>NC_044326.1:135407115-135713622 GCF_007399415.2 Gopherus evgoodei
AAGCCCACTGCTGTGCTGTTGGGAAGTACCAGAAGCAGAAAGTCAGGAAGATGCTGAAGGCCTCTGCATCAAAGATGCTAGACCCTATTGCAAATGACACATCACCTGCAGCTCTGCTCTCTGGGGAAAAAAAAGCAAGCACCCTCTGACTTGATTGCTTATTTAATGGAAAAGAAATCCAGCAAACTGACTGCTCCAATTGACTATGGGGTTAGAGACAGTGCTTAAGTTGTAATGAAAGAGGTACCGGAGCTCAAGCAACTTTTTACATTCATAACTGATGCACCAAGCCCAGAGGTGCCGGGGGCTCTGAACGGGCACAAATTAAGCACTGGTTAGAGAGTTCAATGAGAGTGGAAGTAAATTCAGGAACTGCCGGACTCTGCACTGCCAGAATGGAGGAATACATGGCACGGCTGAAAGGTGAGACTCATCGGAGAGTAAGATTGCACTTCTCAGAGAAATTCAAAGACCTTGGAATCAGGGATCAGTATAAAAACATGCAAATCACTCAAATTCCCACAGGTTCCAAAGGAAAGACTGCAGTAGCATTCTTCAAAACTCAGCTCTTACAGGCGCTCAGTCTAGAAACGAAGCATAACACAAGCACTAATTCCTAAATCTAGTGTCAAAAGTCACCCAGACTTAGTATTGTGGGTGTGGGTCATGGTATTATCCATCTACCAACCAGCCCAAGATCTACACACTCCAGAAGGGGGCTGATCTTTCAAGTGGCTCTGTGTTAGCAGGATTTCAACCCAGCATGTAAGAAATCAATATACTGTTCTGTATCCGACAAAGTAAAAAATCTTTTCCCCACATGGACCTAGACTCTCTGATTCACCAGATGAAGCAAATGGTGACCAGCAAAGAAAACCAGACACCACATCTGCAGACTGATCTGTAGAAACATCTACATCATGCATCAAAATCCCAGGGCCACACTCAGGGCCGGCTCCCGGCACCAGCCCAGGAAGCTGGTGCTTGGGGCGGCCAATGAAAAGTGGGGGCACAGCTGTGTCTTTGGCAGCAATTTGGCAGTGGGTCCCTCAGTCCCTCTCGGAGGAATGGGCTCGCCGCCGAAGAATGAAGCGGCGCGGTAGAGCTGCTGCTGAAGTGCCGCTGATTGCGGTTTTATTTATTTATTTTTTTCTTCGCTGCTGGGGGTGGCAAAAAATCTGGAGTTGGCCCTGGCCACACCCTCCCTGGGGTGCGGCTGCTTTGTACCAATCCACTAGGAAAGAGTGACCTTAAGAGCAGTGTAAACAGCCAGGCATTGATCATTCCACATAGCAGGTTCCTCCAGTGGCACACAGCTGGCACAGTGGCTGCTACACAAACCCATCCCTGCAGCTGCTGTAAGGTGCATCTTCAGGGATTCCATGGACCCCAGCAACTCCTGGCTAATGTATTGGCCCCTTGAAACCTTTGGCAGCCAAGGTAAGGGGTTGTGCATGGGATATAGAGCAACCTCAGGATCTAAGGAACACAAAGGTTGTTTAAATCCATCTTTAGAGATGTGTGTGCATCCCCCCCCCCACACACACACACCACACAGTGTGTTGTAAGCTCTTTCTTGGCCACAGCTAAAGACCAGGGGCTCAGACTTTCTTTATACAATAGTTCATCGACTTGAGATGCGCGCTACACCATTTAGAAAAAGTCTTCTCTTGCAGCTCTAAGGTTGTGGAGTTAAAAACACTGGTATCTTAGTAACATTAATTGTTAGGAGTTTTAGCAGGAAAGGTTGTTTCTCCCTCTCTCCTATGATTTTGAGACTCCCTCCTCTCATTCCTTTTGCATTAAGTAAGTGCTTTCCATTTCCTGACAAATGCTTGGAGAGAGCTGTGATATTTGGGGGGCAGTTCATTCCCAGGGACGTATATTTGATGTGGTTAAGTGTTAGAAAACCACAGGGCTTGACCACTAGTAAAATCACATTTCACAGTCATACAAGTTGGAGGCCTCCATAGCTAAAACCAGCCTAACATATATGGTGCTAAGCCAGCCACCTCCATTGTCCTAATAAAATGGTTAATCTAAAGTGTGTATTGATTTATTTCTAAAGCTCTAGCATTTGAAGCACCATTCAAGTGTGTTATATTTTCCCTTATGAAGCTCTTTATTTAAAGGCAATTTATGAAAAAACAATTTTAATGTAGGTTATTTATGTCACACTAAACAATACTGTATATCTTGTCAACATCCATGTATAAACTTTGCAACAAGAACATCCAAACTGAAAAGAGGCTGGGTTGGGCAGATATATGCTTTCAATTATTCCTACATAAAGTGCATGGGAACAGAGTGGGAGTCAACAATTGAGTATAAATGAAACTCCCAGGGCTGATTTTTACGTCAGTGTACCTATGAGAATGTTCACCCCCCGTGTGGAGAGTAAATGCACTGGTATAGCTACACCAGTACAAAAATCCCTAATGCTGACAAAGCTTTAGGGATACAGGGCCAGATTTTCTGGTCTGGCCAAGCTGCACCCAGCGCAGCAATGATGGGATGGAAACAGAAGCAAAGTCACATGTATGCCCACCTTCTTCTGGGATTGATTAGAGCTTGGTCCAGTCCCAAGCATACATTGGAGCTGCCTAAATCCACACAATGCATCCTTCAGAACTGATGACCTTTTAACCCCTTTGTGATGGGCTGGGTCACAGAAACTTCCTTGGGACTGCCACCTGATGTACTGAGAGTACCTCTGAGCCAGTTCTCCCTGGCAGCTTGGGACTTCAGAGCCCAGCCTTGTTGAGCCAGACACATCAGTCTGCTCCATCACAGACCCAGGGTCTGAACCACATCTCCCAAAAGCTGCAGACTTAACTGAAAACGGCTTAAGAAGTGCTCCTGTCTCTAGCACCCAGACACCCAGTTCCCAATGGGATCCAAACCCCAAGTAAATCCGTTTTACGCTGTATACAGCTTGTACAAGGTAAACGCATAAATTGTTCACCCTCTATAACACTGATAGAGAGATATGCACAGCTGTCTGCTCCCCCAGGTATTAATTACTTGCTCTGGATCAATTAATAAGCAAAAAGTGATTTTGTTAAGTATAAAAAGTAGGATTTAAGTGGTTCCAAGTAATAACAGACAGAACAAATTACCAAGCAAAATAAAACAAAAACACGCAAGTCTAAGCCTAATATAGTAGGTAACTGAACACAGATGAAATTTCACCCTCAGAGATGTCCCAATTAGCCACTTTCGCAGACTAGATGCCTTTCTAGTCTGGGCCCCATCCTTTCCCTGGTACAGTCCTTGTTCCAGCTCAGGTGGTAGCTAGGGGATTTCTCACGACTGCAGCCCGTAACACCCTCTCTCCACTACTGAGTGACTGACACAGACATCAGACACATACAGTGCTTACTGATCATGCTCTAACCACAGTGGCCAAGATTTTCTAAAATTGGGTTTTGAAGGTAACATTTTCAGCCTAAGCCCTGTTTTCAAGGGAGTTAGGAAATCAGGTTTTTAAATCACTCAGGTGCTCTGGGTAATTTTACTTCTAAATCCTTACTCAGATCTCAAAAATGATGAAACCCTCAGAACTCCCATCCAATCAGTGGAAGCTGCTGGGCGCTTAACCCTTTTGAAAATCAGGTTGTTTATTTAAGTCCCTCAATATGGCTTTATAACCTAACCACAGGCTTCTGTTTCTGAAGATCTCAATGCATAACTTCAGTTTGACCTGAGAGTAAACTGTGGAGCCACAGACTTCACTCACCCAGCATTTAAGAAATAGGTTACAAAGAAAGGGGCATTTTTCCCTGAGACCAATGTCAAGTTAGCCCGTGGGGAAGAACCTGGGGCATCACACTGATCTTGAGAAGCTGTTGCATTATATGTTAAGAAGCAGTCTCTGAGCAGGGATTGGACTAAAATCCGTTTGATGGGCAAACCTCTGAAAATCCTACATCGGATCTGAGTGATAATCCAAAGCAACCACTGCTTTGACATAATACACTGGAAGAACGAGCAAATCGTTCCTCCTAAGGGAATACAGGATGTGACCTTACCTAATTAGAATATAATCATGCAAATCATTATTGCTATCACTGTTATATAATTGCAACGAATCTTATACAAAGTGTGACACATGGCCGGAAAGAGTTAAGCAGCTTGCAGGCTAAATAACCCAGAGCCAATCTTTAAAGTCATGTTAGAAAGTATGCGAATGGCAATGAGGGCCATTCAGTGCTAGATAGGTTTGCATTTCAAAGTTCTAGCCTATGTTGTTAGAAGTGATACTAATTGTATGTATGTATTCATAAATGCTAGCCATGTCAACAGACAGTTCCTGTCTGGCACTATAACTATTAATTCAGAGGTCAAAAGGGAATATTAACATTTAGATGAATCTTGGGTGAAATAATGTCGTTGTCTGTATGTCTCTTTGAAGTTTGTGATAGACTGCCTAATGGATAAATTGCCCTATGTTAATTTGTGTAACTAATTACCATTGGTGCTTAGGAGACAGAAGGTTACATCAAAAGCCTATTGTTCACCCAGGCCTGTGCGGTCAAGTGGCTGCTAGAATACTGTATAACAGATCCTTGGGTCCGGATCCTGTCATCTCAGCTCTGCTTGATGCTTCACTGCAGGGAAAGCTGAAACCCCAAGATTGAGATCCCAGATCTGACTGGACTACCCTGAATATAATTTGGACTGTAGCCTATGGACCAATTCTGAATGAACTCTTTGCAACTACAAAGCTCACCATCTCTGCTATGAATCTACACCTCAAGAATTATACTCATATCTGTATGTATACTGATCTTTTAACCTAACCTCTCTCTCTCTTCTTTTTTTAATAAATTTTAGTTTAGTTAATAAGAATTGGCTATAAGCATGTATTTGGGCAAGATCTGGAATATTCATTAACCAGGGAGGTAATGTGTCCGACCCTTTGAGATCGGTAGAACTTTTTTATGTGATGAATAAGATTTTCAGTAAACTTCATTATATTTGACTTGGGAGGACTAGGTGGAGGCCTGAGGTTGGGTTACTTTAAGGGAACTATGTTGTTGACTTCTGGGTAACCAGTAAGGTATTATAGAAGGTTTTGTGCCGGCTTGACAAATCTAAGTATTGGAATATCCACAGCTTTGGGGATTGTCTGTCCCATTCTTTGCAACTCAGCCTAATTGAGTGACCCCTCAGCTGGTTCCCCTGGGATTCTGGTCACACCGGAGTGGATGATTACTGTCCCCTTGCTGAAGGAACTTGTGAGACAAAGATGGTCTCTGAATTATCTCTGATTGATATGGTCTTTAATATGGATATTCTCTTCTTCATTTGCTTCCCCTTCAGATTTCTTTGGGGACCATCTGAATTTTGGCCTGCATTTTAATGGTTAAGGAATGCAACTTGTCACATTTGGTAGCACAGAGATCTTAGATCAAGTCCAAAGGATTTTTTCCACACAAAAGCAAGGCGGCCTGGCTTAGAAATTGTCACCATAGCTTCCCCCCTCCCCCACCCCCACCCGCGCCCAGCCTCTTGGTCCTCACGGCTGCTCTAACTTGCTGCTCTAACTTGCAAACGGTCGCAAAGGGTCATTCCAACACCCTCCCAGGATCACTGGAGCTCACTGTGCTCCAGCCATGCCCATTCCTGTCAGTGGCATGCCTGCTGCATGGTTAGGAATGCCAACTGTGCCAGTGTATGCCTACCTGGGGGGGAAACATCCACAGACCAAGTCACTCCCATTGTTTTCCCAAAGATTTCTCTGCGGTTTAAAATTGCAGGGGGGAGGAGGGAGGACAAATATTTTTTCAGGAGTCTCATTTCAGAAGGATTCTAGGTGGCTTCACTATAGCCATGTTATTTTTTCCTTCCTGAATACTGGGCTGATGTACGTGCATAGGTAGTTGGATCGTGTTTCAGTACTCCCAAAGCAACCTAACACTGAGGATGCAGCCATCGAAAATAATTGAAGGGATGGCCCATTCCATTAATGCACCATAAAAATTGATAAAGAAATGAATCAAGTCATCTATACTACCCACCTGACAATGGCAGATCACTCCCTGCAGAATATTTTCCAGTGTTTTGCTCAATCCAGTTTTAAATGTCTCTAGTGATGGGTCTCCCGGCACTTCCTTGGCAGAACACCTTCCATAGACTAACAGATCTCACTGGCAGGAAGCTCTGCTCTATAATAATTGGAGATATACCTGTCTCCTAGAACTGGAAGGGACCTTGAAAGGTCATTGAGTCCAGCCCCCTGCCTTCACTAGCAGGACCAAGTACTGATTTTTGCCCAAGATCCCTAAGTGGCCCCCTCAAGGATTGAACTCACAACCCTGGGTTTAGCAGGCCAATGCTCAAACCTCTGAGCTATCCCTCCCCTCAAAGGGAACGCCACAAAAATGGTGAAGTTTATCATTGCTTAGCAATCTCCATGTCAAATGTGCTCAGTTTACAAACAGAAAGGCAGCTTTTGTAAACTGCCAGTCTTGTAAACAGCCTGGGATCAGAAAGTCAGGATAAGCTCTTTCCAGCCCACACATCACCATCAATAAGAATAAACACGTTGTACGCCAAAAAAGAACATCAGATATCCTGGGCATCCCAGTTCATCCTGCTATGCAACCCCATTCCCTAGGGCCTGATCCACTTCCCACACAAGTCAAGGGAAAGACTGATTGCTTTCACCAGGAGTTGGCTCAGCCCTGAATGGGGTTGCACAAGTGTAACTGACTAGAATTTAGGACTCTTATTCACATTCAGTAGTCGTTTACTCTGTGCATAGTCCTGCTGACTCCCGTGGAACTTAGCCTTGCTCATACTGAGTAGAACCTTAGTCCATGTTATCTGTCGGGCTCTGTGTTCTGTGCAGTCAGTTCTGGTGGCTGGAACATTTTCGAAGCCGGACGCTGAGTTGGAACTGGGCCAAGGGCAGCACTGAGACAGGGGGAGAGGCTATGGGTCAGAGTCCAAAGGCAAGCCACATCAGGATCACAGAGTCTGGAAGTAGGCTGAAGTTGAAATTGGGCTGGAGTCAGTCCAAGGATCAGGGGGTCCAGGGGCAGGTGCAGGGTTTGGAGCAGATCACGAACAGGGCTGGAGCAGGGTCAGAATAGAGCACAGACAAGGGCAGGAGGGAAGTCTAGGGAGTCTGTAACATGACAAGGCATCAGGAGGGTGGGGTGAGGATGAAATGCCTGTGCACTGGGGACATCTAACTAGGGCTCTGCCTATGAATAGGTTGCTGCACCATCTCTGAGGACTGAGTCACTGAGGGCTCTCTTGAGGGATGAGTTAGTGCAGCTGAGTTGCTGGAACGTGCCTGGGCAATGTGTCACGAGAGGTTCTGCTGGACGGGTGAGTCACTGTATCTAGTGATTTGCCAGGGATGGGTTGGCACAAGCCCACCCACATCTAAAGCTCCCCCGCCCCCCAGTCTAAGGGGAGGAGCTACTGGACCCAGGCATGAAAAGTGTTCAGAGGACAACAAATGAGAAAAACAGGGATGGGAATGAGGTCATAGGGTCAAAAGCAAGGAGCCAGAGGGGGACACTGAGCAGAGAACCCTGGATGGCGCCCATTGCTCCTGGAGGGCATCCAAGGAGCCAGTGGAACTCTGCCCAGAGATGTGACTTCCGGGAGGACTGGAAAGAGGCTGTGCATTTGCAGAGCACTTCCCCCATCCATCCTCCTCCTCCTAATATAGTGGATGGCCACCTTGGCTAGCACCAGGAGGAGGTTAATGAGGAGGTTTGCAACTTCATGGGGCCACAGAATGGGTTTGCAAGAGGTGTGGAGAGAAGTGCAGCCAGAGCCTAAGGAGAAGGATCTGAAGAACTGGGATAAGGGCTTGCAACCTGGTGCACTCGCGGTAGATATGTGCCAAGGTCTCCATCATGCTGCAGAAGGGGGGTGAGTCATTGTAGCTATGTGAGCAGCCCTGGTTCAGCTGCAGCTTTGCCTCACAGTATCCCAATCTGCAGTAAACAAAGTTTATTGATGATGTACAAAAATGGAACAGAATCCAGCTCACTCACATTGTAGGTGTTCTGGGTCTGCAAGGCTAACAAGAATAAAGAGCAATGCCTGCTTTTTCTAGGGACAGGACATGTATTGCTCTGACTCCAGGAACATGAGAGGAAGGGAGCTTGTTCTACACAGCTGAACATACATTTATTTCAGTATTCCTAGTAAATAGAAGAGGTCGGGTGGTTTTGGTTTTGTTCGACTTTCTAGGGAGGAGATGTAATAATTACAACTCTCTTGGTCAGTCTGCCTGTTCTAATGAGAGCAGGATCAGCATCTGAATAAATGATTTTGCCCTTGACTTGCAATTCACCTTTTAAGCTAGAGAGACTCAACATTAGTATTTTTGGAAGAAGAAGTTAAAAAAACACCCCAGCAAAGCCTGGACCAGTTTCTTCATTAATTTCCTTAATGCACATGTGGTCATTTCAGGCGCATCAGCTTGTCACTGTATTTAGAATGCCAGCATAGCTCGGAGTTCCAAACACATCTGGAAGAAGCAGCTGCTGCTGCTGTTGTTATTTCAACACTTCAGCAAGACAGAGAAGGAAGAAAATTCTAAGGCCAGAGATCAGACTGTCCAGGGGGAGAATAAGCCTGTCTTCAGTTACTAATCACTGCTGAGAGGAATCTTGAAATTATGGAATGGGTGATTTTCATCTGAATCTTATCTCTTGAGCCTAGGAGTGCTCCAGTGACAATGAAAGGATCTTACTTAAATGTAGGAAGAAGCAAAAACACTGTGTTTCACTGCAGCCTTCCAGCAGCAGAACAGAGCTCTGCCAAAGGCTTCTCTTGGCTGCAGAATTCCAGGGGACTATTTCTATAGCATTTCGTGGGTTCCTTATTAAATAATTAAAATAGTGCCTAGAGGAGTTTACCAAGACTGGGGTCCAACAGCAGTGGGTGTGTGCAAACACACAGTGAGAAAGCACCCTACCCTGATAGCTTGCAATCTAAATAGGCAAGACAGACAAAGGGATGTGAGGGTAACCTGAGGCACAGAGCAGGTCAATGGCACAGCCAGGAATAGAACCAAGATCACCCATGTCCACTGGACCATCCTGTTGATGCCTTCTTCTATGACCTTCCTCTATGTCTCCATGTTATGTACACCCCTTTTGTGTCCCTTCCATCATGCCATACCAGTCTCCTGCCTCCCTCCAACTCCATGTTGTCCCACCTCCAGAACACCCTACTCTAAGATGGTGAAGCCTGATTCCTTGCCACCCTCCATGTGTCCCCCAGTCCACATCCCTCTCAGCCCCTTACATACTCTCTATACCCCCTCCTAGATCCCTGCCCCTCCACATTTCTCCTGGTCTCCTATTCTCGGGTCCCCTGTCCTCGGACTTAATAGGGTTGCACGGGAAGCTAGCATCAACATTCACTACAATGCAGTTTCTGCTGCTCCAGCATACCGTTTTGCACTGCTGTCCATTTTTTAACAAGCAGGTGCTTTGCCTGGAGCTTAGCAGCCTCAACACACTGCCCTCCATAAAGCAAATTCAGTTGTGCCGTAAGGCTGAAATATTTCATGACTCCAGGAAGAAGTTATTACCAACCAGCCATGCCAATTTTACTGCTATCACCATGAAGAAGGGCAAGATGGAAAAGAATGCATAAACCTCTGATAGAATTGATTGAGAAGGAGATAGATACTTACCCAAGAGTGCAGATGTGCATATGCTATTCTCATCTAAGCATCTCAGAAGGAAGCATGTAAAGGTTTTATTTTATATAAGGAAGATCAAAATGTTATGAGCTAGCTAGCTAGCTGTGTTTATAGGGGGGATAGCTCAGTGATTTGCACATGGGCCTGCTAAACCCATGGTTGTGAGTTCAATCCTCAAGGGAGCCGTTTAGGGATCTGGGGCAAAAATCTGTCTGGGGATTGGCCCTGCTTTGAGCAGGGGGTTGGACTAGATGACCTCCTGAGGTCCCTTCCAGCCCTGATAGGCTATATCAATGCATTTTACAACTACAATCCATGTCACCAAAATAGGGATAACATAGCCGGTATCATAAGCATACCTATTTGGGGCAAACCATTCCCTCCTGCAGCAAAACCTATGGAGGAGACCAACTCTTAGAATCTCTACCTAAGCATTCTTTCAGAAAGGTGCAGTCTGGATCCTGGGAGAATGAACTGCAGATACACACCCAACTCCCCAGCAGTGATCCTGTAGCTCTGCACTGGCTTTGGAACCCTGGTGTCATTTATCCTCACCCTCTCCCCCATCCACCACCACTTCCCCTTTAAATGGATGAGGCACGTTCCCCACCCCAGAACAGGCGCAATAAGAAAGGTAGTATAGCCCCAGTAGCATAATACACTGGAGATTCAGACCTATTCTGTTGAAAATTCATTTCAGAAAAGGTGCGTGATATTTTGACACTAGTTGATTACATTGTTGAGTTTCAAGACTTAAGAAGGCAAAATTAAAGTCAAGAGCACATTGGAAATTGGTTGGTGTGATAATGAATATGCAGTTACTTGTCAGAGAGGAACTGGCTGCAGTTCTTCATTGTGCATTTCTAGTCTTTCGAGTTAGAGGATATATGTTTTTTTCCCCCTCAGAAATATCTGATAGAGAGGGCTGCAAAGATTTGGCTTCATGTCAAAGAAAGTTCTAAAATCTATTGAGCCTTAACTATCTTTTTCTTAAGTTACTCATGTGGAGATTTATAAATGATATATTATAGGTGCCTGAAAACAGCTCTCTGTAGCATTGGAATTCCTTCACTAATTTTCACTGCACCTCAACTCCCAGGAACCACTAAAAAGCACCTCTCCTCAGCCAGCCCATTTTGGAAGTCATCGAGCAAACCATTTCAGAGATGTGAGGAGCCAAAAGAAAGGGCTAGAAGGATTTTCAAAATTGAAAGTGTTCTGACCCATCCCCCTAAGCCCCATCTCTGCACACCAGAGTGTTCACCTTGAACTAAACTTTCCCTGGCTAGTATGTGCCACGTACAGTTCCCAAAGGATTGATTTAACAATGATGAAATTGCAGAGTGCGTGTCAAAATCTGACTCATAATAACTTGCTTGCTGCAATCTTAACTCTGGAAGGACAATCAGTCCCTCCACAGTGCGAACCAGAGCTCAACTCATTTGAAAATGAAAATTAACTAAGTTAATAATTCTTTAATTCCCCAGAGACTAATCACTCAGACTAATCACTTCACTACAATTTTATTTTCAACAATTGTGTAGAGCCAATGCCACCACCACATTTGTCCCATGAACTGGGCTCTATCAATATTGACTTGATATTTTGGAAAGTTATGAATTTCTTTATAATCCGAGGGGATTTTGAGGGGAATGAAAATCCACAGCCTGATGGAAATTATTATTTTGTAGGTTGCCTGTTTAGTTTCAAGATGTCATTTTTAAAAAACGTGCCTGGTAGGAAATATATTCAATGTGTTCTGAAACAATCCAATTAAATTTACACACTCCTGGAGAGCCATCACAGGAGAAAAGTGCTGAATACTGGAGTCAAAATCTTTTCCATTTCGCAAAGTTGGTGTGAGAATTGACCAGCCCAGCACAATATCCACACAGCCACACTATTTACCATGATGATAACTAGAAGGGGGTGGGAGGAGGAGAAGGAACTACCCAGGGTAACGTTAAAATAAAAAGTATAGGATTTAATTAAGCAGTTTTACAATTCTGACTTGATCAACCATCTGTTTTTAATCAGACTGGAGAAAAATGAAATAAATAAAAAGAGGATGCCCATAAATGCAGTACAGAGGAGAACAACAATGAATCCATTTCAAAGACACGGAAAGAAGAACAAGTGACTTACCTCAATCACAGGCTGGAAAGAGGCAAGGCAACAGCGATACACCTACATCCTTCCTTCCTGATGCAACTAATTTTAGGTCTTTTGATAGAAAACTAAAAGGAAATACAAAAAAGACAATTGTATATAACTGCCTTCCCTGCAGCGTGCCTGTATAAAGTAGTAATAGGCTTTTGAAGGAACACTGGTAAAAAGAAGTGAGTGAACAAATTACAACTCAAAAATACAATTCTTGAGAAAAAGAAGATTACTGTCCTGACAATTCCTTGTAGGTCTTACTAAGTGCTAAGTGAATGAAGCCATACAGTAATTAAATGACACAGAGGCAGATTGACCCTTAGAGTTACACCACTATTCTCAATAAAGTGACAACAGGCATCAATTTGGCCCATCTGTCTCCATGACAAAGATGACAAACTAATTTTGCAAACCGCTGGAGAGCTACACTAAAATTTCCACTAAGAAGGCAGCTTTGCATTGACTGGAATGCTACAACTTTGCTAACTTGTCTCTAGCAAACTCTGGTACTTGCTAAAGCAACACTTGAATGTTAACTGCTTCGGTCGGGAGTTCAGCTACTGACCTGCAATGAAAGCCTTGTGTTCAGCTTCAATGTTTCCTGACAGCAAAATCTACGGGGTGGGTGAAAAAAAAACCAGTTTCATCGAATTAACTGTTAAAAAAAGAAAATCCTCTCAGAAGCTTTCCCTGAGGGGGAAGAAAAAATCCACAAGCTTTAAATTGGCCAGGCAGATTTAAGAGGAAGGGAAAAAAAAAAAAAAGGCAGCTATTTCTGTTGCGTCAAAGAACCCAGTGTGCAAATGGAACAGTGAACTGAGTTGTTAAACTGGCAAGCCCTGGCTGAAGACAGCTCTTCAGTATGCGCTCAGCATCCTCTCCCAGGGCTGGCTGGATACAGTCCCCCTCCTCTTGTCTCTTGAAGAGCCATGCTACTTCAAGAGACAATCACTAAAGGACAGTTTCTGTCCGCATGCCATTCAGCTGGCTATCCGACACAGCATGAAGACAGTTACACACACAAGCAGTATTTATTTATGTATAGGAAGTGGAGAAAACATCTACGCATATTCCAACTGGCAATCTTGTCACTGAATTACCAGAACTTGTGGAGAGAATCCTATTGACTGCATAACCCACCCTTTAGGCTACTCAGTGTATGCTTAGAATGGGGTGAGGGTGGGGGGCGCAAACTATGGCCCGGGACTATTTTAAGCCAGGCCATGAGCTTCCACTAGGGAGCGGGGTCTGGTGCTTGCCCTGCTCCATACGGGGTGCCGGGTTGGGGGGCACACCACACAGCTCCCAGAAACCGTGGCGTGGCCCTGCTCCGAGGGTAGGGGGCCGCTCCATGCATAGGAGTCAGAGAAGGGACATGTCACTGCTTCCAGGAGCTGCTTGAGGTAAGCGCCGCTCGGAGCCTGCACCCCTGAGCCTCTCCCCGTGCCCCAACTCTGATCTCCCTCCCACTCTCCAAACCCCTTGATCCCAGCACAGAGCACCCATCTGCACCCCAAACCTCATTCCCAGCCCCACCTCAGAGCCCACATCCCCAGCCGGAACCTACACCCCTTCCCGCATCCCAACCCCAATTTTGTCTGCATTCATGGCCCGCCATACAATTTTTATACCCCAATTGGCCATCAGGTCAAAAAGTTTCCCCAGCCCTGGCTTAGAAAATAGTTTTAAGAAGGGACTGTACTTATACGATAAAAACAACAAGGAGTCCGTTGGCACCTTAAAGACTAACAGATTTACTTGGGCATAAGCATTCATGGGTAAAAAACCTTACTTCTTCTGAAAGCTTATGCCCAAATAAATCTATTAGCCTTTAAGGTACCACCAGAATCAGTGTTGTTTTTGTGGATACAGACTAACATAGCTACCCCCTGATACTTATATGATGTGTCTCTTACTTGGTGCTAGAGATTCCACAGACCACTTGCTGGTTGTTTGCCCTCCATTATAACTGGCCAACTCATTGTGTGCAGGGAGGTAGCCCAAGTATAACTAATTGCCTTTAGTGGCCTTGCACAGCAGTAGCTGTGCAGAGAATATTCACTATTCAATTAACAATTCTTTCACCAGTGTGTGCAGGAGGAACAGAACCAGGACAAATAGCTGGGCAGGGCTAAGAGAAGTAACAAATAGGACAACAGTCCTAGGACGGGCATTAGCAATACCTATGATTAAGGCTGCCTAATACTTCCTATTATAAAGCAGTTTCAGATACCTAGAACTTTTGAAATTTCAGCCTCAATGACTGAAATGTGCCATGTGTGGTGTCTGCTGAATTTTTTTTTGTTAAATTTGATCCAAAAAGGTTTAGTCATTTCTGAGAATGAGATCAATGAATAATCAGTACTTTGGGCTATACCTTTGTTTGACTGGACGTTTGAACAGCTCTAGTACTTCAGGGGTTTGGAACAGAGAACTGGAATTAGGAGGAGGGTAGCCCTGAGGTCAGAGAGGTGCCATTTGCTGTGCCATGAAAATCCATCCAAGTTATAAAGCTATGGAAAATTGCCATTTGTGCATGCATCCCAGGCTGTCACATTGATAGGAGAGGGGTGGATACCTGCTGGATCCGGAGCATCTCTGTCAGCTCCCCCCTTGTTTCCAGAACTCCATTGTTTCCTCTTTGTGGCAGATTTTGGACTTTCAGAAAGCCTTTGATGAAGTTCCACACCAAAGGGTCTTTATCAAAATAGGCAGTCATGGGATAAAAGGAACAGTCGCTCCTGAATCAGTAACTGGTTCAAAGACATGCATCCGACGAAGTGGGTATTCACCCATGAAAGCTCATGCTCCAAAACATCTGTTAGTCTATAAGGTGCCACAGGATTCTTTGCTGCTTTTACAGATCCAGACTAACACGGCTACTCCTCTGATACTTGGTTCAAAGACAGAAAACAGTAGGAATAAATGGTCAGTTCTCACAAGAGAGAGAAGTAAAGAGAGGAATATAATGGAGGGCCCATCTCACAAAAGGCAGAGCAGGTTGTTAGCACAATTAACCTGATAGGCTGCACCTGCATGAGAGCCAGATGGGCAGGGGCAGGCTGAGCTTGTATAAAGCCAGCAAGCTGAGAACAGGCTGCAGGGGTAGTAACTGACAGCTCCTGTAAAATCAATACTGATTTTTTTTAATTATTTTGAGAAATCAATGAGTAATGGTGTAGAAACCATAGTGAACCGAAACAAAATTCACTCAAGGTACGAGAAGGATAAAGAACATCACGCATGTAAGCAAAGGAGAATTGGCATTAACACAATGGACAAGGAGATTAAGTAGCATACTGTTTGCTCTGTGCCTATTATTAATGTTTGGAGGGTTACTTAAGTGCAAATGTGGCCCACGATGTGTTACCTGGGCTGCAGAGGGTGGGTGGCAGGGCAGCCCACCTGGGAAGGGCTGGCAGCCCCAGATCCCACACCCCTGCCACATGGCTTCCCCAGGACCATGGGGTCCAGGGCATCCAACCGACCCCATGGAGCAGGCTGCCCCAACCCTGGAACCTTGCCATGTGGGGTAGGCTGGATGCCCACACCCCTGCCATATGGGGTGGGCTAGCTGCCCCAGACCCCTGCCCCACTCCCAACCCTGTGGTGTCAGCCAGCAGCTACAGACCCTGCGAAGCCATCTGGAAGCCCTGACCTCAGATTCCTATCATGTGGGGAAGACTGGAAGCCCTGACCCTGCTGTGATAGGCAGCGGGGAAACCCAGACCCCTCTGGGCGGGCAGCTGGGAACCTGCCAGACCCCAGAACATGGGCCAGCCTCTACTACACAGCTGAACTGAGCTGCAGCTGTGTGCTAATAGGACCACATGCATCCCACGGGTTGAGAACGGCTGCTCTAAGGGTATGTCTACCCATCAATTAAACATCCACAGCTGGCCCAGGTCAGCTGACTGGGGCCTGCAGGGCTCGGGCTGCAGGCTGTAAAACTGCTGTGTAGAGGTTTGGACTCAGGCTGGAACCTGAGATCTGGGACCCTGCAAGGGGGTGTGATGTTCCCCAGGGTACAATCTGGACTGTTGAACAAGCAAATCCCCTCAGTTCTCCATTGTGTGAGCAATATGGCTGCCAACTTTCTAATTGCACAAAAGCGAACACCCTAGCCCCGTCCCTTCCCTGAGGCCCCACCCCACCTCACTACATTCCCTCTCCCTCCATAGCTCACTGTCCCCCACCCTCACTCACTTTCACTGATGTGGGAGGGGATGAGGGCTCCAGGTAGAGATATGGGCTCTGGGTGAGGGGTTTGGGGTGCAGGAGGGGGCTCCAGGCTGGGGCTAAGGGATTTGGAATGTAGGAGAGGGCTATGAGCTGAGGTAGGAGGTTGGGGTGTGGGAGTGTCGGAGGGCTCTGGGCTGGGGATGCAGGCTCTGGGAGCGCTGGGGATTAGGAGTTTGGGATGCAGAAGGGGGCTCCAGACTGGGGGTGGGGCTGAGGGATTCAGAGCATGGGAGGGGGCTGCAGGTTGAGCAGGGGGTTGGGGTGCAGGAAGGGGTACAGGCTCTGGGCTGGGCTCTGGGGTAGAGCTGGGGATGAGGGGTTCAGGGTGTGGGAGGGGGCTCTGGGCAGGAGGTTGGGGTGTAGGGAGGTGAGGGCTCTGGCTGGGGCTGCAGCAGAGGTGAAAGTAAGCCACGGCTGAGATTTAAAGGGCTCAGAGCTCCCCGCAGCTGTAGGCAGCCCAGAGCCCTTTGAATCCTGGCCGCGGCTCTGGCGGCCAGGCTGGGGCCAGGATTTAAAGGGCTCGGGGCTGCCCTCAGTGGCAGGAGCTCCGGGCCCTTTAAATCCTGGCCCCAGTGTGGCAAAACTCAGGGTTCCCCCCCCCCCCCCCGGGGGTCTCCCAGCCACCTCTTCAGCTGGGAGCCCGTGGTTGATTTAAAGGCCCTGGGTCTCCCAGCCACAGCTGGTGCCCCAAGGCCTTTAAATCTTAAGAGGCCACACCTCTTCTGGATGAGGCCAACGCGCCCTCAGGACTCCGGCAGTACCGGTAAGTTACTTTCACCCCTGGGATGCAGGCTTTGAGGTGGGGCTGGGCATGAGGGGTTTGGGGTGCAAGAGGGGGTTCCAGGTTTTTGGGACTCAGGGCTGGGGCAGGGGGTTAAGGCTCAGGGTTGGGGCATAGGCTTACCTCGGAGGGGTCCCATCAGCAGTGCAGTGGGGCTAAGGCAGGCTCCTTACCTGTCCTGGCTCCACGCTGCACCCCAGAAGCAGCCAACAGCAGGTCAGACTTCTGGGTGGGGGGCTAAGAGGCTCCATGCGCTGCTCCTGTTTGCAGGCACCACCACCCCAGTTCCTATTGGCTGCGGTTTCCAGCCAATGGGAGTGTGGAGCAAGAGCTCGGGGCAGGGGCAGTGCACGAAGACCTGTGGCCCCCCACCTAGAAGCCAGACCTGCTCGCCACTTCTGGGGCGCAGCGTGGTGCCAGGACAGGTAGGGATTAATGTGCCTTAGACCCACAGCACTGCTGACCAGACTTTTAATGGCCTGGTTGGCGGTGCTGACCTGAGCCGCCAGGGTCCCTTTTCAACCGGGGGTTCTGCTTGAAAACCAGATGCCTGGTAACCCTGGCAAGTGACCATTCCTGGTCTGCTCTCAGATAGGTATATCTCCAATTGTTACACTTTGATAAGTGCTATCTATGGGCTTTGTTAAGATATATTTTAGAAGCTTCCAGGAGAAAAATAGTCCATGAAGGTTACAGTCTTTAGGAGGGTGATCTTCTCCTTATTAATACCCCATCTTGCAACCAGCTCCATACACACAGACCACTGGACCTACATGGAACCCTCTTGAGTCTCCACAGGATCTGTGCAGGAAGAGGGAACATGTGGGCCTAGGGGAGAACCAGAGAGAGAGACTGCCAGCTTCACACACCTGGAAAAGGTAATATAGTCCCAAACCACATTACCTTTTCTGTTGATCCTTTCTACACTGAAGAACCCCGCCACATAAAGAGGCATCTGGAGTAGCTTCAGCCAAGTCAGGCCCTGATTGGCAGCATGTCTGCAGTTGAGCTGGCAGGGAAGAGTGCCGGGAGACAGCATGGAGGCCCAGCGTGGTTTTCACTGGTCCCATATTCAGCCAGACAGTTCCAATTGCAAAGAAATGTCACTTATCTCACTGAACTTATTTTGGACCAGTGCCATAGATTGAGCTCAGGGAATCCACAGTCTCTGGAGGCAGCATCAACTTGTCACTGAATGGGTTCCCCAATCCTTGTGCAGTAAGGAAATGGAGGGGTTAACTGGACACTCACCTGAATGTAGTGTTGACTGCCTGTGTCACTTCTTCTGTGTTATCATGAATAAAGTACTTCCCTCTGGTGTAACCACACATGCCCTTCTGCATTCCTCCTCGTTTGTGCCTGCAAAACAGACATAGTATCAGAACTGCTCGCAAATGTCAACAAAATATCCTATTCCTTAACAAAACAGCAACTTTTCAGTTGTGAGGAAGCAATTATTCTTGTAAACGTCCTGCAGTTTTAATTTGCCTTGTAACACTTAAGTGAGTTGGTGATAAATGCATTCACTGCCACCCACTTAAATTCCAGACAAAGAAACCCAAAGCACCGACTACAAATATTTGAGGCACACAGCCCAAAATATGGAGTGCTGTGGCAAGCACAGGATCAGCTCTAGCTACTACACCCCGGGGGGTTTTAGTGCTCTGGATTTCAGGAATTTTAGCTTGAGTAAAGGTTGACCACTATGATCCTTAATGAGTCAAGTCAACATGCTGGGCTATGCTGTCTGTAAACTCTGTTCAGACCACACTCTGCGCCCTGAGCCAGGACTAGATCTCTGGGATCTTAATCCCTAACATTTTACTATCATCTAGCAAACACAGGCTTATAATTAAAGACTGTATCATAATGCTTATGCACATGGGGGCAGAACGAATGTTCCACAGGCAGCTTTAATGCTGGCATTGCCTAACTTGTGAGTGCCTGATCTTGCAATTCTAATGTTCTGTAATGTAGTTTGATTGTGGGGTTTTTCTTTTTTTTAATGTAATATAGATCCCCTTTTAAGTTAGTACCTATTGAGAGACTTGATGCATCTGAATTGCTAATAAGCTGCACAAGCTTTCATCTGCAGATCACTAGTTTTAATCCAGCTCTGCTGGCTAGGGGTTGAATGCTGTTTCCATCTTATGGATATTTGGTGGGTCAGTTCCAGTTCCCGTCTTCTGCTAATTGCAGACTCAACAGAGAAGCCAAGACTTGCATCGGCCACAGAGACTGCACTAGCCCTGTTACCCCTACAGGTAGACTCCCCTCCCCTATCTTCAAATCACTCGAGACATGCTGGCAGGGCAGTATGGTGGGGAATGTTGCCCCTGTAGATTAGTACATTCATTACTCTGCTAGACACTAAAAATCATGGACTGAACAGAAACATTGGCTTTACTGTTTATTACACCAATCTGCAACCCACTAACACCTTCCTTTTGTCCTCTGTGTGGCTTGAAAGCTTGTCTCTCTCATCAGCAGAAGTTGGTCCTGTCACAGAGTGGGGGGGAGTCAGGGCCCTGCACCCTCACTTCCTGTGATTCACCGTGACTCTCAGCCAGACCGTACAACAGAAGGTTTATTAGATGACAGGAACACAGTCCCAAGCAGGGCTTGTAAGCACAACCAGGACCCCGCAGCAGGCCGCTCTGGGGCAAGGAACTTAGACCCCAGACTTGGGGTTCCCTGCATCTTCCCAGCCAGCCCAAACTGAAACTATAAACACTCCAGCCAGCTCTCTCCCCCTCTTTCTTTCTTCAGTTTCCCGGGCAAAGGTGTCGCCTCGCCTCACCCCCTTCCTGGCTCAGGTACTGTCCCTCAATTAAAGTCATCCCCTGCTCTCCCATCCCCCATGCAGACAGTCCAAGTAAAACTAGATGACATTCCCAGGTCAATCCACCCAGCTCCCTACTGTGTCACAGGTCCAATAAAAGATGATATCTCACCCATCTTGTCTAATATCCTGGAACTGACACGGCTACAACTACACTGCATACAAAATCTCTCCTGGTATTTTATTAAGGATTTATTCAGAAAGTCACAACAGTCCAAGGTTTCAGACACTTCTGGGTGTTTCCCTGGAGTAATTGAGCTTTTCCTGTCTGCTGCTGCTTTATGAATAAAGTTGTTATCTTTATAGACTCTCTATGTAACTATTGGCCTACATCTTCCCATGTAATGGGAAAACAATGGAAGGGGAACAGGAGAAGTAAAATTATACAAGGTTCCCCTTGCAGTTTCTTTAGTAAACAGAAGATGCAGAGTTTGGCCCCCTGGGAGAAGTACCAAGTCCAGCCCACAGACTTCACAATTACTGAGATCCACATGTATCTTGGGAATCCACCACTGACACAGGGCCATCTGCACAGAGCATGTGCGCCTCCACACTAGCTGTGATGCCCCATGCAACTTTCCGTGGCAGAGTATTTTTGCTTTGTGGCAAGTGAACTCAGAGCACATGCCTAGTAACTAGCAGAGAAGTGGCTGTTGTAAAATACATGCAATCCACTTATCCATCCACAGACATCTATTGTCCGTGGCTGTAAGGGTGGCAGGTGAGACAATCTGGAGATATGGCTGGCATGTGAATAGTGATAATTGTGCCACACTTTGTGTTCTGATGCAGCTGATGCCACATAGAATCATAGGACTTGAAGGGACCTCAAGAGGTCCCCCAGTCCAGTCCCCTGCATTCATGGCAGAACTAAGTAATACACACTGGCATCCTCACCGATAGATTGTTCCCGATGACTTTTAGATACACTATCCAGCCTCGTCACTGCTGCATCTACTTACTCTTGGCCTTGATTCAGTTATTGTGGGTATATTCTATTGTGATGTTATAATCTGTGCATGAAAAACAGCAGAGCGCTTACATTGCACAGCTGATGTGCTGCTTCAGCCGATTAGACAGAGGTGCTGCATGACAAATGGACTTTGTAATTAGCTGCTGCCAAAAACCTTTTGATTTTGTCCGCCGTACAGCAATATTTGGCAAAAAGCAAAATTGGGATCAAGTACACACCATGCTGGTAGTCTCCTACTTGCCCCACTGGGCCTTTTAAACACTGTGGCAGGATTTGTTTATCGTGCACATGATGCTCTGTTATTCTGTATATTTACAATACATGAGCTGGCATAAATTATCACTGTTAACAAAGCAGGGTCCAGAGTAAGGCCAACACTACTTGGATGATTATCCTCATTGGCCCAGTGCTTGTGAATGGCTTTTGATTTAGCTCTATGTGGCAATATTTGTCCACCTTTGAACAGCTCTGACAAGGGATACACAGGTGACAAAGCAGCAAACTCACAATAAGTTCAAAGAGGATTTTCTTACAAAGAACATGCTTCAAAAGTCCCTGTAAATAGTGAAATCAAGTTATGGCAGGAAGAGCAGTCTGAAGCAAAAGCAATTTAAATACTATCCATTTCTATAATGAAAAGGCGACAAGCTCAATACAAAATAACCAAACCTTATAGCAGCTTGAGAGCAATTCTAAAGGGCTTGACACCAAAAAAATACAGGTGACTCCAAGTATAAAATTGTACTGGGATGAAAGATTTAAACATGTGCCTATAATGGGTGTCTATCAGAGGCCTCTGTGTCATAGTGGAAAATGCTGGGTATAACCCACAGCCCTCAGGGTCACAAGAAGAGCAAGGACAGGACCGCAGGCAGAGTCTTACCCTGGTTGGGCACATGACAGATGCTGGATGACAAAGAAACATGTTTCCTGTTGTCATGGTATAAACCCCCACTCTGAACCTTAGCGTCCAAAAGATGGGGTACCAGCATGAATTCCTCTAAGCTCAATTACCATCTTAGAACCTGTAGCGCTGCCACCAACCAGGAATTACAGTGTGGGGTACACTCTGGTCCCCTCAAACCTTGCCCCGGGGACCCCCAAGATCCAGACCCTCTGGGTCTTAACACAAGGAAAGTAAACCCTTTCCCTCACCGTTGCCTCTCCCAGGCTTCCCCTCCCTGGGTTACCCTGGAAGATCACTGTGATTCAAACTCCTTTAATCTTTAAACAGAGAGGAAAATTTCCCTTCCCCCCTCCTTCTCTTTCCCACTCCCAGATTATCCCTGAGAGAGAAAGTAATCCTAATACAGAGAGAAATTAACCTCTCTCTCCCCCTTCTCTCCTTTCTCCCCACCAATTCCTTGGTGGATCCAGACCCAGTCCCCTGGGGTCTCACCAGAATAAAAAAACCAACCAGGTTCTTAAACAAGAAAAGTTTTTAATTAAAGAAAGAAAAAAACAGTAAAAACTAGCTTTGTAAATTTTAAAATGGAATAGGTACAGGGTCTTTCAGCTATAGACACTGGGAATACCCTCCCAGCCTAAGTATACAAGTACAAATTAAAATCTTTTCAGCAAAATACCAAGTTGAACTCCTTTCAGCCAAATACAAATTTGAACTCCTTCCAACCAAATACACATTTGCAAATAAAGAAAACAAGCATAAGCCTAACTCCCTTTATCTACCTAGTACTCATTATTCTGAATCTATAAGAACCTGTATCAGGGAGATTGGAGAGAAACCTGGTTGCACGTCTGGTCCCTCTGAGCCCCCAGAGTGAACAACAACCAAAAAACTAAGAGCGCACACAAAAATTTCCCTCCCTCAAGATTTGAAAGTATCCTGTCCCCTGACTGGTCCTCTGGTCAGGTGGCAGCCTGGCTCACTGATCTTGTTAACCCTTTCCAGGCAAAAGAGATATGAAGCACTTTTGTTCTATTAACTCTTACTTATCTGTTTATGACACCTGTACACTGTGGTGTCACTCCCTTATCAACAAGCTGGATGGGTGAGCACAGGGAACCATGAGGGTTATGGGACCACTGCCAGGCCACCATCATGGCTAAGAAGGGGATTTGAAATGGGCAACAGGGGAGTAGAAGGGGCCATGCCAGCACCACGGAATGGGTGTGTGTGTGTGTGTGTGTGTGTGCGTGCGTGCGTGCGTGCGTGGGTGGGTGGGTGGGTGGAACGGGCTGCTGCACTGTTACCAAAATTCATACACTCTTAAGACCAGAAGGGCCTATTGTGACCATCCAGAGTCTGATCTTTTGCAGAAAGGCCAATGGAGGGGACTACAAGAGGAGGAATCATGTTTTAAATGGTGATGGTGATGAGAGGAAAAGGTACCATCACCATGGCAATGGGGGAAATGCTGTCACCCTGGTGATAGGGTGGGGGCTTTATCACCATGGCAATGGGGGAGTTGCTGTCACCCTGGTGATGGGGTGGCTTTATCTCCATGGTGATGGTGAGAGGAAGAAAAGGTACCATCACCATGGCGACGGAGGAAATGCTGTCACTCTGGTGATAGGGTGGGGGCTTTATCACCATGGCAATGGGGGAGATGCTGTCACCCTGGTGATGGGGTGGCTTTATCTCCATGGTGATGGTGAGAGGAAGAAAAGGTACCATCACCATGGCGACGGGGGAAATGCTGTCACCCTGGTGATGGGGTGGGGACTTTTTCACCATGGTGATGAGGGAAATGCTGTCTCCCTGGAGATGGGGTGGGCGGGGCTATCACCCTGGCTACGGGGCGGAACTCTCGGAGCGCACCGTGTGTCCGCCGGGGCGGGGTACGGCACCTGGGGCGGGGTACGGTGTGTCACACGCAGGCGGGTGCCGAGGAGCGGCGGGGCAGCTGCCGCGGCGCCGGACGCGGCACCGCAGCAAGCCCCGCTGGCCAAGAGCCGGAGTCCCGCTGACCCCGGAAGTGCACCTGCTGCCCGCAGCTAACATGGCGGATACGGCTTCCCGCAGAGGCACGCGCGCGGCGGGACGGCAGTTGAGCCCTCACTGGGCGGCTGCCTTATGCTTCCCTTTGCATTCGAGTCAGCACGTGGGCTGTGACGCGTGAGCACCCGTACTCCGCGCATGCGCCCTGGGAGAGAGAAGCAGCCGGTGGCTGCGGAGGATGTCGGCGCAGGGGGATTGCGAGTTCCTGGTGAAGCGGGCCCGCGACCTGGTGCAAGGGGACCTGTGGGCAGCCAAGGCCTGGCTCATCACGGCGCGGAGCCTCTACCCGGCCGACTTCAACATCCAGGTCAGGGCAGCAGCCCCCCCCCCCCGACCGCTCGCTGTGTCTGCGGCTCGCTCCTCGCACCCCTCCCACGGCGCCTTGCGGCAGCTCCCCCCGCTCTGTGTGCGGCTCGCACCCCTCCCACAGTGCCTTGCGGCAGCCCCCCCCTGCCCTGTGTGCGGCTCGCGCCCCCTCCCCACAGTGCCTTGCGGCAGTCCCCCTGCCCTGTGTGTTGCCTGTGTCTTACACCCCCTCCCCACAGTGCCTTGCGGCAGCCCCCCTCCTGCCCTGCGTGTGGCTCGCCCCCTCCCACAGTGCCTTGCGGCAGACCCCCCGCCGTGAGCGGCTCGCACCCCTCCCACAGCGCCTTGCGGCAGTCCCCCCTCCTGCCCTGCGTGCGGCTCGCCCCCCTCCCACAGTGCCTTGCGGCAGTCCCCCCTCCTGCCCTGCGTGCGGCTCGCCC
The DNA here is from genome assembly GCF_007399415.2 of Gopherus evgoodei. Lineage (NCBI taxonomy): Eukaryota > Metazoa > Chordata > Testudines > Testudinidae > Gopherus > Gopherus evgoodei. The sequence goes on from NC_044326.1 coordinate 135,431,507, forward strand.
CCCTCCCACAGTGCCTTGCGGCAGACCCCCCCCTGCCCTGTGTGCGGCTGGTGCCCCCTCCCACAGTGCCTTGCGGCAGCCCCCCTCCTGCCCTGCGTGTGGCTCGCCCCCTCCCACAGTGCCTTGCGGCAGACCCCCCGCCGTGAGCGGCTCGCACCCCTCCCACAGCGCCTTGCGGCAGTCCCCCCTCCTGCCCTGCGTGCGGCTCGCCCCCCTCCCACAGTGCCTTGCGGCAGTCCCCCCTCCTGCCCTGCGTGCGGCTCGCCCCCCTCCCACAGTGCCTTGCGGCAGACCCCCCCCCTGCCCTGTGTGCGGCTGGTGCCCCCTCCCACAGTGCCTTGCGGCAGCCCCCCTCCTGCCCTGCGTGCGGCTCGCCCCCCTCCCACAGTGCCTTGCGGCAGCCCCCCCGCCGTGAGCGGCTCGCACCCCTCCCACAGCGCCTTGCGGCAGTCCCCCTGCCCTGTGTGTTGCCTGTGTCTTGCACCCCCTTCCCACAGTGCCTTGCGGCAGCCCCCCTCCTGCCCTGCGTGCGGCTCGCCCCCCTCCCACAGTGCCTTGCGGCAGCCCCCCTCCTGCCCTGCGTGCGGCTCGCGCCCCCTCCCCACAGTGCCTTGCGGCAGCCCCCCTCCTGCCCTGCGTGCGGCTCGCGCCCCCTCCCCACAGTGCCTTGCGGCAGCCCCCCTCCTGCCCTGCGTGCGGCTCGCGCCCCCTCCCCACAGTGCCTTGCGGCAGCCCCCCTGCCGTGAGCGGCTCGCACCCCTCCCACAGCGCCTTGCGGCAGTCCCCCTGCCCTGTGTGTTGCCTGTGTCTTACACCCCCTCCCCACAGTGCCTTGCGGCAGCCCCCCTCCTGCCCTGCGTGCGGCTCGCGCCCCCTCCCCACAGTGCCTTGCGGCAGCCCCCCTCCTGCCCTGCGTGCGGCTCGCGCCCCCTCCCCACAGTGCCTTGCGGCAGCCCCCCTCCTGCCCTGCGTGCGGCTCGCGCCCCCTCCCCACAGTGCTTTGCGGCAGCCGTCCTCCTGCCCTGCGTGCGGCTCGCGCCCCCTCCCCACAGTGCTTTGCGGCAGCCGTCCTCCTGCCCTGCGTGCGGCTCGCGCCCCCTCCCCACAGTGCCTTGCAGCAGCCCCCCATCCCTGTGTGCACCCTGTGCCTCACATCCCCTTCCCATAGTGCCTTGCGGCAGCCCTCCTTCCCTGTTTGTGCCCTGTGCCTTGCAGCCCCTCCCCACTGAGCCTTGCAGCAGTTTCAGGGGAGCTTGGATGGTGTTGGTCCTCCTATTCCCCAAGTCAGCATCTGAGATACTTGGCTGGTCTAACCACATGGAGCCAGCCATGGCAGCAGGGGCCTTCCTCTGCCCTGAGCTGAAGGGTAGCACTGAAGCCAGCCTCCTCTGAACTCTGGGGAGGAGAGTGGTGGCAGCATATGGCCTAGGCCCCCCACGTGTGGGTGGTCATACCATGCCCATTGCCATGGTGGGGACCTTAGGGACCTGGCTGCATCGCAGCCTGCAAACCACTTGGAGCGTGGCTGAGGGCCCATACTGCAGGGATGTACCTGTGCTGAGGCCTCACCCTGAGCTGGCACACCTCTCGTGGAGTGACATGAGGGCTGCCCCACACAGGGGTGCTCAGGTGAATCGGCTAAAGGTGTGAATTCAGCACGTTAAATTCCCTGGGGATTGCTCTCGCAGGGCAGTAAAGTCGCCATTCATGGGAACCCCTTTCCTTCTGAGAGCACATCCACACAGGGTTTGATGTGCTTTAATTTACATGCATTGTCTTCGCATCTTCAGTTGATCCACGTGAGCTTTCATTGGTATCCTCTTGTAGACATGACCTTCGCAGGGTTGGGGGCCTTAGTCATGCTCTTGCTAGAGCTAGCCTGAAAAATAAAAACCTATACTAGAGAAGTGGTAGTTCAGAGTACGTGGAGTACAGGGAAGAACATGGAGACAAAAGTTTTTTCAGTTCCAGTCAGCTCAAATGCTTTCCTCTCTCTTCAGCTTTCAGCACAACAAAATTCCAACCTATGAAACAAATTAAAGTAAAAACACAAATGGACTATAGGAACAATAAGTGGTTAATGATGTGAGAGACATAGCCTCTGCTGTGTGCTGGCGATGCTTCTTTCTGTTCCCACAATGTCAAAGAAGGCACAGCTGTATAAAATCATACATTACAGAATTCCAAATGTAAGAATTTTGGCATACAAAAGATAATTATTACTAAGACCCTACTTGAATTGCAGGATGATTGTCAACAAGTTGTGGTTGAGTTACAGAAAAGCCATGGAAAATTGTGGTAAAGTAATAATGGACTTTATTACTGCAAATAATACTTTTCCGCTGTCGGCTGCCAGGGGCTGACAGTGGGAACATGGGGCTGAGAGGGGAGCTCTCACTGTCAGCTGCCTGGGGCACTGTAGCTATGCTGATATAACCCTATTGTATAGATGCAGCCTACACAGACAGATTTTTTCCATCTGTGTAGGAATATCACCTCCTTAAGGCCTGGTCTACACTACGAGTTTATTTCAAATTCAGCAGCGTTAAACTGAAATAACGCTGCACGTGTCCACACAACGAAGCCCTTTATTTCGATATAAAGGGCTTTTAATATCAATATCTGTACTCCTCCCCGACGAGGGGAGTAGCTCTGAAATCGGTATTGCCATTTCGGATTAGGGTTAGTGTGGCTGCAATTTGGCGGTATTGGCCTCCGGGAGCTATCTCATGGTGCACCATTGTGACTGCTTTGGACAGCAGTCTGAACTCAGATGCACTGGCGAGGTAGATAAGAAAAGCCCTGCGAAGTTTTGAATTTCATTTCCTGTTTGCCCAGCGTGGAGAGCTGATCAGCACAGGTGACCATGCAGTCCCAGAATCAAAAAAGAGCTCCAGCATGGACCGTACAGGAGATACTGAATCTGATCTCTGTGTGGGGCGATGAATCTGTTCTATCAGAACTCCGTTCCAATAGACGAAATGCCAAAACGTTTGAAAAAATCTCCAAGGCCATGATGGACAGAGGCCACAACAGGGACTTGACGCAGTGCTGTGTGAAACTTAAGGAGCTGAGACAAGCGTACCAGAAAGCGAAATGGATGCTCACGGAGGGAGGGGTGACTGACGACTGTAGCTATCCCACAGTTCTCGCACTCTCTGAAAACCATTTGAATTCTTGGCTGAGCTCCCAAAGCCTGAAGGGTCAAAAACATTGTCACGGGTGGTTCAGGGTATATGTCATCAGTCCCCCTTCTCTTCCCCCCCCCCCCCGGTGAAACCAAAGGAAAAAAATAGTTTCTCGCCTTTTTTCAGTGTCACCGTACGTCTACTGGATGCTGCTGGCAGACACGGTGCTGCAGTGCTACACAACAGCATCCCCTTCCCTTCCCTCAGGGATGGCAGATGGTGCAGTATGACTGATATCCATCATCGTTGTCCCGTGGGTGCTCCTGGCTGGCCTCAGTGAGGTCGGCCGGGGGCGCCTTGGCAAAAATGGGAATGACTCCAGGTCATTCTCTTCTTTAAGTTTTGTCTGCTGGAGATTCACTCCTGCCTGGAATATCGTAGTATCTGGAGGCTGCCCTCCCTTCCCCCTTTTAATCTCTGCTTGCAGAGGCAATAAAGTCAGTGTTGTTTCATATTCATGCATTCTTTATTACTTCATCACACAAATGGGAGGATAACTGCCACAGTAGCCCAGGAGGGGTGGGGGAGGAGGGAAGCAACGGATGGCGTTGTTGATGGGGCACCCCCTAGAATGACATGCAGCTCATCATTTCTGCGGGATGTCTGGGGCTCTGACCCGGAGCGTCCGTTTGCCTCTCTGGTTCTTTAGTAGACTTGCCTGATATTCTAGGCAGGACTGACTCTCTCTTTAGACAAAACTTAAAGAGGAGAATGACCTGGGGAGTCATTCCCATTTTTGTCCATGTACCTCCAGCTGACCTCACTGAGGCCGGCCAGGAACACCTATGACAGCAGCAGACGGTACATACAGTATGACTGGTAACTGTCATTGTCAACTTGCAAGGCAGCAGATGGTACAGTAGAGCTGGTAACCATCTTTGCTAACTTGAAAAAGGGAAGGGGATTCTGCTGTGTAGCACTGCAGCACCGCGTCTGTCAGCAGCATCCAGTAGACATAGGGCAACAGTGAAAGAAGGCTGAACGGGCTGCATGGTTGCTGTGCTATGGCATCTGCCCGGGCAATCCAGGGAAAAGGGTGCGAAATGATTGACTACCATTGCTTTCACGGAGGGAGGATTGTCTGACAACATTTACCCAGAATCACCGTGACACTGTTTTTGCCCCATCTTGCATCTCCAGTGGGCGGGGGAGACTGTGAGGACTATGGGATAGCTGCTCACAGTGCAATGCTCTGGAAATTGATGCTAGCCTCGGTACATGGACGCACACCGCCGAATTAATGAGCTTAGTGTGGCCGCGTGCACTCTACTTTATACAATCTGTTTCCAAAAATCGGTTTCTGTAAAATCGGAATAATCCAGTAGTTTAGACATACCCTGAGCAACAAAAGCTAGGGTGATAGAACCATTCTTCCATTAATCTACCTGCATTTATACTGGGGATTGGTCAGCATAGCCACATTGCTCAGGAGGTGGATTTTTCAAACCCGAGAGATGTAACTATGTAAATTTAAATGTTAAGTGTAGATGTGGCCTCATTCATTAGGCTGTTCTAAGTTGGATGTGCACTTTTTTCACTTCTGCCATTATTGTGTCGCCTAGTTGCATTGTCAAGGCAAATAATCAGGGTTCTATTTCCGTTTTTTTATTTAACAAAACAAACTAGGGAATGCCATAGAAAACCTCCATTGAGAACATATGCAGCCCTGATCCTGCAAACACTTAAGCACATGCTTGACTTCAGTAGAACTACTAGTGCTAAAAGCTAAGCATGCTCATAAGTGATTACAGGGGGGGCAAAGGCTGTAAAGCGAAGCATCGACAACTTTGGCATTTCCTAACTTAATGTCACTTGAAGAAACTGCCATTGTGTTTTTGATAGTGCTTTTCAAACTTTCATAATGTGACTCACAAAAGAGATTGTCATTTACCACCTTTCTTTCTATTCCCAGTTGTGTGGCCCCACTAGCTCTCTCATTCATGAACAAATAACATTCCTGTGACAATTACAGCAACTGTTGCCAAGGAAAAATAATATATAAAAAAGTAACTATTGTATGTAATTTAGGAAGGAGGCCCTCAGCAAATGGTTCCCAGACCTGTGTGTTTTGGAATATCTGCAATCTTTATATTATTACAAACTCATTTTTCTCTGAGGCTCTTGCATCATTAATACTTAAGTGGAGAGAATGCAGCAAATGAGTTGGTGTGGTGCATAGTGAACAAAGTGGTGGGACCTGTCATCCACGCTTCCTTATAGTTCAGATTGTGTTTTATTACAATAGGGTAAATCTGGAATAAATCTCTTAACATACACCATAAACTTACACAGAATGTACCCAACTGTGAGAGACGAATTGTCACTCAATGCATGGGATAGATGGTGCCATTCATTGCACAGACTAGTAGATGAGTACAGTGTAGAGGCAGGTTTCACTCATTTGAGAGGATAACACATTTATTCAGAAAATGAAAGTAAATTAATGTGCATTGACAAGGTAAAGTTTGTTGCATGTAGTTGACTGTGTGCACCTCTCATCTTCTTTTCTGTTCTCATAATTTATTTACAAATATTGCACTGCTGTCCTGTTCACTGTACATGGTGTAGTCTGCACACTGAATGAGGCATTGGTCCTGTGGATAGAACAGCATGTGATCATATAGTAAAAATGCTGTATTGTAATGCATGCATTCAAAGGTACAGAGTTAACTTGAACTTTGCCATTTCTTGACCTTTGAGTTTGTGCCCACTTCTCAACTGGTGTAAATTGGCATAGCTCCATTAAAATCAAAGGAACTGTGTTGATTTACACCAGTCGAACACCTGGCCCTTTCACTTTGCAGTCTTGAATAATCTTTTACCTTTATTTTGTACTAAATTTGCACAGCTTCATAAATGTATATGGTGGCTTAAAGAAAATGTAAAGACTGGAACCTGCCTTCCCCATGAACTCACAGTTTAATTCAGACAGATATGATATACAGGACAAGGGTGAAGATGCAAGAATGCGTGGACTCAGTGAGGAGTTCAACCTAGAAAATTTTCATAGGAGTGGGATTCAAAGAGGGATTTGAAGGAGGTGAGAGTGGGTACTTGGATATGCAAGAAACTGATCAGATTCCTTCAGCAGAAGACTAAAGAGAACCCTTGGCAAACTCCAAAGAGGGTAGGGGTGTCACAATCCATCAGCTGAAAATGGGTGTTATGCTGAAAGTTGCACAGGCATTGTCAAGTTAAAGATCATGGTTTTGGTTTGCCTTTTAAACCTTCCTACAGTTAAAAATGAAAACTTTGTAGAAGTTCAGTTACTTTTGGCATTTCACCCAGCAGAGACAATGAAAATAGACCAGTCAGTTTCATTATTTTTATAGTAGGTTTAGTCAATTTTTATGTCTCCTGCAGGAGGACAGTGCTGCAGTGTTTGGGTTTCAGGCTTTGCAGCAGGATGTTTATTTGTATAAAAATAATCTTTTCCATTGGAGTTTTCCATTATTTATATTGGCCTTAGGTGTTGTCAAAACTTCAACTGAATTTGAGGAGTATCCTTGGGAGTAAATTTGCTTGTGTAATTGATGGAGTTAATTGTATTGCCATTGCTTTTTTTATTTTAGAGAAGATAAAATCAACTTATTTATCTTAACAATATTAAAACATATAGCTGTTAAAGTAAGATTTTTATATGGTTTAAAATATTTATCATCAGTTTTTAGTTCCTGAACTGAATACTGTTTGTGGTACTTTCAGTATTTACTATTCAAATATGGGCTCATTATGACAAGTTAGTGACAGGTGTCAGTATGGAAGAACGAAGTGGGTACATGACGATATACAGTGTGGCTATTGTTCCATTCTCTTGTATTTCAGTATGAAATGTACACTATTGAGAGGAATGCTGAGCGGACAGCATCAGCCGGCAGACTGTTATATGACATGTAAGTAACAGAAATGCTTTTGCTTAATTCTCTTTTGAAAGTGTATTGTAAACTTAGCTGAACGTAGAACTCTAAAAACACTCGTCATTTTCCATGCTGTGTTCCACAGTACTTTTATAGTAAGATGGGAGTGCAAGGATCTTCAGAGATCTAATGCTGTTGTTACGTTGTTTCTGTAGGCAAACTACACAGATCTTACTAATCCTTTAAAAAAGAAAATCAGCCATGAAAGCAAAATGTTCATTTGCATTTCTTCATACAAGTGCTTTCAAAGTAAGCTTTCTGTTTTAAACTGAATTTGGGATTATTCTAATTTTTTGCCTGACCCTTTATTCCAGGTTTGTGAATTTTCCAGACCAGCCAGTGGTGTGGAGGGAGATTAATGTTATTACATCAGCATTAAGGAATGACTCACAGGATAAGCAGACTCAGTTCTTAAGAGGTAAGGACTCTGTCATCTGGCAGAGGTGGAGTCTAGTGGGAATCTAAGACTAAAACCCCAGGCTGCACAGCTGATTTGGAAGCCGCAAGTCCTAGTCTGATGAACTATCTGTGGTCTGTTGTATACAGTGACTCTCAGCCACAGAGACTCACCCACTGGTAGGTTTAGGAGACACGAGGAAGAAGCAGGGCAGGGAGCTGAAGCACTATGAGAAGTGCAACTACCAGCTCCACTCCTATGTCAGTATCCCTTGCCAGGGAACAACCTCTTGGTGGCTAGCAGAGGATTTGGTGAACCACAAGTGGCTTGTGAAATTAGGACTTGAATCTGACAAACTAAATATAGTTTGCTGGCTAAGGACATGCACCAGAACAGTTAGCGAAGGCTGTGGGAGCAGGTCATGGAGAACAGTTTGTGTAGTGATTATAGAGTCAAACATTCATAAATATCTCCCATGAAAATGTATGAGAAGGAATATGTAGCACTCTTATTTCTAGCCAGACACTTCACTACTACTACTTCTTCTTGACTCCTTTTCTCATTTACACAGGGTCGGAGGTGCCCACGATTTTTTGCCTCTCATTCTAATGACTCAAACAAGACACCAGTCAATAGAATGGTCATAGTGTGTTGATACTGACAAGAGACCTTCTTGGAAATTGACCTTCTTAAGGGTTTAATAAAGGATACAGAATCATAGAACCATAGGGTTAGAAGGGACAGAAAGGGTCATCTAGTCTAACCCCCTGCCAAGATACAGGATTTGTTGTGTCTAAGCCATGCAAGACAGATGGCTCCAGCCTCTTCTAGAAAATCTCCAGTGGAAGAGATTCCGTGACTTCCCTACCCAGTTTGTTCCATTGTCCTACTGTTCTTAAAGCTGGGAAATATTTCCTGAGATTTCATGTAAAACAGCTCTGCTGTAGTTTGAACCCACTGCCTCTTGTCCTGCCCTCTGTGGCAAGAGAGAACAATTTTTCTCCATCTTTTTATGGCAGTATTTGCAGACTGCTATCCTGTCCCCCCACTTCATCTCCTCTTTTCCAAACTAAACATACCCAGTTCCGTCAGCTGCATTCCATCCCTTTGATTATCTTTGTCACTCACCTCTGAATCCTTGCCAGTTTCTCTACATCCTTTGTATACGTTGGTGATGAAAATTGGACACACCACTCCAGCTGAGGTCTAACCAGCGCTGAGTAGAGCAGTACTGTCGCTTCCCATGATTCGCATGCTGTGCCTCTCTTAATGCAACCCACAATTGCGTTTGCTTTTTTTGTGACAGCATCATATTGTTGACTCATATGATAGGCCATTGTCTCTTATAAACAAAATATTTATCTAAATACAATATTCATTATTAAAAATCTCAATGGGAATTCATGATAAGGCTACCATCTGTCTTAACAAATATTAAATGGTTTTGATTTCAGTGTTCCCATGCATTACTATAATGTAGCTTTTAAATTTTCTAAATTGTTTTAAAATTTAATTTTATTAACCAGGCACTGTACCCTGAAATATACTTAGAAAAGTATATACATTGCTCTTCACATAGATACGGGTGCCTGTTCTCTATATGAAACATCATAGTACTTGCAAGAGCACGTAGGATGCTTTTTATAACCGAACAACAAGACAACATTTATTATTCTTTTGCTTTTTTTCTGTCTCCTCAATTCAGATAGATTGCTTTTTATTTCAATAACTGATTTTTTTTTTTTCAGGTTTATTTGAGACCCTTCCTGGTCGAATTCAGTGTGAAATGTTACTAAAGGCCACAGAGCAGTGTTTTAATACACTGGAAAGGGCAGAAATGCTACTGCTGCTCCTACGACGCTTCCCAGAGACTGTGGTGCAGCATGGGGTAAGAGAAAACTAGCTCCTTTCTGCTGTTAACAACCTTATCAGCCCATGCCTTTGTGTCCACGTTATGTGCTTTGTCAGATGAGGGTGGGTTTTGTTTTTTTTTTTAACTCCAAACTTGCAGGTGATATTTCAGGCAGGTGCTGCTGTCATACCTTCAGACTCCCAAATGAAAGGTGTAAGTGTAAAATTAACCCAAGAAAACAAAGCAGTCTTTTTTTGTAAAGTCCACAGGTGATTCCATGGTTAAAAGTAAGACAGAACAGTAAAAAAAAAAAAAAAAACAGTGGGGGAGAGAGAGAGTGTAATCTCGTGTTAAAATGAACTGTAGTTTACTAAAAAATGATACTGCTGCACTGCTTTGTCAGTTCCTTCTTATTTAGGAGAAGAGTGAGAGACAGTGAACTTACTGAAATATGTAATGCAGTGTGTTTTTACTTTAGGATCTGTTCCCTGAGATTGACTGCACAGATACTAAGACATTGCTGTTTAACTGTAAAATGTAAATGAAAATTGCATAGTGTACTAATCTCACTACATGACGGAATGCTACTGATGGGAGCGTGTTTGCTCAATTGCTTTGAGTCTCATATTTCCAAAAACTTCTGAAAGTACTGAGTAGATACTCATTTTAACCACTTCTTACACAGGTGGGCCTAGGAGAAACGTTATTAGAGGCTGAAAATATTGAGGACCAAGAATCCCCAGTCAATTGCTTTAGGAAATTATTTGGTAAGAAAATACAAGTGTGTCTGTTTTATTATAGAACTAAGTGATGAAGCTTGGTACCATCTGTTAAGAACTCGTCTGCCTAGGCTGGTATCGAACAAATCTTTTTAGTTTGAATGGTCTGTGTGAAATGAGTTGGCAGTCCTTACAGCAGATATGCAGAGGACTCTTGGACTGATCTTTAACCTTGCTGTCACAAAAATTCGGCTACTGTTAGTATATCACCTGTTTGCTGAAATGATGTATTGAATTCTAGGTTACTGTATACTCTTATGGAAGTGAACACCTAAGATCTATTTATGCAGGGGAAATTTTCTAACCAATTTGAAAGTCATTTAGAGCCCTAGTGGAAACCCAGTTTAAGGCAGCCTGACCAGTTTTTGCTTATATGGTTTCAGGACAGTCTGACCTTGGAACAAATTCAGGGGGGAAAAAAAACAGATCAGGCCACCTTAAACCAGGTCAACTCTATGGTTCAAACTGGTTTGAAAATCATTGTAGTCTGAACTAATTTTAAAACTGGTCAAAAACTGGACAGGACCCACGGGGCATTTAGTGGCTAACTGTTGTGATGTTTGCTGTGGTGTACTGAAAAATGTATTAAAATTACAGTCTTTCACTGTAAGGCTTGCACGTTAGACAGCTGTATAAGAAAGTGTGTGATCTGGGTCTTTCATAGTTAGTCTTCAAAGAGCCAACTTAGAGTAAGGTAGGTTGAGTTGTGCCTCTCTGATTTAGGGAACAGCTTGCTTTGTCTCTCTCTTTTGAGGTTCTTGTGTGTTATCATTCTGAATTCTAAGAAATAAAGCACTGTTACATTGCAGCTTTTCAGCAAAAGTGTTCTATGTTTTTGTTGAATTTCTCTGTATATGCCAGGAGGTTAATATTTTGCTACACAGAAGATTCTGGAAACTTGCATTGTTGATTTTGAACTCTTTATGTACCAAAACAAGTAACAGAAAAACCAAACCCAATGTGCTTTTTTTTTCACCTCTTAGTTTGTGATGTTCTTCCTCTAATAATTAACAACCCTGATGTTCGACTACCTGCCAGCTTGCTGTACAAGTACTTGAACAAGGCAGCAGAATTTTATATTAATTATGTGACTAGATCTACACAAATGGAAAACCAGTATCAAGGTAAGAACACTTTTACCAAATTACGTTAAAATCGTCTTCTAAATTAGTGTAACTGAATAAGGTATTCATTTTACGTAATATCTACCACTGAGTTGGGGTAATAAAAATATTGTACAGTTTCACAGGATCTTTCATTTGATTTCAGAACACTAAATAATCTGTAAGGAGGGTAAAAGATAGGGATCACTACATCCACTATGAAATGCAGCCATTTCAGTAAGATAATGCAGCAAAGCAGTTCAGGGTAGGAAAGAGTTTCATATCCATGTGAAACTATGATGTGAATTTAGGCTAGCAGAATATCATTACCAGTGTTGGAACTTAGCAGTGCACGGCACGCCAGGTTAATTCCCTAACTCTTTGCCATTGGATCTCTACTGAGGACAAGTAGCCCAGGGATGACTTTGACATATTTGGAGTGAGGCTGTGAAACAGATTTTGCTTTCTTTGATTCCCTGCACAACATAATAAATTCCTGTCCTTCATTATTCAAGCATTATGCACAGGGTGAGATTAACGAATATGGGAGGGTTAGCAAGATTATTCTAAGGCAGCTGTTCTCAAACTGTGGGTCGGGACCCCAGAGTGGGTCACGACTCTGTTTTAATGAAGTCGCCAACGCTGTCATTAGATTTGCTGGGGCCCAGGACCAAAGTCCGAGCCCCACTGCCCAAGTGCTTCAGGCCCAGGCTATGGGGCTCAGATTACAGACCCCCTGCCCTGGGCTGAATTCCTTGGGCTTCTGCTTTGGCCCACCACCTAGGGTGGTGGGGCTTGGGCAGGCTCAGGTTTCAATTCTCCACCTTGGGGTCAGGTAATAATTTTTGTTGTTAGAAAGGGGTCGCGGAGCAATGAAGTTTGAGAACCACTGTAGAATCTAAGGAAAACATATTCTATAGCTGTCTCATTTTCCATAAATGTGTGTGAGCAGGGGGAGTCTAAAGTTTCTTTCCCTAGCTTCCAATGTAATAGCACCCAATTGCTTGTTACAGTGGACCACAGTGACTGGTATATTTGGCTTATAATTTTGTTTGCAAGGAAAAGAACTAACCCTCCTTTTAAAAAAGGAAGCCGATATTCTCCTTTACATGTCTAGTTCCCCTAAACCAGAACTCTTGTGGCTACGCTTACGGGGCCGAAAGGTCTAGGCTGTTACTCAGTGCCTCTGTTTTAAGTTTAAGTCTTAAAGCTGGCATGTACAGCAGTACAGTTCCCCTAATACCATGTTGGAGCTTTGGCATGTTGCTAGGAGAAAAAAATGTCATCTGCTAAATTCCAACACCTACATGTTCTGTAGCATCTGGGGTTTCCTGGGAGGTTCCCAGTCCAAGGATTTAACGAGATCTGCCACTGCTGTGCTTGTGCGATTTGGTGTGATAGTACACCAAACAATGATAGACCTTGTTGAAAAACAATGTTAATAGCGCTCAGATCAGTAAAATCTCTTCTGATTCTTAGAACATAAGGCCAAACATAAAAGAAACTACATACAACTGCATTTGGAGAATGCTTGACACAAATTAACAAAGATACAGAGATCTGAGACAGTTGAGATGACCTTTCAGACGAGACATTTTGAGACACACCTATGTCTTGATCCTGATTTTACTTACTCTTTTTTTAATTTGTCTCAACTTGTTTGTTTTCTGTGAAATTGTGGATAACTTTAGTTACTTATGAAATAGAGGCTTGGATGTCATTTGATCAGGTTTCTTGTAGTGTGTGAAGTGCCATGTAGTTCCAAAGTCTGATCAGGTTTTATCTTTTTCCTTGCTCAGATAGGATTTCATAGTTATCCTGAAAACTCAAATATACTGTTCCGCTACTTGATTATTTTTTCTTTTTAAAAACTAATAGTGACTTTAACTAATTTGATTTCTGCACAAGGAGAAAACTTTTTTCCCTCTTTTTTTCTAGGTTCACAAGATACCTCTGATCTCATGTCCCCCAGCAAACGTAGCTCGCAAAAGTATGTAATAGAAGGTCTGACTGAGAAATCATCCCAGATTACAGACCCTTGGGAGAGGCTGTTTAAGATACTGTCTGTCGTGGGAATGAGATGTGAATGGCAGATGGATAAAGGAAGAAGGTGAGAAACGTGTCCTTTTTTCCTATGGTGGTTTGCTCGGAGAGCTTGGCTTTTCAATTCTTCAGTAAACTGGACTATAGAACAAATTGAATTTTAAGTTATATTGTGTAATTTCAGCCCCATATTTTTCTCAAAAGCATACAACGCAGAGCACATATGTAGGCTCCGTTGAGTCTCTGTAAATGTTGACCGCATAATGATTGACTCGGTAGCCTGGTTTACACTAAGGGCTTGGCTACACTGGAGAGTTGCAGCGCTGGTGGTGGGTTTATAGTGCTGCAACTTAGTAACTGTCCACACCTGCAAGGCATATCCAGCACTGCAACTCCCTGGCTGCAGCGCTGGCTGTACACCTGGTCTGCTTGAGGTGTAACAATTGCAGCGCTGATGATACAGCACTGCTCATCAAGTGTGGCCACCAAAAGTGCTGTAATTGGCTCCAGGGTATTAGGAGGTATCCCAGAATTCCTGGCCACAACAACCCGGAAGAATGGCTGAACTCAGAGCTCCCTGGAGCTACTTATCTAAAAAACAAACACAGCTGCTCTTTGCTCCAGCCAGCTGCTTTGGAATGTTCACAGCTGTTTGCTTGAGGAGAGAGGGGAGTCCGTGTTGAGCAGCTGCTTATGTGGTCTGAAGGCTTTTTAGGAGTGCATAATTTGCATTTAGTGAATGAGAGAGGGGTGGGGAAGGAGTCAAAACTTTTAAAATGATTGAAGGTAGGTGCTGTGTATCTTCCAGTCCTTAGAACTTGCAAGGCAGGGAGCGGACACAGTGTCAGCTCCAAAAATCCACTCTCTCTGTCTCCCCCACGCTCCCTGTCACACTCCACCCCCCCCCCTTTTTAAAAAGCACGTTGCAGACACTTGAACGCTGGGATAGCTGCCCACAATGCACCACTCCCAACAGCGCTGCAAATGTGGCCACACTGCAGCGCTGGTAGCTGTCAGTGTGGCCACACTGCAGCGCTTTCCCTACACAGCTGTACCAAGACAGTTGTAACTCCCAGCGCTGCACACCTGTAAGTGTAGCCATACCCTAAGAAAACTACTAGGTTGGTGATGACAGACAGCAGCAATGGGTGCAGCTGAACTTCTTCATTAACATTCCCAGGCACAAACACTGAATTGCAAGCATAGGCTAGAACAAACTGCAGTCAGCACCTTATTTAGACAGTGCGTTTGCCCTTACTTACGCTTCCATTAAATTGTGTTCTGCATCAGTTCATCTTCACCTGTTCCTTGTTGTCCACAGTGCATGATTTACTGGTGTAGCCAAAGCTTGTTTTATTTACTTGTCTCTAAGTATGTTAGTATCCTTCTTAACTTGTGAGAGGGAAGACTTTCCAGTTTCTCCAAGGAAATGCAAGCCCCAGAATTACCTGGATCTCTGACTGCTGCTCAGTAATTTTGTCCGATTGTCTGCGGAATACATTGTATTTCCTTCTAGGGCAGTGATTCCTAGATGGTGACATCCTTTTCATCACCTTCCCACTCCCCAAACTACTACTAAATTTGCAATGTGTATTTTCATTTGCTTTTCTTGAGTTTAGAAGTCTTTGTAATGGATTGTATTCTTTGATTGTCTCTTACCCTTTAGAAGTTTTGGTGATATTTTACACAGAATGAAAGAGCTCTGCAGATACATCAGTAATTTTGATAACGAAGCCCATGCGAAGTATAAAAATCAAGTAGTGTATTCCACAATGTTGGTCTTCTTTAAGAATGCATTCCAATATGTCAGCAACATCCAGCCATCTCTCTTCCAAGGTTAGTTTTTAAAACACTAATGAGTAAAGATCTTTCAGATAATAAACAATATAAAAACCCTTCTATAACTGCTATTTTAAGCTTTAGAAATTATTTCCTCTAAAGGTAAATGTCTTAACCTAAATCTCTACCTAGTGCTGTACTTAAGGCTGAGTTCTAGTTTGCATTCAGCCTCTCATTTTTCCCTTTTTACTGTTGCTCATAATATTATCAAACTTACTTTCTTGGAGCTGAAAATTTCCAGCTTGCTTTCAGACCAGAGATGAGTTGGAAAATTTGCACAAAATCGGTTGAGCTGTTTGAGTTATAAACACATGAATAATACTTCCCTCCAGATGATCTATTAAATATGCTTATGCATAATTCAATAAAAGCTGAAGCTAAAAAGTTCAAATGTGGCTTGTTTTAGATAGCTCATTCAGGTTTAAGGACTAACATGGCCTTGAAGAAAAATGTTAATTTTTTAAAGTAATTTAGAGGTTGAGTGTTTAAAGTGTGAATCTTGCTATGTTTTCCCCCTCACTCAAATCTAAAGCTAGAGCAGGGGTGGGCAAACTCTTTGGGCCACATCGGGATTGCACAACTGTATGGAGGGCTGGGTAGGGAAGGCTGTGCCTCCCCAGACAGCCTGCCCCCTGTTTTGCCTCATCACTGCCCACCTCAGAACCCCCAACCCATCCAACCCCGCCTGCTCCTTGTCCCGACAGCCCCTGCTCCCTGTCCCCTGACTGCCCTGATGCCCTATCTACACCCCTGCCCCCCTGACAGCCCCCCCCCCCGGGACTCCCACCCTCTATCCAACAGCCCTCTGCTCCTCATCCCTTGACCACTCTCACCCGAGACCCCTGTCCCTAACTGCCCCCCCCCAGGATCCCAACCCCTTACCAACGCCCCTTGTCCCCTGACTGCCATCCCGACCCCTATCCACATCCCCGCCCCCCGACAGGCCCTCTGGGACTCCCACTCCCAACCCTCCCTGTCCTCCATCCCCCGACCACCCCCCTAGAACCTCCACCCCATCTAACTGCCCCCTTCTCCCTGACTGTCCCCCAGAACCCCCCACTTCCTTACCCAAGCGCCCCACTCCCTGACCCCTTACCAGCAGCAGGAGCTCGCAGCCGCGACACCCAGCCAGAGCCAGCTGCGCTCCCCACGCTGCCTAGCTGGAGCGGCGGGCCAGAGCGCAGCCCAGTGTGAGGGAGGGGCCGGGAGCTCCGGGGCCGGGTCGGGTGTGGCCCGCGGGCCATAGTTTGCCCACATCTGAGCTAGAATATTTTAGAAAAATCAGGATGCTCTGAATTGCTTGTGCTTGGATTGATTTACATTCTTAGACATGGCCCCAAAGCTGAAGGATATGGTTTATGCTCTGGTTTAAGTGGGTTTTGAAAGGCTGTGTTTGGGAGTTATCAAGCTATTTGCTTCATATGAAGGATTTTACAGGCCCCATTACCAATGTTTATTCCCTCCTGTTTTCTTTAATCCCAAAGAGATTCCTTGCAAATATTAATGTCTATTAATATTGAAAAACAGGGCATTCATAAGTCATGAAATGTATAGATAATGCTGAAAGTCCAATTTAAATTGTCTCTAATTGCACTTACGACTTTCATTATGGACTATTGCTTGATATTATAAACTATTTGTGCTATATTGTGTATGTAATTACTTAATCTAGAATTTCTTAACAGCTCTACATAAAGTGAGCTATAATATATAAATCAAGCCAGTTCCCCTTCTCTCAGAATCCAACGAATCTGTCCTTTGTCGCTTCAGGTGCCATTAATCATAGAACTGGAAGGGACCTTGAGAGGTCATCTAGTCCAGTCCCCTGCACTCAAGGCAGGCATAAGTATTACCTAGACCATCCCTGACAGGTGTTTGTCCAACCTGTTCTTAAAAATCCCTAATGATGGACATTCCACCGCCTCCCTAGGCAATTTATTCTAGTGCTTACCTACTCTGACAGGAAGTTTTTTCCTTATGTCCAACCTAAACCACCCTTGTTGCAATTTAAGCCCATTGCTTTTTTCCTATCCTCAGAGGTTAAGAACAACAGTTTTTCTCCCTTCTCCTTGTAACAACCTTTTATGTACTTGAAAACTGTTATCATGTCCACTCTCAGGCTTCTCTTCTCCAGACTAAACAAACCTAATTTTTTCAATCTTCCCTCACAAGTCATGTTTTCTAGACCATTAATCATTTTTGTTGCGCTTCTCTGGACTCTTTCCAGTTTGTCCACATCTTTCCTGAAATGTGGCACCCAGAACTGGACACAATACACCAGCTGAGGCCTAATCAGCGCTGAGCAGAGCGGAAGAATTACTTCGTGTCTTGCTTACAATACTCCTGTTAATACATTCCAGAAGGATGTTTGCATTTTTTTGCAACAACATTACACTGTTGATTCATATTTAGCTTGTGACCCACTCTGACCCCCAGATCCCTTTCCGCAGTACTCCTTGCTAGGCACTCATTTCCCATTTCGTACGTGTGCAACTGATCGTTCCTTCCAAAGTGGAGTACTTTGCATTTTTCCTTATTGAATTTTCATCCTATTTACTTCAGACAATTTCTCCAGTTTGTCCAGATCATTTTGAATTTTAATCATATCCTCCAAAGCACTTGCAACCACTCTCAGCTTGGTATTGTCCACAAACTTTATTAAGTGTACTCTCTCTGTGCCATTATCTAAATAATTGATGAAGATATTGAACAGAACCAGACCCAGAACTGATCCCTGCAGGACCCCACTTGTTATGCCCTTCCAGCATGACTAGGAACCACTGATAGCTACTCTCTGGAAACGATTTTCCAACCAATCATGCACGTACCTTTATAGTAGCTCTATCTAGGTTGTATTTCCCTAGTTTGTTTATGAGATGGTCATGGAAGATGGTATCAAAAGCCTTACTAAAGTCAAGATATACCACATCTACTGCTTTCCCCCCTATCCACAAGGCTTGTTACCCTGTCAAAGAAAGTTATCAGGTTGGTTTGACACGATTTGTTCTTGACAAATCCATGCTGTTGTTTATCACCTCGTTACCTTCTAGATGTTTGCAAATTGATTGCTTAATGATTTGCTCCATTATCTTTCTGGGTACGGAAGTTAAGCTGACTGGTCTGTAGTTCCCTGAGTTGTCCTTATTTCCCTTTTTACAGATGGGCACTGTATTTGTCTTTTTCCAGTCTTCTGGAATGTCTCCCGTCTTCCATGACTTTTCAAAGATAATTGCTAATGGCTCAGATATCTCCTCAGTCAGCAAATTGAGTATTCTAGGATGCATTTCATCAGGCCCTGGTGATTTGAAGCTATCTAACTTACCTAAATCATTTTTAATGCGATGGGCAGGGAGAGAGAAGGGGTGTCTTGGGGTTTTTGCCCCTCCTTTTTATAGTTTCATTTCCCACGTTGAAAAACATTTCCAGCTGGGTACCAGGAAACACAGAGTCTGTGGAGAAGGATGTCCTCTGCTTTTTTCTCACCTGTTTGCGCTTCCTTTATTTCTCTTCCTTCTTGATGACTCTGTTTACTGCTTAAATGCAAATTAAGCAGAGCATACATCCCTGTGTTTGAGAGAGAACTGTTTGCCAACCTCAGTTTGGAACATGTGTTGAACACCCTACAGTGGAATCATAACTTTGCATACAATGTTGCCACACATATTTTAGAAACCTAGGTATATCAGAGTGGGGTCCTCCCTGGAGCTCCTTGATGTTAGGGGTAAGAGATTGAGCAGTGACCTAGAGCAGGATCCTCAGGAACAACCTTTTCTCAGTGGGGAGAGGAGTAGGCCAACCCCTGCTGTTTCTTGTGTGGAGGAGATGGTACTGCCCTGAGTCTTCCAAGCCAGTTAGAGGCACAGAACGAGTCCCTGAGGAGCCTCCTTGGAGCAGAGTTTAGTAGGGTTCAAGAGAAAATTAGACATTTACACAAATAACCTCTGCAGCTACACTTAGCTAGAATAAAAATGTATAAGGAATATAAACCTTTGTTTAATATTCATGGGATGTAATCTAGCAGGTTGGGGTTAGGAAGAGTGATCCTGCGTGGGCAGGTTGTTGAAGAAACTTTCATGAAAGGGGATTTACACCTTTCTCTGAATCACCTGGCACCATTCACTAATTGTGTCAGGATATTGGGCTCGGTGAATCATTCGTCTGATCTAGTTAGCATAGTGTTTGCTGTGACATTGGCCAAGTCACTTACCCTTACTAGGCCACAGTTTCCCTGTCTGCAAAATGGGGATAATTCTGCACTGACAATACCAGTATTAGTGGACTTCACCTCTTGGGTCTGTGTTACTGTGAGTGGGTATGACAGGAACTCTGTAGTTTGAAGATTCTGAGCCTATTGGATCCGACGGGGGACGTCTTGTGCTGCCCAGATGAGTTACCTATGGTTCTACAGACACATCCTATCTGAGAAGAGTTGGGGAAGGAACTCCCAAGGGACTCCATTCTTTCCCAACTTGATGCAAGCCTTGGGCACTGTGCTTCACTCTCACATCCTTTCTGGTACTTCTGTGTCCATTCCTGAGCTCAGTAATATAATATATTTTTGTGACATCTCTTGCTGATTTCTACTGTGCCATCAAATGTCGGTGGAGTGCAATGCCATGGGTGTTATCTGCGTCACTGGGTTTTTTTCTCCTTTTTTAGAAAGGAAATGTCTATAGAAACAAGGGAGAGAGCCTACATATTTCAGCAGGGAGGCACAAGATGGCTCCTGCTGGATCCAACAGCTCACAACCTCCATCTATCAGAATTCTCACCAGGTGCATGGACTGGGGTGGCATCTATTGAGATGTAGAGCTTCAGTGAACAACCATTAATCATCTCTTGCCTATTTCACATGGGGTTGGATGGAGGTTTGAGATGAGCGGGGCAATTCACATGTCTCTCATAAGCTCTCAGGCTGTCTGTGGGCTTTGGCAGTAATCAATGCTTTGGTTGATATATTTTCAGGATGTTCATTTTATCTTTGGTGATGCATCGCCTCCTTTCTTGGCAGACAGAGATTTTAAATGTGATGACAGAGAAATAGATTTCCCATTCCTTCATCCTTCTCTCTGCAAGCGTGCAAACCCCTAATATACAGGTTTTGGGGTTTTTTTGGTAGGTTAAGGACTGAAACACTTTTGGGGATCCCCTTTCAAAATACTGGCAGCACCCTATGCCACATGGAGATAATACTTCCCTATCTCAGTTTTACAGATGACTAAACTTAAGCACTAAGACCTTAAGTGATTTGCCCAGGATCAAACGGAAAGTTTGTGGCACAGTTGGAAGTAGAAATCAGATCTGACTCCCATTCCTATCCTTTACCCACAACTAAACTTCTTTGGAGGTATGGTCATGGGAAGGGGCAGTGGACTTGAGCAGCCAGCTTAAAGCTTGATCCCACACATTTGAAGTCAGCAGGAGCAGGCCCATAAGCAAGTTACAGTACTAAGGAAATCTCGTGATAAAACAACTGCATTCCTCTTTTGAGGCTTCAGTGGCTGTCAAGGCTCTGCTCCATTTTCCCGTAAAGAGTTCTTTGGGAATTTTTCTTTGGTTGTTGCTTTTAGGCGGTTGGCCAAATGGACCAAATGACTGGCGTTATTTAATGATTGCTTTTAGTTGAAAGTAAATGTGCTTGGAGACAAAATACTTAAAACGCTTACATATCTTGTGACTGCTCCCTTAGAAGGGGTTCCAAGATGTTCTGAGCTTTGAGCAGATCATCATGACTTCTGGCAGAGGATATGTGACCTCTAAGATAGAGCTCCCTTCAAAGCAAGTTGTAGCATTACCAGGGTATTTTAAACATTGACACATTTTGTTGAATTACTTTCAAATTGTTCCGCACAACATGCCTGAATGAAAAAATTTGAAGCAGGCAAATGGTCAGTGAGTTCAGTTTAAAGCAAGGTTTAATCTATTTTTTAAACGTAGGGCCAAATGCTCCAAACCAAGTTCCACTGGTTCTCCTTGAGGATGTGTCCAGTGTCTACGGTGATACAGATATTGATCGCAACAAGCACATCCATAAAAAGAGGAAACTTGCAGAAGGAAGAGAGAAGACAATGGTAACTCCTTTAGACTATTCTATTTCGAATAGAAATTATACCGCATTTGGAATTTTGAACATTAAGAATTTCTGTTTATGACCAAAATATGCAGAGAAAGAGACTTTTGGTTAGAAGCAACAAGAACAAAACAGTTTTACTGGCAATACTGTAAGTGCCAGTATCATGATGTGAAAGGAACTGAGCTGAGACTACTATCTATTTGATTATACTATGTTTTCAGGCAGGAATTCCATAGGCAAAGTGCCATTGCATAATAACTGGCCTGTAATAAGTTGTGTGTTTACTCTGTCTGTTTCATAGGAGAAAAAAATACTATTTTATAGAATTACATTGTTGGTAAAAGTACACATTTTAGAAGAATTACACGTGATTTGCAGTATGCCATGATGGTTTTGGATTGACTGAGAAGGTTTAGCTCTTACTTCAGTAATACCCAGCTTGCACTAGAATAAGTTAACAATACCACAATTTGACCAATGTGTAACAGAGTGAACTCTTTAGAGATGCTATTTATGATGACGTGGCACTCAAGGATCTCAATAGTTTATTTTTAGAGTAAAATATCAATTTTTCCGACTATTTTTCATTTCTTTTTGCTAAAGGAGTTAGTAATATTTAATATAATTAATGCTAAGCATAGAAATAGTGAAAAGTCTACTATGAAGATATTTGCACTGGGATTGTTTGCTTTGAAGCTTATACGCAATGTTGCAGAAGTTCCATAAGATTCTTTTGAAAAACATTTAATTAAAGAGAGCGAAATGTTTTGTCTATACTGATCCTTAAGCAGAGTTCGGATGATGAAGACCCTTCTGGGAAGGGGAGAAGTCGTCACATCACAATAAATAAGACAGACCTTGCAAACTCTGTTGAAGTCCTAGAGAGCTTTAAACTGGCAAGAGAGAGCTGGGAGCTTCTCTATTCTCTGGAATCACTTGATAAAGGTAAGGATGATTGCAGGCGTTTATGCTTCCTTGGTAGAGGAGAATTGTTTGACTGTTAAAATACAGTTCAGGGTATTTCTGAAATTACCCTCTATTTTGGAAGCCTGGATGGTTTGAGATTGGGAATTTAGATAAGGCTTCTTATCAATTATCTTGGAATTTGGTTTATTTGTTGTTTTTTTTGTAGTTCCTCCATACTTCTGTACTCATGCATTTGCCTTTCCTTGAAAGCAGCTTTTACTAAGGTAGCACATAGGTGGTAATAGAAAAGAAAGAGAAATGGGAGAACATAGTACCGAATGAATACCAAAACCTTAAGTTTGGGGGTGTTGCTAGTAACCTCCTGAAGATTTACATGTAACAGATAATTTCCCCAGCAGTTTGTTTCTTTGAAGATAGTTACTGGGTCTTTTTCTTTTCTGATTGTAATGTGTGTTTTATTTATGTCTTATATTTGTTGTTTGAAAAAATACTTCATACAAATAGTACCAGTTAGCTGTATTTAGGTATGTTGAATACTTTGGTCCTGAAGAACAGCATGATAAATAGAAACATGGTGGATTAGAAATTGTCCTAGGTTGAAAATGTTTTTGTTCAGTCTTACTATTTTTCAGTTTTATTATTATTAGATGCCTTTTAAACAAAAGTTGTGCAATGCTTCCCCTCCCACTCTTAAGACTACTTTCTGATTGTTTACACAGAATTCACAAGAATTTGCTTGTCATGGAAGACAGATACCTGGCTTTGGTTACGAATCTTCCTCACAGATATGATCATTTACCAGGTAAATGAAAGAATGAGACTTAGACTTTTACATAGCCTCTTGACCTAATGGATTTGTTTCATGGCTAGCTGCATCTTTGATCCCTCTTACATTTCTCTCTAGCGCACCCTTTCAGGTAGCAAGCCCTGTTTCTTCACTCGTCTCAAGGTGGAATCCCTCAATTCTCCTACTCACAGAGCCTACAAGCACCCCGTCTATGAACTGTTTCCTTAGCAGGCCCAGCTGAGTTTAGCACACGCAAGAGATTTCCTTTGGGAAGCTGTGAACAGTAGATAAACGCAGTCACTCTGAGCACCATCTTCTCCCCTCCCCCCCAAAAGTCTTTATTTATCCATAGGACATAGCAATCAGAGTAAAGAAGGGTTAAAGCAGTGGTCTCCAACCTTTCCGTGTGGTGGGCGCCGGATGACTAGCTGCTGAGGAGCGTGGCCGTGCACAAGCAGCTGCCAAAATGGTGCCGAGAAGCAGCAAAGCTGAGAAGCAGCAAGGCCAAGAAGCATTGCTGCCGAAATGCCGCCAAGAAGCAGCGTTATCAAGAGGCGTCGCTGCCGAAAATCAGCGGCATTTTGACAGCACTGCTTCTTGATGTTGCCGCTTCTCAGCGGCATTTCGGCGGCTGATTGTCCAGGGGCCAATAGGTGGGCACACATAGATGCTCCAGCGGGTGCCATGGCGCCCACAGGCACCGCATTGGGGACCACTGGGTTAGAGCAACAGTAGGCTTACATGCATATATCTGACCTAATAATGAATAAAAATAATAATACTTACCTCTTATAAAGCACCTTTCATCAGTAGATCCCAAAGAACTTTGTGGAGGTCAATATCATTATCCCCATTTTTCATTTGGGGAAACTGAGGTCCAGAAGGGTGACGTGACTTGCCCAAGGTTACCCAGCAGACTAGTAGTAGAGCAGGGAATAGAACCAAGGTCTCATGAGTCCTAGTCCAGTACTGTATTTGCTGTGCTACATTTGAAGAAGGCCCTTGCATCTCAGGTACCTCTTCCTCTGGCGACTGGGGTTTTATCTGCTTCCCTGCTGACACTGCCCCGCCCTTGAGCTCAGGGCCTCAGGTGTTTATCTACTTAACAGTGCTTTGTTCCATGTTCCCCATCTGAAGCCCTTCCCTCCCAACTCAGCTGTTGTGTCCAGGTTGGTCAAAGACAAAACTTCAAAGGCATTAACACTTATTTTGTTGGTGGTTTGTTTGGTGGTTGGGTTTTCGAAAGCCTTTGCCAGCCATCCTGCAGAGGGATCTGAGGGGTACACCTGCAGGAAAGAACCTTTGAATCATCTAGCCAACAGCATAACAATGATAAAATAAACAGGAACACATAATAATCATAAAAATAATAGCCATATCTCCCACAATTTTCTTAATTTACTTGTATTTTGAATGCAAAATTTCAAAATGTTTCAGACCAACCTATCGTGTTTTCCCTTACTTATCTGATTTTTGGTTGACTGAGGCCTTGTTGAAATTTTTTGGTAACATACCTATAGCAGTATAATCATACCAGCAGACTCTTCTAGTGTAGACGCAGTTTATACTGGCATAAAACCACTTCTGCATAGCTTATTCCAGTTTCCCAAGATACATAAGCTCTACTGGCAAAAACACTTTTATATCAGTATAAGTGCATCTGTTCTTTGACTTATGCAGGCGTAGCTACGTTACTTGTCACACTCCTAACCAACATAGATATGCCAGTTTTAAGTGTAGACTAGGCCATAGTGACACAGTGCATTTTGCTGCTCTCTTGCTGTTAGGAATGGTTTTCTTGGAGCAATTTTTTAATTTTCTCTTTATAATCGCAATGTAAATAAGCCTATAACAAAAGTCACCTAGTAGTTTCACGTGTTTTGGTTATTCCTGCTATTTTAAATGGAAAATTAAATTTTTTTTCAGAAAGCGATTAAGAGCATCCTGACAAAGTAGTTCTTGCCTTTCTCTGTACCCGGGTTTCCCTTAAGACTGCTTAGAATGGGCCTTGAGTGATGAGGTTAAACTCAACTGAGGTTTGCTAAAAAATGCAGCCGAGTCCTCTTCTTGGAAGGACACATAGATAAGAGAGCTGACTCCTTGCTTGGTACTGTACTACTTATAGAACTGTAGGACTGGAAGGGACTCAAGAGGTCATCTAGTCCAATCCCCTGGAGACGTGGGACTGAGTATTACCTACTTCCATCTCACTGCAAAGTTTTACAGTGTGCTGGAGGCTTGTTAAGAATGGGATTCCCCTAAAATCTTATCCATAAGCCTTTGGGCAAGGTAAATGTCTTGAAATACATTAGTTTAGCTTTTGGCGTGGTGTCATTGGTAATGCTTCCTACGGGCCCTGCAAGACTGCCCCTGCTGGGTGGCTGTCCCCACAGACGGTAAAAGTCCCATGACTCATTCCTCATAGTTTACAAGCTAGCTCCCTTGTATCTTGGCTGACATTCTAATGCCCACGACACGGTGAATTGGCATGACAGGCACAAGGACTGCCATCGGAGTGTTAGCGATATGCCTTATAAAGTGTTTGTGGTTACCTAGAATGTGAAATGTGCTCGTGTAAAGTCAGAATGTCCAGTGCACCCAGGTCAGGCTGTCTGTCTGTTTTGGCTGTCTGTCTGTTCTGAATTATCATCAGTAAGTGAAGACAATGTATAATAATACCTTAGAGGGTCAGTCTACGGAGCAATCTAGTTCTCCCTCTCATTTCCCATATTCAGGTGCTGTGGTAATCAGCATGTCTCCATAGGTGAAAATTGCTCTGTGAGAGAGCTTTATAGCTAGTTTTCCCTTTTGAGTTTTGGTTTTTACCCTCTTCTATTTTTTTTTTCTTTTAAATTGGAAGGTTTTTAATAATTCGTCTTCTCTAAACAGAAATGTTTCTTGCTCCATCCAGAGCATGACTTATTGATGGCATGTTGTTTCCTACCATTGGCAGAGTCAGGATTTGCCCAGAATTTATGGCCCTAATCCCAAGTCTCCAATATCTCTTACCAGGCGAGAGGTTGTAGCTTTGGCTTAGAGGATTTCACAGAGTTTACCCACCTTTCCCTCTCCCCCATCCCTCTAGACACACACTGATTGTGGATAAATTCAGAGTTTGTGGCCCCAGATGATGCTCCTATATGCTAGGAACTGGCAGTTTCCCCAGGTCTTGCACAGGAGTTACGGGTTCAGGAAATGGTCAAATCTACTGAGGAAGCCTCATTTTGTTAGGCACACAAGCTGCCATCTTTCTTGACTGCTGAACAAAGGTTAATGTGCCAAATCTAGATACCATCAGACACAGCCATGTGGTCAGACATGTGTTTCAGTCTTGACAGGTCAGATGCACTGAGGGCACTTGTGGGCCCTCTTAGTCCTGGCCTGGAATTCTTCCAGACTGGAGTCCATGAATACTTGCCTAGAAATAGCCCTAGGTCTTGTTGCATAAATATTCCCGGCAGCTCTGACTTCTTGGTCTACTGGTCACCTCAACGTAGGTGTGAATGGGGACTAAATGACTAAAATATTGGGGTACCCATTGGATTTGAGAGCTTAAAAACTGCAATTTAGGTATAAATATAATTTTTTAATGAAAATGAAGATTGAATAACCCCTTTTGGATTTAAAACAGAGAGCTAGTCTCTGTTACAGCGCTGCAATCAATGCAGCAGGGGTCGATTTAGTAGCTCTAGTGAAGACACACTAAATCGATGGCAGAGTGCTCTCTGGTGGACCCCGGTACTCCAGCTCTCCGAGAACAGTAAGGGAAGCTGACCGTTATTCACGCAGCTGGAGTAGTATAACTTAGGTCGACTTACCCCGGTAGTGAAGACAAGCCTGGAGTCTTGCCTACTCTTACAGTATAGTATTTGTTCGGTAAATCATTCAGTTCTTCAGGCAGTATGCCATAAAAAAGGCTGTTCTGAATTTTTAAATAACTTAAAATCTGTCCTTCCCCTACAGACAGTTGTATGTTTAATTAGCAATTAAGAGAGACTCTTCCAATCAAGCAGGTACAAAAACTGTGTATGCAAGAAGATAGGGAGAGAAAGAGACAAGTAAGGTTTTCTTTGATCATCTAGAATTATTTTACCAATAAATAAATAAATTAGCAATTTAGCTTAATCAGTTTTGGGCAACGCATACCATGAAAACTGCAGACACATTCAGTGCTTGACTCTTGCAGATCCATTCCAATATAGTGAACAGATTTTTTCAGTGGACTTAAATGGCTCCAAAATAAATGATTAGTTAGCCCTTGAGACCATGTTTGTAAATTCAAATTTTAATTTGAAACAAACCTAATTAAAAATCCAATTTAAATACATATAAAGAGAATAATTGTTTTTATTTATATTTCAAAATTAGGCCTATATCTTCCATTGTCACAAGCTCACGCATGTGCCATTCAAACCCCTCTTTTACTGTGTCCTAGCTTAATTAGCATGACATTGTGAAATCTTCACTACTTGGCTAACCTTGGCTTTGGAGACTTTCTAAGATAGGATTATCGCCTTTATTTCTTTATGAATATTGTGTGTGGGAAGTTCTAATGTTCTTTTGAATTCTTTTTTAAAAGGGTCAGTATAAAAAAGCAGTTACCAGCCTACATCACTTAGCAGCTCTTCAGGGATCTCATTCTCAGCAGCAGATCACAGGACAAGGATCACTCCTAGAGAATCAGAGAGCACTTATCCAGTTAGCTACTTGCCACTTTGCCCTTGGAGAATACAGAGTAAGTACAGCATACTGGCCTCGCTTCTCCAGACCTTCCCCTCCATCTGCCAGTTCTCCTCCTGGAAACAGGCTAGCTTGCAGCTCCCAGGGAGATCAGACATGCCACCTGACGCCAGGAGGGCACTGCATCTCTGCCCACGCCCCCTGAATGCATGACAGAGCTGCCAAATGTGTATCATGTGAAATGTGTTCTATATGGTAGCTGTGAATTTGAGTTTGGGTTATTTGTTAGATTAACTTTATTTTGAATTACCTTCCTTTTTTAACAGTACGTTTGATAATTTCAGCCTTTGTCTCAGGATTCGTACTTTTTATTGTTGACACATACATGCTTCACCTTAGTTTTTAGCGCTGATCACATGGAGGTGATTAAGGGTATGCTGGGGTGAGGGGAACGTCTGGGTGGTGGTAAAGGGGTTATTGGAAACATAATCTTACTTTTTGGAATATGTTCATAGAAAAGAGTTGCTGCCTGACAACTCAGCAGACTTGGAGAATCATATTATCTGGCGTGACCTCTTAATGCAATTTAGCTTTGGAATATGTCTTTTTATACATTATTATTATTATTATTATTTATTACTACAGTAGTGCATAGAGGTCACAGTCAATATGGGGCCCAGGGCACAATGTGGGGTACAAATGCAGTATTATTCCATGTCCCAAAAACTTAGGCTTTGTCTACACTGGCACTTTGTCGGCAAAACTTTTGTCATCCAGCTCATGGTGGGTGGATGTTTTTTGTTGGCAGGAGAGCTCTCAGGAGTGACTTGCCCAAGGTCACATGGCATTTCAGTGGTGAAGCGGTGAATAAAATCCAGGTCACCTGAGTCCCATCCTCCGCTCTCTCCACTGGCCCATATTTCCTCCCCTACAGATAACTTTTTCATTAGAAATCCTTAGGTTTCTTTAAAATTGATTTATCTGATTATATCTCCTCCTTGTACACTTTTATTTCTTAATAAATTAGGAGTGGGGTTTACAGCATTTCTGCAGTGCTATCAGATTGCAGTTTTGACTTTTTGGGAATAATTTCTCTAAACAGAGATGGAAAAAGCCTTATTTTTATTAAAAACTTCCAGAAACAGTGAAAACAATTTGAACTCTAAAAGTAAATTCATTTTAAATTACCAACAGACTATTTTTGCACTGTTGAAATAAAAAACACTGTGAAAGAACTAAGCATCCACTGTTAAAGGGGGTCATTTCATCAATTCATAGTACATCTTTTCCCCTTTGTCCAGACAAATTAGATTACCTTGCCCACTAGTCCTCTATCTAATAGAATTTATAATTTATAATGATCTTCTCTGTTCCTATTTCTGCTGCCTACTGCAAGAGTTCGAATTCATTGTTCTGTTACTGATTAATCTGGATTTCATTTCAAATTTAGAATCTCAGGATTATTCATTTTTATATTTTCTTTTGTAGTTGACATGTGAAAAAGTACTTGACCTTGTGTGCTACATGGTACTTCCCATACAAGAAGGGGGTAAAACCCAAGAGGAGCAGCCTAAAGTGAAGTCTAAATTCAGGAAAGGTATGGGGATTTTTTGGGTTTCACTTCCGAACAACTGGGTCTGGGAGGAATTGTGAGATTCTCAGTGACGTAGATTGTAGTAAAATCCTTACACCCTCTGCTCTGGAAAATGTTGCAATATATATATTGTATGTTAGTGCACATATAAGTGACTGAAACTAAGTTTCAGTTTTCCTTATGTTGCATTGTAGCATGAAATCT
This sequence comes from Gopherus evgoodei, assembly GCF_007399415.2. Lineage (NCBI taxonomy): Eukaryota > Metazoa > Chordata > Testudines > Testudinidae > Gopherus > Gopherus evgoodei. The sequence goes on from NC_044326.1 coordinate 135,460,890, forward strand.
CTGATGTCAGCAGGAGAACACTGGTTTCACCCTGAGCCAGTATCACCAGGACAAACCTGATTACAAAATACTCCAAGCATTTCACCCAGCTTAGTTTTAGGGCACGCTTGTCTATATCCTAAAGAAAACAAACTGTGCATTATTACTGTGGAAAGAGATGGTTATTCCTTATCCTTCTGTGTCTCTTGTAAATGCCTTCTCATCAACATCACTTTACTGTGTAGCAGAATACATAATCATAGCACGAGAAAGAAGAAAAGAAGATGGGCTTTTTAAATATTATTTTACATTTTAATCATGCTGATTGAGGCATGGGATTAGGTAATTGCAGGTTTGTGCCTCCCGTTTCCCATTCTGACTTTTTAATCAAAATAATAGGGTTATGTGACATGCATAATTATGTAATATAATTTCTCTATTACAGGTTCTGATCTAAAACTTTGGCCATGTACCAGTAAAGCTATTATGCCATATTGCCTCCATTTATTGTTGGCTTGTTTTAAGGTAAGTTATTGTCAAAGCTGCATATTCTATGCGCATTTTAGATCTAAATTATGCTGCACTGTTCCTGAAATGATGTGGCACTGCTCCCTCCTTGTCCACATCTAGTAGGGTGCCTTGGTAACAGTATCTTTTCTGCTACTCATTTGGCAGTCAGAATGGATAGAGGTTTTGGCAGCTGGGTGGGGGACCACTGAAGCTTTTTGTATCCAGGAAAATGTGACGTGTGGTTTGTTAGTACCAGGGGACAGTTTGTGCACTTCGTATTGGGAGGGAACGAATATCCTCTTTCCCTCTCCCTATTTGACATGGGCAGAAGTGACTAACTTAGGAAGAGAGGTTGAATTCCGCATTTCCCCATGTTAGCAACCCTCAACAACAACTAGCTGCCCTCTCACTCATCCCAGTATCTTGCCTTACTTGAGCAACTATTAATAAGTGCATAGTCTCTGCCACCACTGTTAGTTTTGGACACTGGATGTAGTAATCTATTGTGATGTTACTGATTCATACAGTGTGAATCTTTTTTTTGTTTGTTTTTATAGCTGAGAGCTTTCACAGATAACAGGGATGACATGGCTTTGGGTCACGTGATCGTTTTGCTTCAGCATGAATGGCCAAGGGGGGAGAACTTGTTCCTGAAAGCCATCAACAAAATCTGTCAGCAGGGAAACTTCCAGTATGAGAATTTTTTCAACTATGTTACAAGTATCCTTTTTCCTATTAAAAACCTGTCAGTGCAGCAAAAAACAATTCAGAGTCCTCTTTGTCGTCTAAAACCTTCCACTGGGTTGTAGGAAATAGTCACTTATGAAAATATTTATCTGCTTTTCCAAGAGACCAAATTCCGCATTTAATTATGCGCCATACAAACCTTTTGTAATCTATGGGAATGCATGAAGTGTAAATCAGAGTAGAATTGGCTATAAAATGGATGTGTGATTGCTGCTGGTACCTGGAAAATATATATCCCTACATTGCTGTCACGCCTCAGTTTGTATAAAATGGCAGTTGCTTGTGCTATTACAAATAAGTCTCTCAGCATTTCCATTACAATCGAGAGTTGCGCTGGGCCATTATGCTGGAGTTTTTCAGCTATGCTCCTCGGTGGGAGCAGCAAAGTGAAAAGTATGTGGTATCCATGCTTCAGAGATCCGAAATCGTGTCACTTTCACTTTGCAGTTGTTTGCAGATGGTGGGTCATATTTTCAGAATTAGGTGTATGCATGTTCATAGAAAATATGTCTGATTTATGCACACAAATGTCAAATGCATACATGGTCAGCTAAGTGTATAACTAGACTGGCATCTAATTGCAGAAATTATTAAACGAGGTGGGTCTAACTGCAGTTGTGGACCCCTCACTAAAATTCTGTTCTTGGGTGCAGCAAAAGTGGGAGATGTGGGGAGCAAATTAGGGCAGTGGTTTTCAGCCTCTGGTCTGTGGACCTCTGGGGATCCGCAGACTATGTCTAAGATTTCTAAATGGGTCATGACCTCCATTTGAAATTTTTTAGGGGTCCACAAATAAAAGCTTGAAAACCACTGAATTAGAACATAGGAATTGAGAAGGAAGAAAAGGTAAATATGAAGAAGAAAAGACACAAAAAACCAGAGAATGAGGTGAGGGGGAAAAGCTAAGACAATGGTTTTAAAAGGGCTAGTATGCACCAGTACAATGTAGTGTCACTTCCTCCTCAATCCTAACCTGACTACATTTACTTTGATGCTATGTTGCACAGATGTGGTGATCCTGACTTGTGTGGGTGCACTGTACCTTAAAAATAGCTGCAAAATATTTCAGTGCCTTTAGTAACATGGTAAGTGTGTTTAAACCAATGGTTCTCAGTAAGGGTATGCATATCCCTGGGGGTATGCAGAGGTCTTCCAGGGGGTATATCAACTCATCTATATTTGCCTAGGTTTACAACAGGCAACATAAAAAGCACTAGCGATGTCAGTACAAACTAAAATTTCATACAAACAATGACTTGTTTATACTGTTCTACATACTATACACTGAAATGTAAGTACAGTATTTATATTCCAATTGATTTATTTTATAATTATATGGTAAAAATGAGGAAGTAAGCAGTTTTTCTGGAATAGCGTGCAATGTCAATTTTGTATTTTTGTCTGATTTTGTAAACAAGTAGTTTTTAAGTGAGGTGTAACTTGGGGGTACTCAAGACAAATCAGACTCCTGAAAGGGGTACAGTAGTCTGAAGGTTGAAAACCACTATGTTAAACTACCAATATTTTGTTTGTATATCAAAGAACCGTGTGTTATGGTTTTATCTCTGGCTGGTCTTTCAGCAGGTATAGTGTTGGTTCAATCTTCATTTTTTTTGGTGAGATTGCTTTATGAAGATCTGTGTTTTATCATTTTTTTCCCCCCATCAAGTCCTGAACCTTTTCTACAGATATTGATATGCTGGAGGAATTTGCCTATTTAAGAACACAAGAAGGAGGGAAGATTCATCTGGAGTTGCTGCCAAATCAAGGAATGTTAATCAAGTAAGGGGAAAAATTATTTGTTGTCTGTTTCAAATGATCTGAAATGCGTTCTGGTCGTCTGTCTGATTGATATGTGCCCACGGCTGGTATGTTTGTGATACACTATTTCTAGCATTTAGGAGGTCGAACAAGACCATAGGTTTGTGTCTCTTCCACCAAATTCAGGGCTTTTTGGTGCACTTCAACTTTAAGCTCATCTAACTGTGTTTTTTGAATTGTGTTGCACCGGAATAGCTGGTATTGACTGGGTACTGTATTACTTTTTCATTCTGAAACTTGCACGGTAACGGTGGTATTAACTACTTAGGCCTTAGGTAGAACATGGTAAGAACTATAATTACAGTTTTTAAGGGGAAGCCCCTTTTATACAGTTATGAAAGCTCGCATGGAGCTGTGTATGAAATTACACTAGGAGTAAACTTATTTAAACCTCTGCCTGGAGCCAATGGGTTTTCATCTCATCTGAGCTCACAAGCTAAGCAGAATCAGGCTTGCTTATTACAAGTTGCTGCAGGAAATCATTCTGGTAAGTCAGTAGGAAGCAGACTTCCCTTTGAATCAGACTAGACCAGTGCCCCCAGCAAGGTCTTGGAGGCAAAAGTGCCTTTGAAGATCTAGAAGATTGGTCATAAAGAGCCACTGGCATTTTTATAAATGTTGAGGTGTTAAACCTTGTGTCCTGGCCAAGTTCCAATGTTGTTAACAATATTCTAGCTATTGATATTCCCACTACTTACAGGCTAAAGTTTTCAAAAACAGGAGCTTACCGTTAGATTCTTAAGTCCATATTTAGGTTCCTCAGTATGTCTGGCCTGACCTTCAAAAGTACTGTGCATCCACTAAGCTTCCATTGAAGTCATTGAAGCTGTGGGTGCTTAGAACGTACAAAAACTCTGACCAAACTCTCTCTGTGTGTATGCACAATGTGCCCAGATATTGGATGGTGTCGTCATCAGCCAGGTGGAGAACCGGTAGCCTGCCGTCAAAATAGGTCAGTGGGCACTCGTCAAGGATATGAGACATAGTCTGAAATTGACCCAGCTGCATCGCAGGTCATTATTAAAAAAAAATTAAAGAAATTTAGGTGTTTAAATAAGCACTTAGGAGCCTAACTTTATGCTTCAGATTTTGCAAACCTTGGCCCTGACATTTTTCACTCCTCTTCCTAAACTATTATGTAATAAGTTTTATTATTTAATAGGATATCTGTGGTGCTGATCCATGGTTCTAAAGCTAATCAAAAGTGATGACCTTTCTGATGCTGACAGTCGGAGAGCAGTGCCAGACGTGGTACTATAAGTGAGAGACCGTCCTGCTTTACAGATATATAGGGAACTAGTAAAACGTAACACTGAAGACCCTAGGCTACCTGGGAACTTCCTGAGCATTGCTTCATGTTAATTACAATAGTTTAATCCCATTTTGTTGTACCTTCTGTCTTTTCTTATTGGGTAACGATTATGCTCAGTGTTCTAACTGCACCAGCCAGGAGATCGAATCTTCCTAGTTGGCCTCCTGTCCAGGTAGTACGTTGCCTCCTGTATCATGGAAGCAAACAGGTACAGATGCCTAGTTCCTTTTGCCCCACTAATCCTTCCTATTTCTGGATCCTGACCACTCCCCACTCTGATATATTTGGGCTGCACCTTTCTTCCAGGAGGCAGAGGCTACAGAATTTTGCCACATCCCCAGCAGTTCTGTGCTAGATTGTTTGTTTACCACCAGCCAGCAGAACAGAACATCAGCTCAGCTCTCCTGTCGTACCCCTGTAGAGCCTGGCAGTAATCCAGGCAGTAGTAAGTGGTTTGTATTCATCCCAGCTGTCCCTTCATCTGACTCAATGGTTTCAAGAAAAGTCTCTATGGAAGCTCTGCATCTTTGGTTCTTGACAATTTTGGCAGTGAGGTGACCCCTTCCATATAAGGACATAAAGTCATACTTGTGCTTAAAAAGATTTCTGTGATGTTTTGCAGCAACAACCCAGACAGATCAGTTGCTCCTAATGAGCTATTTCCTCAATATTGAATGTGCTTATGGGCCCAGCAGTGCAATATTGGAGAAGTATCCCAAAAGCTACTTTCTTACAAGCTGGCAGTTTTAGTTGGTGTGACTTGGTTAATTGTTTCTTTGCCATACATTTAGTTTTCCCTAGATGTTGCAATCTAGTCTACCCTCCGAATTGGTTCCCAAAGGGAATCCAGAGTTCCACCTTTTCTACCAGCATTTTGCCTGTAACCTTCCACTTCCCTTCTGAGGAAATTATATTCCTCTATGTCTTGGGCTTGCCTGAGCCAGTGGAGCATCTCACAAACTTACCTTGTCTTACAGAAGTCACGTTAATACTCAGTTGAGGATGATCTTCCTGCGCCCGACAATCCATAAAATAAACAAAACAGTTTCATTGACTGACAAAAGGTGCAGTCAGTCAGGTGCTAACCAGGCCAGGTTTCTTGGGTTAAAATGGGGAGATTCTTCTCCTCTCCCAGCTTCACCCAGAACTGGCCACTGGAAGAAGCAACCAGGATGTACCAAGAATTTGCTGCTCCTTGCTGTGCCCTGCAGCTGATGGTGCGTGGCCTTTCTAGGCAGCTCCTGGAGAACTAAATGCTGTGCTTTCCCCTCCACCCACCTTCCTCAGTGACACATTGGGGTGCCCCAATGTGGTGGGGTCTCCAGCAGGGAGCAGAAAATGCCAGGTACACCCTGTCACTCTCCTCCTCAGCCCAGAAATTCAGGAAAACAGGCTACTGTTTATGTACTTCAAAGGCTGCAATGAGGGCAAGGTAGCTTGGAAGACCTCGCTGGCCATAAAGATAAAGGATTATAGCAGTGGGTTTATAATTTAGGCTGGTAAAATTCATATGTTGTTTGTCACATTCCACTCCAGCCCACAGAGAAGACGAGATGGGGTAGGGGTGCGGAGGCGTATGCCTCTCTCATCTGTGATGCAGCCCCCTGGTGGTTTTTACATACATTCCTTTAATTCTGTCACTGGATTATCTGCAGTGACATCTGAGTTCAACTGTTCAGTTGAACGGAGCTTCAAGCTCCACTGTAGGTAAACCCTCCTTCAGAGTTATACTGTTTGCTACGTCCACTGAGCCTAATGGTGACCTGTTAGGATAGGAGAAAATGAGACTGTATGACAAGGAAAGAATTACTAACTTTAGGCTCCTATTTTTCAAAATCTTGTCCTGAGAATAATACAATATAAATGGCAGTTAATTGCCTAGCAGGTAGTTTTTTGCACCTTGACTTGAAAGTTGATTATTTTTTCTTTACTCCTCAAACATATTTCTGAGTAAAATCTCATTCCTAGTGTAAACTAAAATGGGTCTTAGTTATAACTTTATTCAGATTTCTACACTTAACTCTAGAGTTTATCCAAACATTCTATCTTTATCTTGCGGTTTTTATATTTCACTTACGAAATTTGAAACAACGAATTACAAGATCCTCAGCGTCATCTTTTATTGTATTGGCTGTTCACTAGTCAGTATCTTAAAACTCTCAAACTGTCACAGGCCAGGGAAATACTTCTATCGGATAGCAAGAATCAAGTTTCTAAATCTGGAATATCTCGCCATTTAACAGGTTTTTGATTGGGTATATCGGCTGTCATTGGCCATCTAATATTAAAAACAAACAAACGAGGTCCCTCTTGTTAAAGTACCTCACTTTCATGGTGGTACTTCACAATTTGGTAGAAATACAGGCATGTATAGAAATCGTTACTATTTGTGTTTAAAAAATATTATGTAGACACACAACCGCAGTTGCAGTCTTCTGGTGATGTACCTTAGGCAGCCAGATTGCAAAATTTGGTATGCCCTTTAATGTGTATCACTTTGTGCATGCATTTAGCCCTGATTATTGCTCTTGTAAGAAGCAGTGAAGTAACAAATGAAGAGAACCAGTTTCCAGTCCTGCTCTGCACAAAATACTGGACCAGATTTTCAGCAGTGCTCAGCACTCAGCAGCTCCCATTGTCCTGATGTAATTTCTCACTTTCTCAATGTCTCCTTTGAAACCTGGCCCCAGTTGTGGGTACTGAGCACTCTTGAAACTGTGTCCCACTAGTTTAACCAACCTTTGTGAACTATTTATTTCAGGCCATGGTGGTCTAATTTTGCTGCTACTTGGTAGAAAAGTAAACCCCCCCGCCCCTTTGAATTATTTGATTGACTATTTGCATAGCTCTCCATCCCCCTGCATTAGTACATGATAGATACTGGCCAGAATGTCCATACTTGCAAGCCTGAAGATAGGCACCTATGTCCATATTTAGGCACCTAATATTGAGTGGCCTGGTTTTCAAAGGTGCTGAGTAACTTCAGCTCCTAGGAGTGCTAAGGCAGATGATGGATGCCCAACATTGCTGCAAATCAACCCATTTACTTAGGTGCCTCAGTATGGATTTGGGTGCCATTTTCAGGTACTCAAGTTGGAAAACTTTGACCACTATCTCTAAACCAAATTTCTCAAGTCTGGTCAGGTGGGACATTGAATTTGCTTTCGGTAGCCATCTTGACCTTTGGATTCTCTGCTGTAGATCACACACATGCTATGGACATGTGACCTGTCAGAGAAGGTATGAATTACCTTTCATCTAGAACAGCCTGTGGTAGTTGGTCCATAGCCCAGAGGACCAAGACTTTACAAGAGACTGTCCCACACCCCAGGCCAGAGTGTTTTCTTGGTGTGTGAGCCCATATCACAAGGGAGAAGGTTTAAAAAGGTATATGAGAGGGGGGGCAAAATGCCTAATGAAGAAATGACTTTTTACCATTCCATGTGAGATTCATGGGGCTAGCGTTTGGGCGCCGACACTAGCATCATGAGCTGCTGGGCCACTCTCTAATACCTTGGTTTTCTATTTTAATTTGGAGTTACGAATGAAAGGGTTTGAGCATTGGCCTGCTAAACTCAGGGTTGTGAGTTCAATCCTTGAGGGGGCCATTTAGGGATCTGGGGCAAAAATCTGTGTGGGGAGTGGTCCTGCTTTGAGCAGGGGGTTGGACTAGATGACCTCCTGAGGTCCCTTCCAACTCTGATATTCTATGAAAGGCGATCCATGTACTAATTGCAAGATCCTTACATAACACATTCATGCTGTAATGTACAGAACTTCACTGTTCACAAGACAGCCATCTGGCTTGGGCTCAGCATGAGTTCCCTTAGGTCAAAGTTCTAAACCACTGGACTCAGCTGAGGTGTCTCTCACCACTGCTACTAAGGTACTTGGTTGCCTCCTGTGCTCCTGTAATTAATTCCTTTCTGACTGCAGTGGGGACAGTGACATTTCTTTGCAATGTGTCTTTGGATGGCTTCTGCCCCTCACAATATCCTTTGTCCTGGTGTATATTTTGACTCACACCGAGGCACAGACTTGCAGTGGTGTCCAGGTTGATGTCCCCAGGGCTCATGCCACCTTCACCTGCTCTCCTTTAAGCATCTTTTGGAGGCCCCTCTGCACTGTTATCACTCTCAGGGTGTGGAGGTCCCTTTCTGCAACACCTTTATTCTCCTGTCCTTTCCCTGACTGTCTGCCCTTCTCCCAGGAGCACTGAGGCAGGACCAATAGGTCTGGCTGCATGCAGGGGCTAGAACCATCCTTTCTGGAATTCTCCAGCATTTTCTGCCTCCACCCCCTATGCAGACAGCAAACTACAGGCCCCCCATCCTGCTTTCTCCTTATGGACCTTCATTTATCTGCCCACAGGCTGCCCTTTGTGGAGCTTTATGCCATGTTGCTTCTTATCCACCAGAGCATCTCTTGATATCAAGCATTGTACCTATTGCTTGATACATTGAGTTTCTTGCTCAGCACAATTCTGGATATCTTTGACTCCTTCTCATGTCTTTCAGGTGGCAAAGCAAACCAGTAACTTAAAATATTATGAGTGTGGTCATACTGTGTCTCTCTGACATGCATGCCTGGAGTCTTCTGCTTGAGAAAGGAAATAAACTGGCTGAACTGTCAGATGTGCTCACGGATTTAACTATAAGTTCTCAGTTCCTGAGAAGAGCTCTTCAGAGCTTTATTCTGATCATTCTTCTAACTCAGCTACAAGGATAGCACAAAAAGTCTCCAAAGAGTCCACGTCAAGATGCCATTGCAGGCACTGAGACTGTCAGCGTCTCTCTGGAGGGCACAGATCTGACAGGAGACGTTGTGTAGGTCCCCTTCCACTGCACCAAAGTCTGCAAGTTAAAACTGTGTCTGATGCCATTCTGCACCAAGACTTCAGCATCCTTGTTGCCTCTATGCACCCAACAAATGGTGCATGACAGAATCCTCATTACGCAAGCCATTGCTTCAACTAAAGTGTTGAGCTTAGTCTGTGTGTGTTTTTTTTTTTTTTTAAAGGACTTTGTTCTCTGTAGCTATGCAGTTTGATCTGGCCACCTCTCTGAATCTTTGATTGTCAAGTTAGGTTCTAGTTCCCCAGCCCTGCTGTCCTGAGCTTGCAGCCTTCAAGTTGATTGCACAGAAAGCTTCTCTTTTATAAAGTTTCACCTGGTTTGGTAACTGTTAGCCAAAGTTTACTCGCAGGATTGTTACTTTTTCAAACTGGTGCATATAGACATATCACCTTCTACGTGCTCCCTTCAGCAAGTCATGTAGTTTAACAAGAACCTGAAGCTCTTCCTTGAGTGCAGGTTTCCGTAATGTTGACCTTCTGGCATCCAAATGGCACGAGGAGTTGGGTTTCTGTGGTTGATTATCATAATCCTCTCCTCGCTGAGACAAATCCACACAAGCTCTAGGGAGAGAGGATGTGTGGCGTTCCCATGTAGTCAGATTGCCTAAAGCCTGACTCCTGGAGAAAATAAAGGGCTTGGGCATTGGGAAAGGGCACACTTTTTGGAGAGTGAATGCTCTTTGGTGGTCTAGCTAAGTTTCTCCTCAAGAACTTAAGAGCTTTAGACAGAAAAATAGCTAACTCCGTCATCATCAGCATTCCAGCTCTGGAGCCAGCCTTGCTCATGCCCTAGACTGAAGATGCCAATGATTTGGCTGAAAAGTGGCTAATAGCAAAGGAGGCATCACATGAATTCATCTGAAGTTGATTGCAGTCTAGTAAGTCTCTGCCATCTGTGACAGACATGATTTTGTGACTCACTGTGTTTTTACATAAGCAAGCAGGGACGAACAAGATGTTTCTTTATTCAGAAGCTCTGTAAGTGGGGAGTTGGACAGTGCCCACAAGTCATTGCTAGCTGCCCTGCAGGAAAGGAAATATACTGTTGCCAACAGGTTTGACCAGCTTGTAGGAGTCCCTCTGCTGGAAGTAATGTATCAGTCAATAGGACTGTGGATCCCTCGATAATCTTGCTATGACATTTCAGTTGCATGAGGAAGGGCATATATGCAGCCTTAGTGGGCAGTACTCTTCATGATGATTCCAAGCTCATAGCACGGCAAAGGTGCTTGCATCCTAAAAGCATGGCCCTACAGAAGAAATGTATCACACCAGAGTAGTCGTCACCTTTTGTTCCGTTCAGGAGGGACACTGTGCATTTCTTCTCTTGCATCCCCTCCCATTGAAGTCCAGTGTGTAATGGAATGTTGATTAACTAAGCTGCTGAAAGCTCCACTTGATACCTGTGAGTTCGTTACATGTAGGTATGGCACTTTCCCCCGTGGCGGTGACTTTAGCCCATAGAGTGAGGGAACTTTGAGGCCATTGTGCCCAATGCAGTTCTTCAAAGAGCAGCTGATGCCAGCATTCTGAATTCCTTGCAACGCTGGTGACAGTGTTCTGTCTTAGCCAATCCATCAGACTACCCCAGTAAAGCCCTTCTCCACAAACTCTGCCAAAGCTCCATAGACTTTTACCTGGAGAATGCTAAAACCAGCTATTTTTAGTTTACACCAATTCAGTATGTACTGGGAAAGAACTGTGTTTCTGACTGCATCTCATTGCTACAGCCTGGCAGGTCTACTGGTGTTCTACTGCAGGCCACAAGCTCTGCTCTGTGTCCATTCAAGAGATGTGCAAAGCAGCCCCATGGTGCTTTCGGCACGTTTTTTGAACGACGTTGCTTCCATTCAGCCTCAGGCCAAAGGGGATTTTGCTTCTCAAGTTTATACAAACACTGCCTGACATCATGGGCCCCAAAACTCTCTTCTCTGTGACTGTTTCCTTCTGTTTGAGGCAGTATCTTATTTCTCCATATACCAAGATAAGGTTTGCGTTGTTCTTGCTATTAAAGGTATGTACAGCACACAGCGTATTGCCATTTTGATTGCACTGTTTTTCCTTCTGAGTCATCTTTGCAGCTTTTTTTAGTTTCTAGGAATGGGGCTTTGCTTTGTTGGGTATCTCTGGTAAACCTGTAACTGTTGGTCTCTGCAGATCTACCTCAGCAGATTACTGCTCCCTAATGGCTCAACATTCTCTTGCTTGGCATTGCTAATGTATACATTTTAAAGAATGTCTGTCTATTATGGAGTAATTTTGCCTCCTGCCCAAAAGGAATAGATTACTGGCACAGCCTGAATTCCTCACTGGGAGGGAGGAGGGCGCAGAGCTGTCTCTTGGATGTCCTAGCACATAGAACATTGAGCTAAGGGAGCTCCTGTCATTGCCATGTGAACAAGCAAATGCCTACGAGTGGTAATTTGCTGAGATGTAAATCTGCAGAGAAGAGAGATTGCAGGTAAGTAATGACACGTGTTCAGTTCTCCATTGCATAAAGTAAATTGTCTGATACTCCCCATTGTACTGCTTAAAAACAGAGCGGACATCTGGATCAACAGCTTGTCACTCTTCTTGCTACAGCATCCTCTCTTTTCCCATTCAGCTTTCCAAAATGGTCTCCTCCTGCTGCTCTTGACTAAAATCACTGTTATGGGTGCTGAGGAAAACATCTGGGAAAGCACTGCTATACATTGGATTGTATTTCCACCCACTTGTGGCATGACAAGCCCTGGAATGGTCTATTGTGGGTGTGTTAGAGTGATGGGTAGAGGTGGCTAAGGCCTTGTCACCTCCTATTACTTTAGCTGGACAGTTGGCCGTGCTGTGATCTCCCTCCAGTTCTCTTCTGTATCTTTCTGGAGAGTTGTTTTGCAGCAAGGGGGAGCCAGTATGGTTGTTTGAATGCTGCTGTTTGCTGTTTTTTAAAGGACTTCTAGCCCTCCCATGGGGTTACTGCAGCAGGAGTTCATACCTGTACTACAGCCCAGCATACAGACTGCTGACAGGTACCAAGCGGAAAAACCCTGCTCATGGTGTGCTATGTTTTGTCAACATGTTTTTATTGCCCATGGTTTTCAGCTCTTTGTTGTTCAGTACTTTTATTCATGACTTTTTTTTTCTTTTTTCATTTGTGCCTACATTCTTTGGGAAACCACGTTGTACAACTGTAACATTTATTTTTTTCCATAAGTTGCCAAATGTGTGTGTTCTTCAATTTAATAATCACTGTTGAGTTCAAACAAAAATACAGGGATTCTGATCAGATGATACGGAAGTCCAGTCAACTTATTAAAATGCTTCTCAAGACTTTATTACTACCCCATTGGAGCCACTTGTAATAACTTTTCTGTGACCAAATTGGTTGCAGTTGAGAATTTTCTTAAATGCATACCTTGCTGTTAAGTCAGGAACACTGGCTTCTGCCACATGCTGCTAGTAATATTCAGTATTGCAAGCTTTGTATTGATATTTTGTGTTCCTGATGGCTGATCGACACTGAAAACTTACACTGGCGTAGCGTGAATTTTTCACATCCCTGAGAGATGTAGCTAAGAGATGTAGTGAAGCCAACCTAATGCCTGGTGTAGACAGCACTAGGTCAATGGAAGCATTCTTCTGTCAAGCTAGCTACCGCCTAGGTCCCACTGACATAGCCCTGTCTACATGCAGCATTAGGTCAGTATAACTGTATTGCCCAGGAGTATGGATTCTTCACACCGCTGAGCGACGTACTAATACGGATACAGGTTTGTAGTGTAGCCCTGGCCTTAGATGAGAGCAGAGTGTGCAACCCACAGCTGTTACCAATGCTTGAGAAACTGGAAAGCAGAATTGTCCCATAAGCTGAATGTACAGAGCTCTATTTTCAGCACTGCTTGTTAGCATGTTAGTGCCTGGTTCCCATTAACAAGATACCCATCTCAAAGTCATTTCCTACTATGTTAAGAGTTGATGTCTGGGTATTAGTTCCCTTTAAGTTGTGCTCTAGCAGAACCATGTGGCATTACATGTGGCATGTGCTAGTTCTGTGTAAAGTATTAAAATAGATTTGATTTTTAATTTCTTTAAGAGCCAGGGAAGTTTTCTCTTCACTTTGAGAGGGAGCGAATTGTTGATACAAAGATTCAGTGTAGGAGATAAAATACTTAAATAGCTGGTTTTGGTTTAGGACAGTGCTTCATTGGGGGTTCAATTTCTGGATCCTTCCTTTTAGCTGATCCCTGCCCCAGCTCCGGGTATGTATGGTTTGCTGCCTCTTTCCACTCTTGCTTTAATTGCAGTTGCTGCTAGTTCCTCCCCACTCCCTGAACGCCAGCAATTCACTGATTCCCCCACGAGGACTCTTCCCTCAGAGCCCATTTGTGCTGAGGTATTTGCTAAACAGCAACTCCCTCATCCTCTTCCCTGAGCAGGGACTAATGCTGCAAGATCAGGAACTCTGTATCCAGTCCTGGACCCCTGCCAGGCTAAAAGCCCAGTGAGAGTAAAGCTTGGAATCCCAGTGTTACAGAACAGTGCTCTGCCGGCAGCAGTTCAGGACGTTGGGGCTCTGAAGTTGTGGAATGGAAGTGAGTGTTGAGGGGCTGGAGCAAAAACAGACCTTAAAATGGCAGTCTGATATCATACGACCTGCTCTGGCTAGAACCACTTTGGTTGCAGCTGTACTAGAACCATTGTGCTTTTTCCAAGTACGAGTCTTGGACTTGTGATCAAAAGAAACCTTTGATCCTTGCCTGGAAGCTGATAGACAACTCCAGAGGAAGTTGGCAGCTCTGACCTCACTCTGACACCAGACATAAGGCACTCGCTGCCTCTAGGGTTAGAAGAAGTGTCTGATCAGCTCCCCCAGGCTTGTACGTGCAGTTCTGCACCCACTGAACTTCCCCACTAGCAGTAGTGAAGTGAAACAGACGAGCCCAATAAGCTTCATGCTGCTGTTCTTGAGAAGCCCAGCGCAGGTCCAATTCCCTGCTGCTGCTGGGGAGGGAACTCAAACTTTTATTAGTCTCTTTTGCATCCTTGCCCCCCAGCTGCAGAGACAGTGATCAGAATGGGGAAGTGTTGTTGGTAGAGATTTCCTTCCCCATGCAGGACAAGCACGGGTGGTGGTGGTGGGGCACGGAACAGTGCGTGGACATGCCTGCTAGCTAAAACAAGTGACATTTGATGATTTTAAGCATTAAACTAAAGGCATTTAAAAATCCCAAAACTGTTTAAAATTCAAGTAAGCAAATGAACATTTGAAAGTATAGAGAACAATTCTTCCCAGATGAATTCAGATCTGGAAGGTAGATGTTGCACTTTTATTTCAGAAGTGCTCTGTGTATAAAGGCCTCATCTACTGCTCAGAGTAATTCTCCTCTGTCATCTTTTGTTTCCTTGATGACTTCAGGCATCACACAGTAACCCGGGGAATAACTAAAGGGGTGAAAGAGGATTTCCGCTTGGCTATGGAGCGCCAAGTCTCGCGCTGCGGGGAGAATCTGATGGTGGTGTTACACAGATTCTGCATTAATGAGAAGATACTGTTACTTCAGACACTGGCCTGAGTGGAGTGGACAGTGCAGCAGGGTGTCTTGCTGAGAAAGCGAAGAGGGCTGTATTATATACTCCAAACACAACACTGCTGTTGCAATGGGACGGTTCTAAGCTAATCACATTCATGATGTTGTGGGACTCAGTCCTAGTTGCGTGTCCTAGAGTACATGTAAACTGAAGTTCATACTTAAACTCATTTTCTCTCTGTTTGTTAGATCAAACAGATTTTTATAAATAAATAAATTTGAAAATTCTTCTTTTGTGAAGTAATGTTTGTGTAGCTTCCATAGCTATTCTAGAGTCATAGTGCGAGAATTGCAGCTAAGTTCATTTGGAAAGAAGCACTTTTTTTTTTTTTTTTTTAAGGTAAGTAGGATGGGCAGGGCTGGAAGTGACGGTCACCCCATCACATTTTGTTTATGCCACTGATGTTCAATCTAAATTATTTAGTCTGTCCATCTTCCTGCTGGGGCTGAATCCGGTTCCCATTGACTACAATGCAGTGTTGCTTTGAAAGACAGTTAAAGGCCTTGAAGTAAATCTAATTACTGTGGATAAAACGATGCCATTGCTCTGGTGTCATCTATATGGTCCATATAAAGTCAGTTTGTAATGGCTTGAAATGTGTCAGACACACAACCATAACCCAGAGTATCTATATCCATTCCCTTTATGAAAGATGCTCCAAATTATCAGAACTGTCTTAAAACTTTCAGCTGTTAAGGGCTATCCAGTATGTTGGTCTGTTTATTGAGGGTAGATCAGCAGCACTCTGCGCACCAAAACCGAATACTGTATACAGAGACAGGCAGACAACACAGCTCATGCAGGTTACTGTGTTTTGGCTAACCAGTAAGATACTGTCCCTTAGTCACCAGAATGTCTTCATTCCAGTTTCCCTAGAAATGTAAACTGAACACACGAGTCCTTTTTAATAATGAATCCCTCCAGAAATGGCATCATCTCTGGGGAGTCCAGCTCTAATTTCTTATGCCCCAGAAGAGCCTGTCATGGATCCAATCAGATTTTCCAGAATATCCTTTTCCGGTACAGTAAATACGATATGATGACCCAGATTGATGTTGCAACCAGGTTCTGAGCCAAGTGCTCCCCATGGGACTGACTGTCCTTCATCTTCCACTTAAAAGGGAAATAGTTCTCAAATACTTCATGCCCAACATAGACCAGGATCGAGTTCATTCCTTAAAATAAACACAGACAAAGAAAACAATTCTATACTCGAGTGCATTGTAAGAGCAAGCTGCAGCAGCAGGGGCTGGCAGAGCATTTATGGGAAAGGGAATCCTAAGCATTAATGTTGTTTCTGTCTTGTAACTTGCCATGTGGCCTTGAATAAGTCACTTTACCCCTCTGACTTCACAGCTAAAGAGTGATTAATAATTCTTACCTGCCTCCCAACAGCAGTTTCATTAGCTAATGTCTGTACAGCACTAGAAACATGTGGAGAGTGTAGTTTTATAATTAAATCAAAGTTGAAGGATCTTTTAATCAAAGATTTTTTCATTGCAAAAATATTCTTGAAGGGAAACAGTTTAGCAACAGCTCTTGCTGCTTGACATGGCAACAGAATGTTAATTTTACTGATGAGGACAGGACTGAGCCACCTATTACATCACAGATAACTAAATATGCCTGAGTTTACTGACCTGGGTAGAAAAATGGAGCACCTGACCACCATCTCTTGACATCCACAAGGTAGTATATCAGCAATAAAAGCAGGAAGGCAAAGCAGCTCAAGGTTGTCACATAAGAGATTGACCTACATATTTTCAGTGGGAATTTAAAAGGATATTTAGAGAACATTCAATATGGATTGATGTTGCTACAGTTAAATACGTTCTCTCCAGCTACATGGACACACACATTGAATAGTAAAGACTTATATGTCTCTACTTACCACAGATTCTTATTTGCAGGAATATACCCTTCATCTTTAGAGCATTTTGTCAAGATAGCAGAAATAATCCCCTGAAATAATACGTGTTTAGAGTTTATATGACTTTTCACTGCAGCACACCTTAGAAACAGAAAGCTTGCACTGCATGAAAAGATGTGGTGTTAATGAGTAATTTAAACTACAGTAAGAAAAGATGTTACTTACCATGACTACACTCCATATAAAAAACCTACTCATTATCTGCTTGTGCTGGTCTTTGTAAAACAAGAATATTTTTCCTGCCTATAAAAAACAAAGGCATAAAAACCAGTAAATTACCCTACTATACCAGGCATTTTCCACCAGCCACTTGCTGTAGAATTGAGAAGCTTAAACCACTCAGAGAGCTAAGCTGCTGGAAGACCGAGATTAGGAACTCTTCTAGGAGAAGCAACAAAAATGTTCTGATTTCTACCCCATATGAGTAACCACACAAACAACTTTTAAGGCTGCTCAAGTGCAGTTCCCATTAAGGCAAGCAAAATATAACATTTTCACCAACCTAAATAGCCATGCCATGCCATCTATATACCATTATACACAAAGGCACTCCTATATCCTTCATGGCACACACTCCTGTTCAGTTCCAACATCCAGCCACCTACAATCCATGTAGCCACTTCCTCAAACTCATACTCATGTACACAACTAATGCCACCCTATGCATAATGCAGAACTCCTTTCCTCCAACGGATATGCAGTGTGCCATTCTACCTGACAGACTACGGCGGTTGGATATTACACCTAAGTCCAGATACACAGATCTAGAGTCAGCCACTACAAGATCACTCCCCACGCTAAGTGCATTTGAGGAGGGTGATGGAAACACCACAGGCCAAGTATGAGCTTAAATTTAATGGCCCAAGTCCATTTTTAGGCTTATTTTCAGAACCCCTGAGCAACCAGCTGCTACCAATGATTGTCAGGCCTCACCACAAACCACTGGGACAATGGTTCCAGGCCTCCCCAGATCTGACAAACCAGGGTTTCAAGAATTGAGCAAAACACCTGATTTTTTTAAACCTCAATTTTTTAAACGCTGGTCAGTGTACCTCAAATTTTGATATAAAGCCTCTGCCAAATGCCCCCTTTTGCCCTGCCAACTTGGACTCAAGAAGTTTTCAGAGGGTTTGGCTAGTTTATAATGGACCTGTGACTGCAACCTTAACTCTTGAGAAGATGCTGCCGCTCCAGCTCTAAAAGCTCTTTTCCCCCTCCCCCCACCTTTGACAAAATGCCTTCCGTTGTTTCTGAGGGATGAAGGCTTGCTGACAGTGTAGGTCCAAAAAGCAAAGACGGTACCTGAAGTCCAAAAAACGCCATGCAGATTGAATTGATTGTTCCCAAGATGCCTTCGGGATCATAGGCCACTGTTGTTTGGTAGAGCGCCTTGTGGAAAGAGATTTAGGATTAAAAAGGTATGCACCCAGCCCTGAACTTCCTTCTCCCCTCAGGGCCATTTCCCCCGCCCTCCCAACACTTGACTGTTATCAATGCCAGACTTAGACTTCACATGGAACTCGCTCTGTTTACGCTGTGCTACAATCCCCCCTCAGAACACAGCCCAAGGAAAGGGGCTTTGGAGCAGAACTCTCTCCCTACTGCCCCCAGGCCAGTGTGCTGCTGATGTAAAGGAGCTGCCAGTGAACTTGCCTAGCTGCAGATAGGCCAGCCCCACCCATCCACAGCAGTTCCCAAGTCTAGCCTCTCCACCTCCCACAGTAGCACCGTCAGAGTTGTCAACTAAGTTTCAGAGAGATCTAAGCAAGGAAGAGCCTGTCTTAGCTGTCACATCCCAGATGAGGTGGGAGAGTTGGCATTTAAAGAAGGAAGTAGCTTTTTCTCCTTGAAAACTTTAGCTAATTTTATATTAAAATTGTTGACATGTTAAACACAGAACCTCACTCTGCAGTGAGTCAATGGTTTACGTGCAAGTAAGAACCACTCACGTTGGATGATGGGTGTTGATAAATATGCTTTTCTCCCAAGAGCAAGCGATCAATGTAACCAGCTGCTCCTCCGGTGCAATTGGGATATTTTCCAAAATCCCCAATGCCACCGGGGCCAAGGTAACCCCTGGAAAGGAAGCAAAAGGCCATGGGTCTTTGCAGCACTGTACTGTTGAAAGGCTTGAGAATGAACAAGGCTATGCTTTGCTGCTCTTTAGGGATCTGCTGAAGCACAAACTCACCCCCACAGGCAATCAGGTCACCCACCAAACTACATCTCTTCCCGGTACAAGTTGCAAGGGCAAGGGCAGCCCAGAAGAGACACTAGCCAATGTCAGGTGCTCTGCGTTCCAGGCAACTAGGTACCACCAGTGCGCTCTGTAACTGCCAATTCCCACAGCCAAACTAGACAAGCGCCAGAGTCAGGCTAATCAAGACAAGATCAACCGCCAACAAGCTGTAGCGCCAGGGCAGCCAAAGCCCAGGACCGCCCAACCTTGCCCTTAACGCAGATCCAGCTCTTGGGCCCCTGGGAAGGTACAACGCACTGTGGAACTCAGCCCAGCTTTTTATGCTGCAGAGTCTTCCTCTGGCCTGACGCACGGGGGTGAATACAACGTGCTGAATACAGAACAAACCAATGCAGCATCAGTGCCGCCAGGCAAGGAAATGCTCACAGACTCCCACAGCAGTAAGCACAACGCAGGGGAGCTCCAAGAGACCCCTCAGGCTGCAGCCACTTGGAAATAAGTGGATGAGAAACCTCCGTGGTGGGCAGCCAGGTGCTGTTAACAAGAAATCCCCCAGAACCCAGCACCTTGACACTATGAGACCCACAGCCAATGTCAAACAGAGACTGTACTTGGGAATGGCAGGAAGAGGCCACACATGGCTAGTCAGCGCCTGAGGCTGGTGGCTGGGGATCAAGCACTGGCAGGTGAGGACATCTCCAATGCTGACTGCACTAAGAAAGCAGCTCATCGAGAAGGGGCATAGAGGTTGAACAAGGTACTTTGAACAGGCCTAGTACAGCCCCTATCCAGCATCCCACAAGCCCAGGCACTTCTAGGAGCATGGAGAGTTCCAGGCTGTCGCAGCTAGAAACGCCCGGAGTCATTACTTGGACCCATGTGTGTGTGATGGGGAGGTCCTCATCTGCTTGAGCACACAAGCTGTGGAAGAGATGTAGCCGCAGCAGACAGCAAGCATCAACAGCAGCAGCCCGAAAGCTCAGCACATATGAAAAGACTGGCTTCTTGAGATGTCCTTTCAGGAAGAGAGCACCTCATTTCCTTACCTCCCATGGGTGCAGGGAGGAGACATGCAAGAGAGATGTGAGCTGCTCAGACACTACAGTGATGGGGACCATAGGAGAACCTCAGAGGGAGATTTTAAACCTGTTTCTTACCTAGGTGAGTAATAAAGATGTCCTCTACATAAAGCCAACTACTTCACTGCAAAGTGGGGAAGGGGATGTTTCACTGAGAAACCCCCTTTTCCTACTGACTCAGAGCTAGTCAGACTGAAACATGGTCCCTATGTAGCAGAATAACCCGACCCACACAAAGTACCCAAAGAAGAAGGACTCCAAGCATTCAACTTACTTTGGGCAGCCAGGTACAGTTAACAGGAAGGTCAAACCCAGCCAAGTCACTTCCAGTGTCAGAATGAAAACCCACTGCGGCCAATAGAGCAGGATATCCCGCAGGGCAAAATACGGGGTCTCGAGCTTGAGAGGTAGGGAGGAAAAGGAATATTAACTGGCAAATGATCACTGAGTCTTTGGGGAAAAGACACCTTTCACTTTTGAACAGCCCCTGGCACTGCAGATGGTTGGGAGTGATAACAGCAGAGTTTGCAAGGCTTTCCATTGTAACATTGTTTTCACACACCCACAATGTCTGAAACTGACATTCACCAGGTTTGCTTTCAAAAGTGATTTTGTTTTGAAAGTCTGAGCAAAATCCTTTCAGCAGATTGTGAGCCACAGACAGGAAAACAAGGCATTTTTCCTTGTTGTACAAATCCTAGCTATGTAAAGAGGGTGATGTTTGAAACTCCGGATTCAGCATGGACTAAACCCTTGCTTGGCTCAGGTGGGGAACAGAAGGGTTAAAATAAAAGCACTGTAAATGACTGGAAAGGGTCACATCCCAGCATGCTTAGTGTGTTTCTGCTAAAATCTTCGCAGAGTATAAAAAAGCCCTGCACTCTTAGGGCATTGCTGCCCGGTCTGTGCCTCGCTTTCCAGCCCAGAGGATGGTGCTCAGACTGACATGCGACAATTCTAGAAGAGGGAGGCATTTGGAGCCCTGAAGTGGACAGTGGACTGAATTAAGAGTTGAAAATTACACCTGTGTTTTTCTGCACCCTTGGAATCCAAGGGTATGTCTACACTACGGGATTATTCCGATTTTACATAAACCGGTTTTGTAAAACAGATTGTATAAAGTTGAGTGCACACTGCCACGCTAAACACATTAATTCGGCGGTGTGCGTCCATGTACCGAGGCTAACGTCGATTTCTGGAGCGTTGCACTGTGGGTAGCTATCCCGTAGCTATCCCATAGTTCCCACAGTCTCCCCCACCCATTGGAATTATGGGTTGAGATCCCAATGCAAAAACAGTGTCGCGGGTGATTCTGGGTAAATGTCGTCACTCAATCCGTCTTCCGTGAAAGCAACAGCAGACAATCATTTCGCGCCCTTTTCCCCTGGATTGCCCTAGCAGATGCCATAGCATGGCAACCATGAAGCCCATTTTGCCTTGTCACTGTCACCGTATGTGTACTGGATGCTGCTGACAGAGGCAGTACTGCAGTGCTACACAGCAGCATTCATTTGCCTTTGCAAGGTAGCAGAGACGGTTACCAGCTATAGCACCATCTGCAATTGAAAATTGGCGATGAGATGACGGTTATCAGTCGTTTTGTACCGTCTGCTGCTGTCATGGGTGCTCCTGGCTGGCCTCGCTGAGGTCGGCCGGGGGCGCACGGACAAAAATGGGAATGACTCCCTGGGTCATTCCCTTCTTTATGTTTTGTCTAAAAATAGAGTCAGTCCTGCCTAGAATATGTAGCAAGTGTACTAGAGAACCAGAGAGCACAGCCGCTCCGTGTCAGAGCCCCAGAGATCCCGCAGAAATGATAAGCTGCATGCCATTCTAGGGGGTACCCCTGCAACAAACCCACCCGTTGCTTCCCTCCTCCCCAACCCTCCTGGGCTACCGTGGCAGTTATCCCCCTATTTGTGTGATGAAGTAATAAAGAATGCAGGAATAAGAAACACTGACTTTTTAGTGAGATAAAATGAGGGGGAGGAAGCCTCCAGCTGCTATGATAGTCCAGGCAATACAGAATCTTTTCTTTAGACACGAAATGCGGAGGCTGATAGAGCTCAGCCTCCAGTTGCTATGATGAGGACGGTTACCAGCCGTTCTGTACCATCTGCCAGGAATGACCAGGTGTCATTCCCATTTTTACCCAGGCGCCCCCAGCCAACCTCACCGAGGCCAGCCAGGAGCACTCACGGGCTGCTGCTGCTGATGGATAGCAGTCATATTGTACCATCTACCATCGAGAAGGGGATGCTGGTGTTCAGCGCTGCAGCACCCCGTCTACCAGCAGCATGCAGCAGACATAGGGTGACATTGAAAAAAGGCGAGAAACGTTTTGTTTCCCTTTTCTTTCGTGGGGGGGAAGGGTGTAAATTGACGACATATACCCTGAAACACCCGGGAAAATGTTTTTGACCCTTCAGGCACTGGGAGCTCAGCTAAGAATGCAAATGCTTTTCGGGGACTGTGGGGACTGTGGGATAGCTGGAGTCCCCAGTACGCCCTCCCTCCCTCCATGAGCGTCCATTTGATTCTTTGGCTTTCCGTTACGCTTGTCACACAGCACTGTGCTGTGGACTCTGTATCATGGCCTGGAGATTTTTTCAAATGCTTTGGCATTTCGTCTTCTGTAATGGAGCTCTGATAGAACAGATTTGTCTCCGCATACAGCGATCAGATCCAATATCTCCCGTATGGTCCATGCTGGAGCTCTTTCTTTTTGGATTTGGGACTGCATCACCACCTGTGCTGATCAGAGCGCCACGCTGGGCAAACAGGAAATGAAATTCAAAGTTCGCAAGGCTTTTCCTGTCTACCTGGCCAGTGCATCCGAGTTCAGATTGCTGTCCAGAGCGGTCATAATGGTGCACTGTGGGATACCGCCCGGAGGCCAATACCGTCTATTTGTGGTCTATTCCATTTTCCTGTGCCTAATCCGACATGGCAATACCAATTTCAGTGCTACTCCCCTCGTCGGGGAGGAGTACAGAAACCGGTTTAAAGAGCCCTTTATATCGATATAAAGGGCTTCGTTGTGTGAACGGGTGCAGGGTTAAATCGGTTTAACACTGCTAAATTCGGTTTAAACGCATAGTGTAGACCAGGCCCAAGAGGCACTGATTGCAGATCAGGAAGGAGTCAATTTGTAAGGACCTTTATAATCCTCTACACGGCAACCAAGCTGGTGCTAGCCATGCAGAGCTGTTTAAATGCACCCGTCTGCTCAGTTCCTGAGCAACCCCCTTGCGCTGTTCTGTACAGTTAAACAGATATTAGTCTTGTGCAGCATGGCTCCTAAAACCACACAAGAGCTGCTGGAGACAGGACTACAGTGGCAGGCACAGGAGAGGCTACCATCCAACAACAGACTGCATGTGCAAGACGCAAATGTGACGGTGCTGTGTATCCTACGAGTGTTTACAGCCTGCCCCTCAGGCATCATCGAAGCCAGCTATATCCAAGGATCACTCACCAAGGTATCATTCTCAGCCACAGCTTTAGCAAACACGAGTTCTAAGACGGCAACCACAAGGTAGGTAAATCCCAGTCTCTGGAGTACACCTGGAATCCGCAGATTATCCCAGGACACTACAGGAAACACACACACGACGTAAGAGAGGGGCTGCTGACGTATTACTGCGGCTCTTTGGCAACGTACATTGGTAAATTCTGGCTTCTTCTCAGGCTTAGGTTGGCCGCCCCTGGGTTAGGGCCCATGTACTCATGCTACTGCAGGGAATGTCTACACAGCAAAGAAAAAACCACAGCTGACCCATGCGAGCCGACTCAGGCTGCAGGGCTGTTTCACTGCTGTGTACATTTCCGGGCTAGGGCTGGGCTCTAGGACCCTGTGGGGTGGGATGGTCCCAGAGGAGGTGCGTGATGCACTCACTTTGTGCCCCACTTCCACAGCTTGGGGGATATTTCCTCCCCATCCCGTCTCACTGCACAGGGAGGGAGAAGGGCACAGGGTGGGACCGTCCCATGAAATGCAAGCAACACACTTGCATTGCGCCCCTTCCTTTAAGCACAATTTTTCCTACCCCAGGCTTTCCTTTCCCGCTCCCCTGCAACTTCACAGTCTGAGCACAGCTGTTATTCTCAGGATACAAAGAGGAGGGCGTGATGGTCTAGAAGCAAGAATTGGGAGGTCCCAGTCTCCTATGGACTGGATGTCTCTCGGGAAGATACGCTTCAGTTAGTTACTGGGCTCAAATAAATGGTTGAACAGATGAAATGCTCCAGCCTGTGTTACACAGGAGGTCAGACTAGATGATCTAATGGTGCCTTCTGGTTTTATAATGTATGAATATCAGTAAGGAGACAGCCCTAAGCCAGACGGCTGCCGGCATTATGCAGCACAGCTGAACAGCTCGCCATTCTTGGTCTATGACAGCACAGAACTGCCCTCTACTGACAGTCGGTCCATGGGGTGGGACTGATCATATATTCATTCTATAACAGCCACATTCAAACGAAAGCTACAAATTCCAAAAAGGACGAGCAAACAACAAATGAATTCTCTCCACTTACAAGGTCCAAGGCAATAATTGGGACTAACGATTACAATGCCTATTAGAAACAGCAAGAAACTCCTCCAGAGAGCTTTCCCCAGCAGTTTCCACTTCGAACATCTCCGCCTCAGCATTGAGTTCAGTGACAGCGAAATTGAGGTGCCCATGATAAACACAAACCTAGAAAAGCAGGCAGCTGTGAAATGGGTCTATTCAGGGGAAACACGACTAATCGCACATACTCCAGTGCTGTGACTCGGTGCGGCTCCTATGCGTAGGGGTAGCCAGGGGGCTCTACATACTGCCCCCGCCCCAAGCACCAGCTCTGCAGCTCCCATTGGCCAAGAACTGCAGCCAAAGGGAGGTGCGGGGGTGGCGCCTGCAGATGGGCAGCGTGCAGAACCACCTGGCCACGCCTCCACATAGGAGCTGGAAAGACATGCTGCTGCTTCTGGGGACTGCTTGAGGTAAGCACCACCCAGAGCCTGAACCCCCTGACCTTCTCCCACGCCCCAATCCCCTGCTCCAGCCTGATCCCCCTCCCACCCTCTGAACCGCTCGGTTGCAGCCTGGAACGCCCTCCTGCACCTCAAACCCCTCATCCCCAGCCCCACCCCAGAGCCCGATCCCCCAGCTGCAGCCTTTACCCCCTCCCGCATCCCAACCCCCTGCTCCGGCTCGGAGCTCCTTCATGCACCCTGAACTCCTCATTTCTGGCCCCACCCCAGAGCCCCCACCCCCAACTGGAGCCCTCATCCCCTTCCACACCCCAACCCCCAATTTTGTGATCATTCATGGCCTGCCACACAATTTCCATACCCAGATGTGGCCCTCAGGCCAAAAAGTTTGTCCACCCCTGTACTAGCCCATAGGGCATATAACACATCACTCAGACTAGCCCTGCTCCTGGCATAGCAGCAGACTCTCACTGGTCTGTGCTTAAAAAAACAAAAAAATAAGCAAACACAATACACCTCAAAATCAATTTTCCAATGGATTTTAAGTGCACTGAAGTGCAATTTAGCAGCATTCCACTGTGTGGCCCTTATAGTCTACCACAGGGGAGGGATAGCTCTGTGGTTTGAGCATTAGCCTGCTAAACGCAGCATTGTGAGTTCAATCCTTGAGGGAGCCATTTAGGGAACTGGGGCAAAAATCTGTCTGGGGATCGGTCCTGCTTTGAGCAGGGGTTTGGACTAGATACCTCCTGAGGTCCCTTCCAACCATGAGATTCTACGATTCTATGATTTATTCCTTTCAGTGAGTATCCTCCTTCAAACTCTCTTTTGCTTTTTGCTCATCTTGACAATGGTTCAGCTCTTGGTGTGCTCAGATCACAGTTCATCATGCTGACCAATACTGTCTCACTGTTTCCTTATATTTCCCTGTCTGTCCGTCAGTATCTGTCTGTTGTCTTTGCTGTAAGCTCTTTGGGGCAAGGACTGTTTTTATGTTCCGTGTTTGTACAGCACCTAGCACAACAGGGCCCTGGTCCATGACTGGGGCTCCCGAGCGCTACAATAATACAAAATAATAATATTCACCACAAACACTTACCATGGAAACACAAGATCTGCCAGCGTTAAGCCTACAAAGGAATCAATAGACAAGTTTTAATTGCCTTGAAAGACTGCACTCATGACGACCCTCCTTTCTAAGTCTGCGGAGGAACTGCAGAATGCCTGTAGTGATTCAGTAAACCAAATTCTTAAGCAGTATCCTGAAAGATACTGACAAATAACTACTCCTTTGACTGTATCTGCTTCACTTTCCCTTCAGTTTGTTTGCCCAAACACTGTCGGAATTAATGGCTGTGTCACAGGGAAGACTTCTGCCATGGGACCGTCACAATTTACCATGAATAAGCACTGCACAATATGTTTGAACACGAGACCATCAAGCACGATCACTGGGGCAAGGCTGCCATTAATGTTATCTATGCAGCACCTAGCACAATGGGACCATGACCTGGCTGTCACCTCTAGGTCCTACCACCATAAGCGTTAAATAAGAACACAGCCACTCAAAATGTGTGGCTGTGTTAAAGATGTAAGCAAAAAGGTTATGTGACAATATAGAGCCTTCCCAAGACTGTCTGATACCAGGAACAGTCACACAGTGCTTTGAGCTATTCTCCTGCTAGATACTGGGGGTTAAATCTTTTCCTGGTGTAAACCGACATAGAGCCATTGAAGTCAGCAGAGCTACACCTATGTGCGCTAGCTGAGGCTCTGGCCCTGAATGTTCGTTTCTGTGACTAAGGTCTGTATTACATGTATGAACCATACTTTACCATTCCAACTCTGATGTTTGAAGAACCAGTATTTTCCTCCTCCGTAATTAACAAATACCATAATTATGAGAGAGAGCCTAAAACGACACAAAAAAATAATGAGAACACAGGAACAATAGTGTGTGTCAGAAACAGACACGCACTTAATATTTTACCAGTTAAAGCATTTTTCAATCAAGCAAGCCTGTAAACACAACAGCCAAGCATGTTGTTGAGGGATCAGTGAACAACCTTCATTCAGAGGAAATTGATGTTGACTGAGGGAAGGAGAGAGCACTTGAAAGTCACATTACAAAGCATGCTGAGTGTGATTTTTGTTCATATTCCCATATAAGTTCACAAAGCTGGCTCCCCACATTGCTCCAGCCCAATTATAAACATTTCAGGAAACCCAGGAAGTAGGATCCTGCAGTTCTTCCCCATTAAATGGACTCCCTGGGGCTGTCAGATCTCTAAACCAGAGATTGCACAGATTGGTCCGAGTAATTCCATGTACTCCATCAACTTCATTTAGCAAGTCCTCAGCCCCCACCCCATCTCCTGAAAAAGAGAAAAGCATCATTCCTCCCATTGTAGAGAGCAGATAAATCAGAACACAGAGTTAAGAAACTTGACCAAGGCCACACAGGAAATTTAGGAGCAGGGCAGGGAACAGCGAGGCTGTCTTTTTACTTGTAAGCCTCCTGGAGGGAAGAGAATGACTGAGTACAATAAAGGAAAATCTAACTAAAAGTCACGCAGGAAAAAGGAAATGGAGGCTGGACACCAGGAAAAACTTCCTGCAATGGGAATCTAGCAGCCTGTGGAATTGTCTGTCAAGGGAACTGGTGAAAGGCTCATCAAAACCAGACAGGACAGATACTAGTAAATGCACTACAGGGAACAATTCTCATAGGGAGGGAGAGGAAGAAGTTATCATAATATGTAGGGCTGGTCAAAAGTTTTCCATCTAAACTGTTTTTTGATGGAAAACTGAGTTTTTGACACACTGTTTTTCATGAAAAGTGTCTGCTTTCCATGGAAAATGTCAATGTTTTGTTGAAATCCTGGATGCCTGGAAAAAAAAAAATAGAGTTTTCAACCTAAAAGTGAAATATTTTGATTCTGAAATGCCCCCACAGTGCCACACGGGAGTCATAGTTCAGTTGCCTCATGCTCCCCCATCTCCTCTACGGCAAACTTCCTATCCAGATTACATTTCCCATGAAGCACCAGGGTCACAAGACTGCCATGACGCATGGCCTAAACTATCCAAGAGGGAAGACCATGGTGCATGATGGAAGATGTAGTCTGACCAAAGAGCCACTCTATAGAAGAGGATGAGGCACCAGAACGACAACTCCCATGAGGCACTAGGACACTATTACCAATCAAAAATATTTTGGTTTACAGCCAAAATATTCTGTTTTTTGATTATTTGCTGCAAACTCAAGTTTTCATGGGAAAAAATAATTTCCAGCCATCTCTATTAATAGGCAGTTTCCTTCTCCATACATATAAACCCAAATCCAATACCATGACATTCTACCATCCCTGGGGGGTGAAGATTTCATACTCTGGCCATAATTACATTTGTTCAAACCTAGAGGAGCTTTATAGCGAGTGGTACAGAAGCCTCTGAGGCTGCAATTTACCCTCGGAATATGTCAAGGGAGCGCAGTCGCTGCTGGGAGACGGTCCACGTGGTAGCTGGGACATTACTGCTTGTGGAATCTGCTCTGGTTGGGGATCCGAGCTCCTTGGAATAGAAACACCACACAAGAGGAAAAGCTAGCAACTGCCTCGACACCTTTGCTATCCTGACCATATGGGGAATGTGGCTTTGCCAGCTGAGGCCTAGAGATACTGGACATTTTCACACAGCATAACTAATTCTGTTCTTCCCATTTCTCTCTTTATTCCCCACTGAGGGATTCCTTGTATTTCACACTTCACACTTCTTTAATCACTGGTGGGCAGGGCACTGGACTGTGACTCAGGACAGCTGGGTTTAATCCCAGTGTTGCCCATACACTCCATGTGACCTTAGGCAAGTCATTGAATCTACCCTGTGCCTCGGTTCTACATAAATAGCGTGGGGATAACACTTCTCTGCCTCATGGGGTGCTGTGTGGATAAAACTGATGCACTCAGCACGCCACCAGTGATGAGGACCATGTACAATAGACTCCCAAGAGAATAACTGGGGAGCATAACACTGGAGCGTGCTCATCCTGTGTGGGCAAAGTACACTAGGCCAGATGCAGATGTCATTTACATCAGTGTAAATCCAGAGTGATTCCAACAGCTGTACTCCACATCTGCAAGTGTTTAACAGCGTAGAATGTGGCCCACAGCCTCTGCAGCACTTGCAGGCCCTGGTCTGATCACAGAACTTTAGGCCTGAGTTCAGAGTGCCTAGAACTGCCTCTAGTGCTGGAAGCAGCCAGCAGAGTTTTCCTCTCTTGACACTGTCCACGTCACAACAGGGTAATTCTCTCAGTGGAATATTTCCTGCACCGAAACTAGCAAGAGACGCAAAACACCTGATGTGCAGTAACTGACAGGGTACACGTACACTGGAGCTGGAGGTGTAATTTTCAGCTCAGATAGGCGTACGCACATTAGCTCTGATGAAATTGGCTTGTTACAAATAGGAGTGTGGCCAGGGCAGCAGGACAGGCTAGCAGCTAGCTGCCGTGAGTACGCAACCAGGGTCTCGGACAGGATTGTACCTGGTGAGGCTAGCCCGTCACAGCTGCGCTTCGACGTTTAGCATGCTAGCGCAATCATATATGTCTACCTGAGCTGGACGTTACACCCACAGCTCCAGCGTAGATGTATCCTGAGAGTTATATATATCCACTGCACATACATTAACCATAGGTGCTGAGCCCTCTCCAGCGCTCCCCACAGATTGAGACAGCAGGGCCGTCTGGGGAAAGGCGGGAGAGAGGGGGCAGCGCAAGTGGGGCAATTTGCACCAGGCCCCGGGCCCTGCAGGGGCCCCGTGAGCCCTGGTTGAAAATCTCTTCCCTGGCTAGAGGCTCCTTTTTAATTTTTACTCACCCGGCAGTGGACCGGGTCTTCGACGACACTTCAGTGGTGGGCCTTCACTCGCTCTGGGTCTTCAGTGGCACTTCGGCGGTGGGTCCTTCAGTGCTGCCAAAGATGCGGAGCGAGTGAAGGACCCCCTGCTGCCGCCATTGCTGAAGACTCGGAGCACCGCCTGGTGCGTACAAGTGCCGCTGTGGGTGGCGCCTTTTTTATGTCCACTCCCCCGCTTTGTCCCAGGCCCCCTGAATCCTCTGGCCAGCCCTGGAAGACAGCTGTCTGTCCACACTTCAAGGATTGCCCAGGAACCTGTTCATGAGGGGGATGTGGCTGATAATTTACTGAATCTCAAAAAGGCCTAGTTCGTGTGAACGCTTCAGTGTAAAAACATGGACGGCAATTTAACGCATTCTAACTACTCACAGAATTAATGAGATGATCAGTGTCTCCTGGGTGCAGTTTCTTGTAAAACCAATTCCTGATTGGATCAATGCTGCAAACCAAGAACAGTAAAAAAAAAATCATATTCTATTGCTTATTCAGAACAAACACATGCTATCAAATCATGTTGGAGCAACATAAACCAGACCCTGAGAACATCTACCCCCATCCCTAGTCCCCTCCCTGGATTAGTACAATGTTATTAAGCTTGCAAAGTCAAACACACAAAAGTTAAAGTGCCAGAATTAAGGTGGTTCATGCAATCTTAATTCAGCCCTGTTGTGTATACACACTATGGTACAATCACCACATGCTCAGATTTTCTGCCCCCCTTTTCGTTTACACGCAGGACCACCTCATTCAGTGCACAAGACGGATGGCTATGTAAACAGATTTTTCAGCCCTTATAGTTAAACACATACGTCAATCCTATTGACTGGAATGGGTCTTAACCAGGGGCTGAACTGCTGTTCTGAACAGGAGATGCTTTCCTGATTCAGGGCCCTAGATACTCCGTAGTACTGGAAGCACATGGAAACATTCCCTGTATTAAACTTTGCAACACTGTGATTTAGTTGGAGGATATCAGCATTGATAACTGTGTGATGATTAAATGACGCTGGCCTGAACTGTTGGGCTGCCTGAAGCAAAATACAGAACGGGGTCCCCTGGGATGACAACAAGGATTTAATCACATGCTTCAGTACGTTCCTGAACTCAGGCCTACATTCTCATATTCATTTCTCATCCCAGCTCCTGTGCCACAGTCTGATAGAACAGCTAAAAATACAGCAAACGAGGATTACATGAGAGGCAATAAAACTCCATTTACAATTCAGGCATCACAAATATAATACGGTCATGGGAGTGATTTTAGAGCTGGTGAAAGCCTACAGAATGACAGCCTGGCAGAAGGTATCCCTAGAAAAAAAACATAGCACAGGCAGCAGTAATGCATGTCTCTTCACTCCACCCCATGCACAGGGCCCAGCACTGAGCTGCAGAGAATTCTAGAGTGAGGAGTTGGTTAATATGCTACAGCTAGCTCTTCAGTAAGAGCAGTATCAATCAGCCACCAACTGAAATGCAAACACCTAGCACTCCAGCCCTGGACTGAGAGTACCAACAGCTGTATGCAGTGTTATTGAAGCCATGCTGGTCCCAGGATATTAGAGACAAGGTGAGTGAGCTCTGAAGAAGAGCTTTGTGTAAGCTTAAAAGTGTGTCTCTCTCACCAACACATGTTGGCCCAATAAAAGATAATACCTCCCCCACCTTGTCTCTCTAGCACCAACAGCTGTCAGACTGTTCAGACTTTCAGACACTACCCAACATGACCAGAAGTGGTGAAAGGTTCCGTGTTTCATTGCCAATATTGTGAGCCACCCAGTCCTGCATTAACTCCTTTGTTTCATAGTAGCTCTACTAAATTCAGTCAGCAGTTAATCTATGGAATAAATTTCTTATCCGTAAATCAAGAGCTTGGACCTTAGCAAACTGAAGGCCAGATAGTCAGCTGGTGCAAATCAGTCTAGCTCCAATGAACAGGAGACTCCAGCTGTAAGACAGCCCAGCTCCCAGTCTGTACTCATGAGACAGCAGGATCTTTTTATTTTGTGTTTGTACAGCACCTAGCACAAAGGGCCCTGGTTCATAACTGGGGCTCCTGGGTGCTACGGCAATACAAATAAATAAGAACAGTGAGTGTCCTTTCATCTACAACAAACCCCCCAAGAGAGTCTCTAACATGTACAGGAATGTTTCACAAACAACATCCACTTACATCATGAAGACGTGTCCCACTGTCAGGATACTGAGAACTCCCATATAAATGAGGAATGCATACAGGATAGCTGCAGGAAAAGACGACATCTTCAGAGCTGAGGTAACAAAAACAATGGGCATTCTGGGCCTGATACATCAATGCGTTATACCTGTGTAAAACTGGAGTAACTCAGCGAGAAATCAGGCCGACAGCTTGCTACAGGAACCTCACTGAGTGGTACCATAGCCTGAAGGAAGGATTGGCCAGGGGCTAAGGCACTTGCATGGGACTTGGGAGACCAAGGTTCAATTACCTGCTCTGCCACAGACTTCCTGTGTGACACTGGGCAAGTCACTTAGCTTCTGTGCCTCAGTTCCCCATCTGTAAAACAGGCATAATACTTCCCTCCCTCAGCCCTACGGCTGTTGTACACATTGAAGACTGTGACGCACTTTGAGTTCTAGTGATGAAAATGCTAGGTATTGTTATGTGAGAACACAAGCCCCAGCAAAAAAAACAAAAAACCAAAGGTGACTGCAACCCAGTGACTGTATATTCCAGTATAAAAATAACCAAGGCAAAACATATCATAATTGTAGTGGTAGTGGCATATGTTGTAAAGGAAAAACTGCCTGGATTTAGAAACAGCCTGAACGTAAGGAGTAAAAGAGGTAGAGGAGTCAAAGACGTATGGATTTGCAAGTATGGGGAATGTCTCTGTCAGAGCTGAGGGAAACAGTTTGGTCAAAACTATTTCAACAAAAAAATGCAAATTCGGGGGCATTGAAATATTCCATAAATTTAAGACAAATTTGCCAATTTGTTTGCCCCCCCAAAATCGAAAAATATTCCAAAACAATAAAACATTTCACTTTGACCTTTTTGGAGCATTTCAATTTTTTGATCTGAAATGACTTTTCATGTCAAAACTTACCTCAATTTTATTAAAAATAAAAAACATTTAATAAGGCTCAAAAATAAAACAAAATGTTTTGTTCAACCTGAAATTAACCCCCACCCACCCCAATTTCTGGTATGGCCAGGAAATTAAAAAAATAAAATAAAAATCACTTCTTCACACAGGTGTAGTTTCTTTAGAGTTAAAGGAATAGGAAACATTCAAGAATTACCTACTGCAAAGGATACTGATTAGAGACTGAAACAGCTCTGGGAGGGACACACAGAGAAGAGAGACAACAGGCATTAATATAAAACAGAACAGGCGGCCAGACAAGATTAAACAAACAAACCCAATGCTTTGTGGCAGAAGCAGAGCGCACCGAGTGCAGAGGAACCAGCTGGGTGGGTGTGTTTTGGGAGGAGGAGGAAGTGAGATCTAAATCTTAAAACAGAACGCAGACACATACCTTCTGAATGTTTTGCTTTTGTGTGTCTGTCTTGTCTGTTTAGACTGTAAGCTCTTCGGAGCAGGGACTGGTTTGTGCTATGTGTTTGTACAGCACTGCACACAATGGGGCCCAATCCTGGTCAAGGCCTCTGCGTGCTGATGTAACGTATATAAATAAATAGTAAGATACAGGAGAAGAGCAGCAGGCCAAGGACAGAAGCCCACGGGAGACTTTAATGGGGTACCCGCCCCTTAAGGTATGAGGGAAACCAGCTGGGCCAGCATTATGCCACTGCACATTTTGCTGGGAGACATACCTGTGTGACAGATCAAGGTCAAAGAGCAAGAGAAAGGGGTATCAGAGTGGCATTCTGGGAGAAAACATTGCAAGCTCTGCTTTTAGGGCCCACAAGTGGTGCTCCAGGAGCAGGGCAGGCTGGAAAGCTCCTCTCGCCTCCATGGTGAGGAAAAGCTCAGGGCAGTATCCAGCCCTGGCAAACGTCTTTCCTGGCAGCCAGATTGTGGTCCTGGGCTGGGGTAAGGCATCCTAGGAGATGGAAGCGTGTATGTATGTATGTATGTATGTATGTGTGTATATATATATATACACATATCCTGCCCCCTCCCCATATGAGGAGAGACCTGGAAGGCAGCTGGCTGTGCCACTGGGTATCTCCTGAATCCAGCTTTCACTGTTTGTTTGGGATGCTTCTGAGTCAGACATCACTGAAAAAAGTCTGATGTGCTTTGAAACAACCCTGCACACATATTTGACAGTCTTACACAACCAACTGGAGCATTTTGATATGGTGTGGCCTGCCCCTGGCACCAAGGGAGAGCAGAAACTGACAGGACAGTGGAAAGGGTAGACACCGCAGGCAGAAGAGCAGTCAAGCATGGAGTCAGGAAACTTCATAGAAAGCTGGGAAGGAGGGCATAGCTAACAAGCAATGAAGGATGCAGATGGGTTCGTTGGTGACATTCACGGGAACAGATGATATTAAGAGGAGGAGGTGGATGAGAGGAAGAGATCACGGATAAGTAAGAGTGGAAGAAGAAAGGCAGCTGTTAGGGAGGTAAGGAAGTGAGAGGATCAAGGGTTTGGAGGAAGAAGGTATGCAAGACCATACAATGTCTGAGAAAGGAGCAGGTAGCGGAGTGTGGGAAGGTGGTGGCATTGCAGGGCTGGCAGAGGAAAGGGAAAGAGAAGAGCCTGCACTACACAGAGTCAATATTTTCCCAGAAGTAAGTAGCAGAATCTCTGGCCAAAAGGGAGGCAGGGACACGAAGAGGAGTGGATTTGAAGAGCGAATTGAAGCCAGAGAAGGGGCTATGAAGGATGTAAGTGAGGGAGTCCATCAGGGAAGAGAAATCAAACTGTGCAGTAAGGGAAAGGCAGAGTTGAAAGAAGAAAGGACAAAACTGTAGCGGAGACAATTACTGGAGGCACTGTATTTAATCCAGAGATATGTTATGATGGGAGTTGGGCAATCATACCACTTTGAAGCTGTTGGGTCTGATAGCTGCCTTCTGTTCAGACTAAATAAGGGAAAAATAAAATGGCCCTTTGTTCAGTAATAGCTAAAACAATGGAAAACTAGCCCCCAAGGACTGGGCCGCATGCAAGCCTGGGCCATATAGTCCAAGGGGTTTCCCAGAGGTCTCATGACAAAGGTAGGGGATTGATCTGATTGCAGCTGCATGTCTGTGTCCTAGAAGCAGCAGAAAAAAAACACAAAATGTCCTGGAGAAGGTAGCAAGGAAGTGTACATGCAGGCAGAGATGCACCTGTAGCATGACCCTGAAAAAAAGCTAAGAAAGAGAATGTTTGGGTAGAGTGCTGGCTGAAAGAGGCTTGGGACTCTAAGCCAAGAAACTGCTTCATGCTGTTTGATTCCTACTGTGTTCAGAAAAATTAGACTATGCATATTCTTTATAAATAAACAGGATCACATCAAAGAAATACCTGACTCCATCATCAATTTCTCCTCCTAATAGGAACAATCTGCAAGACTCCTGAATATCGGCTAACTGCTCAGGCCAAATGGATAACAGATGCTCTGTGGCATGGGAGCAGGAGCACAGGGAGTGGATGCAGGGAGTTCATTAGGCTCAAGGATTTGCTAGGAAGGGGGCTAAAGCAAATTTCAATGAGATGATTTCCTGAAAGAAAAACCCCCCACAACTTGATTTACACAAGGAAAGGGGGAACATAAGGCGTTACGTACGGAGATGGCTGTTGACAGGACTTTCGTTGATGATTATGTTACAGGAAATCATCTTGGTGCCACTACCGAAGTTTACCACAAGCGAATAGTTTCCAAATTCTCCAAAGTGATAATGGATCCTGCAAAGAATAAAGGGAGACGGAAAAGGAACCTGTGTTGGGACTTGCTGTGCCATCGCTACTGCCTGCAGGTACTGTGGAAGGCACTGCTGGGCTACAGGGTAGGCCAGCTGGGAGGTGGGCTGAAAGGAAGGGCTATGAAAACAAGGCTATGGGAGGAAGGGTAGGGGCATGTTGGGAAGAACACGGCCCATGCTCTCCCTTGCAGCGGGGCTGCAGTGACCACCTCTCCCTGCACATACAAAAGGAGACATGGGCTGAAAAAGCCCCACTCTGTGCCCAGATTTTTCTTTTTTCCTACTTGGTGAGATCTTCTAGCTGTGTTGCCATAGTTACTGCAGCTTGGCTCCTGCTCCCTGATTTGGTGCTTTCAATGCACTTTTCATTCAGCCATTTCCTTGATTGGCCACAGAGCAGCTCTCAAAGCCCCTTCTCCTGTCAGCATTGGTTTGGCTTCCCCTACTGTACCATTTGATGCTCCAGCCCACCCTTGACCCACTCCACCCTTCATATGTCACATGACTTCTTCCGCTATTGACTGTGTAGTGGGAACCATGACTTCATAGACTTTTAGTCTGATTTTGTTGTTGGGTTTAGTGTGAGGGTGCCTAGTGGCCTGTGATATCCAGGAGGCCAGGCTACATGATCCAATTGTCCTTTCTGGCCTTAAACTCTGTCTCTATGTGTGTGCACAGCACACAGCTCTATGGGGTGCAACTTGTGATTGGACAAGCTAGGCACTATCGTAACAAATTATATTTTTATACTGTTGGTATTATGAAGATTAAATTGCAAATCTAGCTTCCCAAGTGCTCAGTAATAACTGTGGCCAGGAGGCCACAGACTTTAGGGACAGTGGCTGGCAAGTGACAGAAAATATAAGCATTAGTGGGTTATTTCAACACGTTATCTTCAGATCAGTTACAAACCTGGGAAACTCTCTGCCTGCCCCAGTGCCGTTGAGATGCAGGGTGATTGGATGCTGAGAATCAACTGCAACTGCTACAATGCTGGACTTTCCCGGTGTGTTGCTCATTGGGACGGACACCAGATCTTGATACAAGCACTAGAAAATAAGGACAGATGAAGGATTACAAAAACAAAAAACCCACTTGATTTTACAAGGAAGAGCAAAATTATTATTTTTTTTAATTCAAAGAGAAGTACAAAGGAAGCCCGGGCTTGTCCAACAGCAAGCAGGTAACACTTCTGTGAGCTGCGGTTGGAGGAAGAATTATTGGCCAAGATTTTAAAAAATAGGAGCCTAAAGTTAGGCACTCAAGGTGGGATTTTCAAAAGGGCTAAAACCCAACAGTTTAAATACAAATTACAAAACAGGAATAAATTAAAATACTGGAAAGTTAATCATGTAAAAACACCAGACACACTCCACTAAGAACTCAGGAAATGCCATATCAGATCAGAGCAGCTAGCCCAATATCCTGTCTCTGACAGGGCTAGCACTAGGAAGATATAAGAAAGCCTGAAGGAGGTAATTATGGAATAACCTGACCATAAGAGAGCTTTCTTCTTAACCCCTCACCAGTCATCCATGGTTAGCTTATGCCCTAAAGCATGAAGGTTTATACACCTTTCAAACTTAAAAAGAAATCCTTATAATTGTACAGTAACTACGGACAACCTCATTATCCAAAGGAAAGACCTATCCTTTTTTTGCATCCTGCTGCTCTTTCCCTCAAGACATAGTTGAGGGTATGAGTCCCATAGATATCTGTAAAAGCAGCAAAGAGTCCTGTGGCACCTTATAGACTAACAGATGTATTGGAGCATGAGCTTTCGAGGGTGAATACCCACTTCGTTGGATGCACAGGTATCTGTGATTCACTGGCTGAGGGTCCAGAACGGGGTCAGGGTTCACGAGGGATAAAGGAGTTGGGGGAAATTTTGGAGGCTGTGGGGAGCATGGAAGATGTCCACCTTTCCCCACCATCTATGCCATGGATCCTTTGCCCACCCAATAACTAGCTGAAAAAACTGAACAACAAAAAATCAGGACTTTCAAAACACAAGTATTTCCACAATCCCTTAGGGGAACAAGTCTTTGGGTCTGTCTACACTGCAGTCAGAGGGTGTGACTGTAGCTCATGCAGACACAACCCTGCTAGCTTTAATCTAGCTAGCGCAGGTGCTGGAGCGGTGAAGGCGTGTGGCAGCACACACTGCAGCATGGGCTAGCCCCATGAGTAATTATCCAGGGTTCTGGGCAGGATTGTACAGCCCACAATGAAGCTCACACTCCTGTGGCTTCACTGCTCTGCTATCTGAGCTAGCTAGATTGTGCCCACAAGCTCAGGATTGTCTACATGAGCTGCAATCTAACCCTGGGTCCAGTGCCACATTCTTGCCTTCCCCTAGAACAAAACCTGACATAGCATACAAAGGGAGAGGGCTGTTTACCTGGTAACAATAATCAGAAAGCCAGGAGACTGTCAAGTTCTCATGCATCAACTCATTGTGTACCAGCAGTAAAGCCTGATCAATTTTCAGCCCTAAGGGTCTCCTTCTGGATAAATCTGATGCAGAAGTGGAGAAAGACATATGTTAACATTTTGAAAGGGGAAAGTCTGCATAACACGCTTCAGGACATAAAGCAACTTTGTTAACAGATGACAGCTCAGTAGAAACTATATTGCAGCCTTACCAATCCTCACTTATTGATGGTGGCTCATACTTGAGAATCTACGCACCACAGAAATTATATGGGAAAGACCCCATCTCTCCAGCCCTGCTTCACCTCAGCGTGGCTCCGGAGTACTATTATTCCACTGGGGAATCAGACTGGGCAGGTAACAAGAGTGCTCACCATTGGCATATAGACTGAAGGCTACAGGGGCACAGATACAGCGCTGAAGCTGTTCCACTTTCTACATCGAAAGAAGGGATTTATCTATCAATATACAGAACCCATCTCTCCAAGACGTGGTAGAATTATTCTGTCAACTTGGCTGTGTCTACAGTGACGGCTAGGTTGGCCTAACTATGTCACATAGGTCACACCATTTTTCACAGCCCTAAGTGAGATAGCTAGGTCCAGGACTATGTCTGCACTTCAAATGCTACAGCAGAGCTACTGTAGTGCTTCAGTGTTGACAATCACTACAGCAACGGGAGGGGTTCTCCTATCACTGTACTTAATTCATCTTCCCATTAGGCAGTAGCTAGGTCAACAGCAAAATTCTTCCATCAATCTAGTGCTGTCAATGTGGGTCATGTTGGCTTAATTATGTTGCTCAGTGATGTGAGAATTTTTGTGCTCTATGCAATGCAGTTAGGCCCAAGTTAAAAACCATGTTGCCACGTCCTCCCTGCTGTTAAAACCCAAGCAGGCAATGCCGAGTTAAGAACATGTCTTTCAGTTTCAGTATAGACATACCCACAGATGTAGCAAGGGGGCAGGAGAGAGGGATAGTGCATGGGTAGTACTTGCTCCTCGCGAACTGGGTGCTCTCATCCAGTAATCTAATCATCAGAAGACAGACCCAACATACATACGAAGTCCCATTTTGTTTTGCGTGGGGATGGAATCTCTTCTGAGTGATGAGCTCTGGGGCTCTGATCCAGCAAGTTACTTCACATCCTGTCACTGCATAGAACCTGTTGTCAGCTGGCATATGTGTGTGTTCTCGCTGTGTGCTGCTCCAGCTCTGCAGATAGCTGGCTCAGTAGACCTTGATAGTACTATCCAGAAAAACCACAGACTTGGGGCAGTGGCAAAGGCGCTTGGCCAGGTTTATTGCCGACGAAGCATGGTTCTAGTGCCTCATAGGTTCTACATGTACAGTAACACATGTATGCCTGTGACAATGGACCAGCTCAGTCAGCAGTGGGCCTTTCTGCTGTCCCCTAGGCAGAACAAAAGTGCCCCTCCTATGACTTCTCTTTCAAACATTGATACAAACAAGTTACGTATTACTCTCCTGACCCTACACCTTGTACCACCTGGATTAAGCAAAACATCTTCATCCAACACCCTGCCTTGGCGTCCCTGTCTTACTTGGGGTTGATGTATTCCTGTACTATCTCCCAGGACTGTATATATGTCACAACTCTATGCCGGGGTGTACCTGTACTAGCCTTCTGGAATGCGTCTATATGAATACCCAGTGCCAAGTACTTCTTAGGCAGGGTGGATAAAAGTCAGTGATTTAAAAAAAAAAGCAGATTTTTTAAATTTAAATCTGATTTTTTTGATAAAATGCTTTTTGAGGAAAAACTTGTCTAAGGATAGTTTTAATTAAGATACATTATAGCTCAAAGATATCATCATGGAATAGGGATTATAAATTCTAATTCTATAGTATGAGAATATATTCATGTAATGTTTAGGAAGTTTTGTAAATTAGTTCCAATAGTTCATGGACTAGGGACCCAATTTTATGGGGTTGCAGGGGCTTCTGTATAGATTATTTAGGTTAATCTTTCTATCTACCCAATGGGACTCAGTGCTCAGTCTAGAAGATACCATCAGAGGTGCTTAGTAGATTTGTGTCTCCAGAGATAACATGCTCATTAAGAGAAAACATGTTTTTAAATAATATATAGAGGTAAGAAATAACAGACCTCAAACCTATTGTCCCTCAGCAAATCTGAGTACACAGAGTCAATCCCTTACCTCTCTCTAAAAGTGCAAAGTTTCAAAAAGTTTGATGAATAGAAGATAGTTGCAGGCGGAATAGATCTGGACAAGGAGAAGAAGTCTGGAGATAAATGTGAAAAGGGAGGGACAGACAGTAGAAACAAAAGTGAAACTATTTGAGCAGCATATTCCAGAAGTCTTGAGGTCTTTCTGAGCATAGCCTTCATTGATTTGAGATCTACCATACCATTCTCTCACTAGAAGGGAAAACTGTAATGGCGGCAGACCATAAAAGAGACCAAGTTTGGAATATTTTAATGAAGTTCCTCTACCTGTGGGTAAGACAGGCATGCATGCAAAATGCAAACAGTGTAACAAAGAAATGCAAGGCCAGATTGCCCAAATGAAACAACATCATAAGAAGTGTTCCTTCTCAGGAGGAAGCTGCATTGAAGATGATGAAAGGAACATGTCTGAACATGCAGGATCTTCAGGTTGGTAAACTTTTTTATTTTGTACTTCTTTCTTAAGGACTGCCTGTCTTCCTTCTGGACTAGTCTAGAATTCTCATGTTTGAGCAAAATATATAGTTGTTACTCTATGGCACTATTATTTTAGATGCAGTTGTGATAAAAAAATAAATAGCTGAAATAGGCAGGTCTTCATTTTACAATTTCACTTTAAAGTCGTTCTGAGTATCAGTGACTGCAATGAATAATACTAAATGAGCAGTATGGTAATAATAATTAAATAACTGCATTGACTTATTTTGTTTAGGAGACTCCATCCTCAACATACAGGATTTTGAAGACTATCCACCTTCAAGATCACCATCATTTTATACAGTTTCAGAGTTATCTGCCAATGATAGTGTTTCAGTCACATCATGTATGTCACATAGTCACAGTATATCACCTGTAGCAAAAAGAGAAAAAAAAATCTCCATCATCCAGAAACAACCATAGATAACTTTGAGATAAGAACCAGCAGATTACAAAAGAGGTAACTGATGAAAAAATTGCCCAGTTTGCTTATGCAACAAACTCTTCTTTCCCTATGATTGAAAACCAACACTTCATTAACATGGTTCAATCATTAAGACCAGTATACAATTCACCCAACAGAGCAGATGTCGCAGGAAACTGCTGGATAAAGTGTACGAAAGAGAAATTGAGCAGTGTGCAAAAGGTCTAGAGGGTGAAATTGTTAACGTAAGTCTTCACGGGTGGAGTAATGTCCACAATGATCCTGTTGTATGTACTTGTGTTACAACAGAAGAAGGGAATGTCTTCCTTACAGAAACAATTGATACATCAGGAGATGCACACACAGCAGAATACTTACAAGAAGAACAGAATACTTACAAACAAACTGTGAAAAAAAATTCAAATGTCTAGTATGCAGCTTGGTCACAGACAATGCTGCAAATGTATCCAAGATGAGAAGAAATTTAGAAGAGAGTCCTAAGCTGATAACATATGGTTGCAGTGCTCATTCGATGAATCTCCTAGCCAAAGACTTCAGTGTTCCAGAAATAAAGGCCAATGTTGTTGAAATTGCAAAATACTTCTGTAACAACCACTTTGCAGAAGCTGCTCTGAAAAAAGTGGGAGGAACTAACTTGCCCACAAGACATGTGATGGAACTCAGTAGTGGACTGTTTTGAGCACTATATGAAGAACTGGCCTAATCTGATGACAGTTTGTGAACAAAATCGTGAAAAAATAGATGGCACTGTCACAGCCAAAGTTCTCAACATTGGGTTTAAGAGAGATGTTGAACACATGCTGCCTGAAGCCTATTTCGGTAGCCTGAAATAGAATGCAGAGAAATAGCTGTTTTATTGTTCACACTGTTGAAATTTGGAAGGAACTGAGATCTTAAGAAGAGAAATATGCAATGACAGAGTTAAATCACAAGCATTAAAAAAACGAATGGGATACGCACTATCCCAGCTCATTTTCTTGCAAATATTCTCAGTATTCCGTACCAGGATCAAACATTAACTGCTGAAGAAGAGGAGCTGGCTATGACATGGACATCCAGCAACCATCCCTCCATAATGCCAACTATAATAAACATCAGAGCTAAGGGTGAACCATTCAAGAAATATATATTTGCTAATGATGTTTTAAAGAAAGTTAAATGAGTGAACTCGTGGAAATCACTTAAATACTTGGATTCAGGGACTGTTGAAGTGATAATCTCACTTTTAACAGCAATAGCTTCTTCTGCCACTGTAGAAAGAATATTTCCTTCCCTTGGACTAATTCATTCCAAATTGAGAAATCATTTGGTCCTGAAAAAGCAGGAAAGCTTGTTTTTCTTTTTCAGATTACGAACAAACAGGAAAATGAAGGGGAAGACAACTGATTTAGCTACAGAAGCCAATATTTTAAGTTTCTCATGTTGACCTGGCTGACATAATCAATTTTTTAAAAATATTTCATTTAACTATTTTAGTTAAAAACAATTTAAAGAAAAACAAATCTGATTTAAAAAAACTTGAATGTTTAACTAAATTCAAATGCTTGTTTTGTTAAAATACTGTAAATTTGCTGTTGAAGAAAAAAATCCAGAATACGCAATGTTTTTAATTAAATAAAACAATTTAAATGTCTATCTGGTGATGTTCTCCTCCTAATACAGCATGGCTAGAAAATCCTCCAAATAGTAATGATTAACCTGTTGAATTGGAGATAGTTCATCTCCCAGTGACTTCATAAATATCTGCTTCAATTACCTTTGGTTAATGAAATAACCAATCATTCATTTATTTTCCGATATAGCTGTAAAACTAATCGGAAAAGTTTACAAAATAAATTACTTTAAAAATACATAAAGTGTACCATCTAAAAATGAAACCTACATCTATCTGAGTTGTAAAGAATATGTATTAAGATTATAACAACCATCAAGAATGCACTTTTAGGTAGAAATCCATGATTAAATTGAGTCTTCCTGACTAGTGATTTAAATCAATTTAAATCAAATCCACCCTGTTCTTAGGAATGCCTGTGTTATAGCAATGGCTCACCATGTCTTTGCCAAGTTCATGTACCAGACAGTGAACTTGTAAGCAAGCCTTTGCTTATGGCAGGGCCTGGCTTTTGCTGACTTTGGTTCAAGCCTCAGGCTTTACACCATGCCCTGTGCTCCAGCTTCTCTCTTTCTACTACAAAATCCCATGGGGCTATATGTAGAAGCAGGGGCCCCCCCACATGCAGTAATCTGCAGGTTCAGGCCTAGGTGGAGATGATCCCAATGGAGCTCGTCTGTGTTGTGGTCAAGCAAAGAGCTTTGCTCTAAACCAGGCAGGCATTTCTAGCTGTAAAACATGTTTGGGAGGAGAGGTGAAGCCCAATCCAGGCAAGGGTGGGAGTGCTACTGCAGAGAACAGAGAATACCCCAGAAACTGGGGAGGGACACAG
This sequence comes from Gopherus evgoodei, assembly GCF_007399415.2. Classification (NCBI taxonomy): domain Eukaryota; kingdom Metazoa; phylum Chordata; order Testudines; family Testudinidae; genus Gopherus; species Gopherus evgoodei. Next base: position 135,504,666 of record NC_044326.1, read on the forward strand.
CAAGGTGGTAGGAGAGTGAGAGTGATGGAGCAGGGTGACCAGATGTCCCAATTTTTGGGTCTTTTTCTTATATAGGCTTCTATTACCCTCCACTCTCACCCCAGTTTTTCACATTTGCTGTCTGGTCACCCTATGATGGAGAGACAGTGAGTTGGGGGGAAGAGGGTGGGTAGGTGGGGGTATGTGTGTGTGAGTGTGAGAGAGAGGAGTGTGAAATTCCAGTGGGGAGGGAGTGACAGACAGAGATAGGGAGAAGGAGGCAGGGACTGAGAGGGGCAAAGTATAGGAGGCAGGGGTAAAGGGAACGGGAGGGCAAATGAAGTGATGGGGGAAGGCAAGGAGCAGACAGGATGGTGTGGACAGGGTGACCAGATAGCAAGTGTGAAAAATTGGGACAGGGTGGAAGGGTAATAGGTGCCTATATAAGACAAAGCCCTGAATAGCAGGACTGTCCCTATAAAACTGGGACATATGGCAACTGCAGGTGTGGGGGAGAAGGAAATAGGGGGTAGACTGGGCAGGAGCGAGCCAGCTAGCAGGGGAGAATGGGGAGCAGGCCAGAGGGTGGGCAGGCCACACGTGCGGGGAGGGGGGGGAGAACGGAGTGAAAACCAGGTGGGGGGAGAATGGGGGTACGCGCCAGCCTGGGGGCGGGGGTTCAGGCCAGGGGGAAATGGGAGGCAGGGAAGGAACCCGAGGAAGGCGGGGACGGCTCAGGCCAGGAAGGTGGGGGAGGGAACTCGAGACAGGCGGGGGGTGGGGGAGCTCAGGCCAGCGGGAGACGGGCGGGGGGGGCGCCTCAGGCCAGGCAGGGGCGGGCTCAAACCAGGCGGGGGAGAGGGGAAAGCAGCAGGGGAGGAAAGGAGCGGAAGGAGGATCGGGGGGGCATTACTGTGCGGCTGGGTGAGGCGGGGGGGTGAGCGGGGGGGAGCAGGATCGGGGGGACATTACCGTGCGGCTGGGTGAAGCCGGGGGGGGGTGAGTGGGGGGGAGCAGGAGCCGGGGGGGATCGGGGGGGCATTACCGTGCGGCTGGGTGAGGCGGGGGGGGGTGAGCAGGGGGGAACAGGAGCCGGGGGGGGGAAGGAGCCGGAGGGGGGATCGGGGGGGCATTACCGTGCGGCTGGGTGAGGCGGGGGGGTGAGCGGGGGGGGGACAGGAGCCGGGGGGGGAGAAGGAGCGGGAGGGGGATCGGGGGGGGGACATTACCGTGCGGCTGGGTGAGGCCGGGGGGGGTGAGTGGGGGGGAGCAGGAGCCGGGGGGGATCGGGGGGGCATTACCGTGCGGCTGGGTGAGGCGGGGGGGGGTGAGCAGGGGGGGAAGGAGCCGGGGGGGGATCGGGGGGGCATTACCGTGCGGCTGGGTGAGGCGGGGGGTGAGCGGGGGGGGGACAGGAGCCGGGGGGGGAGAAGGAGCGGGAGGGGGATCGGGGGGACATTACCGTGCGGCTGGGTGAGGCCGGGCGCCAGCAGCGCGGCGCTCAGGGCGGTCACCGCCACCCAGAGGGTGGCCGAGGGGCCACATCCCAGGCCGGGCCCCGCCATCCTCGCGCCGCCGGGAGGGACTCCGCTCTCCCCGCCCCCGGGGCGGGCTGTGCGGGGAAGGGGGAGGGCGCTGGCAGCGGAATCGGGCCCCGGGCCGGGCGGGCGGACCCGGCTCCCCCTGATACCGGAGCAGGCCGGAGCCGGGCTCGGGGCGGTGCATGCTGGGGCAGGGCCCGGGAGGCAGCTGAGGTAACTCCCGGCCCGGGGACCGGCGGCTCCGGCTCCGCGAGCTCTGTGCAGTGCCCGCTCCGACCCGCAGCGTGAGGCGCCTGCGCCGGAGTCACGCCGGCTCGCGGGGGTGACACACGCCGATCGGGCCGACACGCCTCGGTTGGCAGTAACAGCCTCTCTCCAGGGGTCCCCTAATGTCCGGCCGTCACTGAATGCAGGGCCGGGGCGGGAGCACCCTGCCAGGCGCGGCACAGACACCAGCTCACCTGTTGACAGGACGGGAGGAGCCGGAGCCGGAGCCTGTACCAGTAGGTGCATGGGTCTAATGGATCCCAAAGAAACCCAAACCCAGTGGGGTGCCGTGAGTTCTTCCCAAGTGCATGGGGCAGGGAGAGGGGCCTGGCTGACCTGTGTAGTGGCCCTCAGTTTGGGGGAAGTGATTTGCCTTTTGCACTATTGAGGTGACTTGTTAATAAATGTTTGGGAGTTTCAGGTTTAGATTCCTGCACTGGGGTAGTTAAATAGACTTGATTTGGTATTTTGAATGTTTGCAATCCACCTTTCCTCCCTTGTCCTTCCCTCGATGCTTCCTATTGTCATATTGCAGAGGTAACAGCAGTCTCAGGCACTGATCTGTTCGGACAGGCCCCTGTCCAAGGCCCCCTTGACCTCAGTGGAATGGGGCTCAGCCTAGGTTCAGGGACTACAAGGGGCTTGCAGCAGGACCTAAACATGCTCTGCTCTGTGACTGGTAGGCACAGGAGAGTGTATTTCAGATACACTTTGATTGTAAAGTTCACGGAATTAATAATCTGAAGTCTCTTTATTTGTTAATAGTCAGATTCTGCTCTTCTCAGGAACATACTGGCCCTGGATGCTTAGGATTTTAATTTTACTGCCTGTCCCCCACTCAAGTGGTCTGTGTCCCTATCTCTTTCAATTTCACAGACATAAGCCTGTCAGCAGTTCTTTGTGTGAAGTAGCAGACTGGATGTGGTGGAATACCCCACAGTGCACCAGTACCAAGAGTGGTCTCAGCACTGAGGAATGCACCCCACCAATATGACAGCATCAGTCCTTCCTTGTCCCTTCCTCTGCTTTCCTCTCCCTGGGTCCATGCAGAGCGCCTTCATTTCCTGGACAAAGCAGATTTGTGGAGTGGGCCCTATGTTTGTAAAAATCACAAAAAAGGACAAGGGGAGGCGGAGGCAGGAGTAGAGCTTGAAGTGCCTTTTAATGCTTTTTTAAAATCAGCTGACTTTCACACTGACGGTGTCTCTTTAAAGATCTTATGCAGTATTTGGGTGGCTAGAGGGGGAGGGTTTTGCAAAAAGTCCCCCAAACATTTGTCTCCAGTCTTTCTTTGTTGCAAAAGAGTGTTGTGTTTACTGGGTGTTTGTCTATTACAGAGAATGTAGAAGATAGCAACATGGACAAAAAACTCCATTACGTTAAAGAAGAGCTGCTCCGAAGGGAAATTCCTCCAGTCTTGTTGGTGCTGCTGCTTCTCGCTGTGCTGCTCCTGAATTTTCTTCTGTACTTGCATCTCAACAATTTCTCTGTCACCACCAGGCAGCCTGACGTGGACTCAAGCCTCTGCCCGTTTGGGTACTTCAGATTAGGACCATTGAAAAATTGCTCGCCATGGCTGTCTTGTGAAGCCATAAATACGGAAGTCAGGAAACTGAAGTGTGTTGGTGAAGGGGCTGTGAAAAAGGTTAGTATCATGTTGGGTAGGTGGATCTCCAAGAGGAAAAGTTCACATGGTTTGTTGGCTGATTATCAGTGCTTATGCTGCTTCTGCGATAATTGTCTCCATAGTAGCTAATTATTACAGAAACACAGAGAGTTATGATGACTATAGATGGCATAAACAGAATATGGATGAGATGATCTCATAGAGGCAGATTTTGCCTCACTTACACTGAATGGTAACTTACTCTCTCTGCAAGAAGTGCCACTGAAACCAACAACACTGCTTGCAGATTTTGATGCTTCTCAGAGCTGGTCTTCACTAGTAAAGACACGCTCAAACCTGAATGCTCTCCCATCAATTTCTCTACTCCACCTCAACAAAAAGTGGAAGCAATGTTGGCAGGAGAGCGTCTTCCGTTGACATAGCATAGTGTAGACCCTGCAGTAAGTAGATCTAAGCTACATCGACTTGAGTTATGTTACTAACTAGGGCTGTCAAGTGATTAAAATAATTAATTGTGATTAATTGCGCTGTTGAACAGTAACAGAATTCCATTTATTTAAATATTTTGGATGTTTTTACATTTTCAAATATATTGATTTCAATTAAAACACAGAATACAAAGTGCACAGTGCTCACTTTATATTTTTTTATTACAAATATTTGCACTGTAAAAAGCAAAAGAAATAGTATTTTTCAATTCACCTCATAGAAGTACTGTAGTGCAATCTCTTTATCATGAAAGTCGAACTTACAAATGAAGAATTATATACAAAAAAAAAATGCATTCAAAAATAAAACCATGTAAAACTTTAGAGCCTACAAGTCCACTCAGTCCTACTTTAGCCAAACAAGTTTGGTTACAATTTGCAGGAGATAATGCTGCCTGCTTCTTGTTTACAATTCACCTGAAAGTGAGAAAAGGCATTCACATGGCACTGTTGTAGCCAGCGTCGCAAGATATTCACATGCCAGATGTGCTAGAAGATGTCCCTTCATGCTTCAACCATCATTCCTGAGGACAGATGTCCATGCTGATGACGAGTTATGCTTGATAACGATCCAAAGTAGAGCAGACTGACTCATGTTTGTTTTCATCATCTGAGTCAGATGCCACCAGCAGAAGGTTGATTTTCTTTTTTGGTAGTTCAGGTAATTTCCACATCGGAGCATTGCTCTTTTAAGACTTCTGAAAGCATGCTCCACATCTTGTCCCTCTCAGATTTGGAAGGCACTTCAGATTCTTAAACCTTGGGTCAAGTGCTGTAAGAATTTTTAGAAGTCTCACATTGGTACCTTCTTTGCGTTTTGTCAGATCTGCAGTGAAAGTGTTCTTAAAATGAACAACATATGCTGGGTCATCATCCGAGACTGCTATAACATGAAATATATGGGAGAATGAGGGTAAAACAGAACAGGAGACATACAGCTCTCCCCCAAGGAGTTCAGTCACAAATTTAATTAACACATTTTTTAACGAGCTTCATCAGTATGGAAGCATGTCCTCTGGAATGGTGGCCGAAGCATGAAGGGGCATACAAATGTTTAGCATAGCTGGCTTGTAAATACCTTGCAACGCCAGCTACAGAAGTACCATGTGAATGCCTGTTCTCACGTTCAGGTGACATTATAAATAAGAAGCAGGCAGCATTATCTCCCGTAAATGTAAACAAACTTGCTTGTCTTAGTGATTGGCTGAACAAGAAGTAGGACTAAATAGACTTGTAGGCTCTAAAGTTTTACATCCTTTTGGTTTTGAATGCAGTTATGTAACAACAAAAAAATCTACATTTGCAAGTTACACTATCACTATAAAGAGATTGCACTACAGTACTTGTATGAGGTGAATTGAAAAACACTTTATTTTGTTTATCATTTTTACAGTGCAAATATTTGTAATAAAAATAATATAAAGTGAGCACTATACACTTTGTATTCTGTGTGGTAATAGAAATCAATATATTTGAAAATGTAGAAAAACATCCAAAATATTTAATAAATTTCAATTGGTATTCTATTGTTTAACAGTGCGACTAATCACGATTAATTTTTTTGAGTTAATCACGTGAGTTAACTGCGATTAATCGACAGCCCTATTACTAGCGTAACTCAAATTGCATAGCTTAAATCGACCGGCAGCAGTAGTGTAGGCAAGCTCTCAGATCGAGTAAGGGTGGCAGGAGAGAGAGTGGTCTGTATAAGTTCTCTCTTGTAGACAGTTTGATTTAGTGGCTGATTTGCATTTAATCCATGTCATATGCTCATGAGGGGAGCATAAGAGATCATTAAATACTATATGCAGGAATTATCACGTCAGTGCTGTGTAGCTAGCAGTAACTCCGCTGTAACATGTAGGTGTATACAAAGACTCACCTAATAACTTCAGTAGCAGTTGAAGTCTAGTTTGTAATTGTGTAACTTGTTCCTTTAACGGCACTGTGTCTCATGAATGTATAGCTCGCAATGTTCCGTTACCTGCAGGTCCATAATAGCTTCTGCTGATCAGTATGAAAAGGTTCCAAATGTTTTGCTTGTCTCTTGCTTTGTTTTTAGGTCTTTCTTTCTGAATGGAAGGAAAACAAAGTATCCCTTTCCCAGCTCGCCAACTCAGAGCTGAAGGAAGATTTTCTTCATGGACTGAAGATGATGAAGTCTCTCCAGAGCAAGTATGTTGTCAGACTGCTTGGCTATTGCGAGAAGCAGTTCACAATCCTTACCCAGTATCACCCGTTAGGCTCCCTGAAGAGCCTGAATGAAATGCTGGACCTTCCCAGATATAAGGGCTTGAATACTTGGCATCGCAGATTCATGCTCGCAATAGACTATGTGAGCATCATCCATTATTTGCACAACAGTCCTTTGGGCACCTTGGTAATGTGTGATTCCAATAACTTGGACAAGGTGTTATCGCAATATCTGCTGACAAGTGACTTTCATGTTCTGGTGAATGACTTGGATGCCTTGCCTCTTGTGAACAAGAGTGCTGGCAGGCTGGTGAAGTGTGGCCATCGGGAGCTCCAAGGCGAGTTTGTAGCTCCTGAACAGCTTTGGCCTTATGGGGAGGAGGTGCCATTTGAAGATGACCTCATGCCTCCATACGATGAGAAGACGGACATATGGAAAATCCCTGATGTCTCCAATTTTTTCTTGGGCCACGTTGAAGGGAGTGATATTGTCAGGTTCCATTTGTTCGACATCCATGCAGCATGTAAGAAGAAGAACCCAGCTGAAAGGCCTTCCGCCCAGAAGGTCATGGACACATACAGGAAAATTTTAACATTGCTGCTCAGAGAGGCTGCCATGCCTGGTACCAGGGAAATGTTATAAATGACTATGAGATATACATGTACTCTGGTTGATGTCCTTTTATTTATTTAGCACCCACTGGGTGCTAGGTCCTTTACAAACTGGTAACAAGACAGGTCTCTACCCAAAGAAGAAAGGAGACAAAATTGACACTTGTGATGGTTTGGAAAAAGTTAAATCTGTTTCATGAAAAAATGGAAATGTTTTGACCAAAACCCCCCAATTTTGAGGGATTTTAGGTTTTTTTTGTATCTCCTTTTTCCCTTTTTGCCACTGGAAGAGGAGGGGCAGGAGAGGAAGATAAAGTAGGGGTGGTATATTTGGCTTTGAAAAAAGAATGTGGGTTGTATTTTTTTTGTTTGCTTTGTTTCTTTTTAATCAAAACATTTGAAAAATTCTTTTTCAAAAATTCCACAAAAAATTCTGGCTTTTTTTTTTTTAAGGCCAGTTTTTGTCAAAAAATGGTTTGAACGAAAAATTTCATCCAGCTCTGAGTTACACCTGGAGGATTAGAGAAAGGAGAGCAACAAATAAGCAAAGTGATCCACATGAGAGAGAGACATATTCCTTATTAGCTCCATGCCAATTCCATACCACTACCTTGTCTAAACAGTGTCCTCCTCCTCTCCTTTGCACCTTCCTCTCGCTGGTTATTGGGGGCTGTTCTAATGGCCAGCCAGCACTCTGCGATACTGAACAGTTCTTCCTAGGAAAGGCACAGTGAGCTGGTGTCTCCAGCTGTTTATTGAGGCAGGAGTCTGTCATGGCTGGTCAGATATCTGCTGCTTGAGCAGCTCCAATCTCCTGAAGATATGATATGTCAGTCTCTCTAGGCCTAGCTGGAAGTAGTAGCAAGAGCCTGTCTTCAAGACGCCCCTTGTTCAGAGCAGCTACTTGCTGGCTCTGCCTCCTTCTGCCTTGGGGGGCGTGGGTGGTTTCTGGCTCCAGCTGGATTGGGGACAGAGGAAGCCCATCCTGACAGCTCTACTGTCACTTTTCTGTCTGTGGGCCCAATTGCTGTTGTTCCAGCTCCCACAAGCATGCTAGGCACTTCAGACATACAAACATTACAGGTGTCTGCCCAAAAGAGATCGCAATCCAAGAAGTGAACATACGGACAAAGGAGCGGGGAACACACTGCCTTGATTTCCAAACCCTTGTCCACTTACCCATTGTATTCTCATAAAGGCTCTTTGGAGCAAGAGCCTTGTTTTCCCACGGCTGTGTGAAGTGACTAGCACACTGCATACACAATAATCATTTTTCTCATATAACTTCATTCCAGAGATTTTGCTAGTTTGGCTTCTGCAAATTAGAAGCTCCCTCCCTTCCCCCTGCATCCCAGAAAAATCCCACCACCTTCAGAGTAGAAATGAAGTACTATCTCTTTGCATTCACCTTTCCGTGACAGTGTCCTAATGACCCAACGGGAAGATGGTGTTAACAATGGAAAACGATTTCTTCCTTAGACACTCAAGTAGTATAAGTAAAGGAAGAGCTGGAGAATACAAATCCTTCTGTATTTTGCCTACAGAATTCTCTGAGGGCCTGATACAAAGCTCATTGAAGTCAATAGAAAGACTTATTTGGCTTCACAGAGCTTTGGATCAGATTTTTATTGCCTAGATTGGTTATGGTCTTGATATAAATACCTGGACAGAGCATTATCAGGGAACAGAAATGCCTTAGTACAGCAGCAGCATTTGTTTTCAGCAATTTGGTTATGCCCGCACTGCCTCAATGGTCACGTTGAACATGTGTAGAGTATTAATGATGTCACGTGGACTTTACAGTAACATACCTCATGACTTAGTTTTCTGTGGATTATACTTTCAAATACCTAGGAGCAGTGTGGAGTAACTGCCGTGTTGAGTTGAGATGCAACCTGTGGCAGAGGAGACACACACTGTACTCCCTCTTGGAGAATTTACTTTTGTTCCTTCTTTTTTTGCTCATCTCCTTTAATCTAAAACAAGCCTGAAAAAGTATGGCTGATTTTTGGTATGGAATAACATACCCCACACACTGTGTAGGAGCATCTGACAGTCAGACTGGCAGCAAATCGTTTGCTCACCAGCTGAAAATACCGCTTCCAAATATATAAATTTTAAAAAGTGGGAGCAGAGATCTTGTATTGGTGACATTGGTGGCCTTTCTCCTGGTTAATTATTTGTGATCACATGCGGACAGATTAGCATGACCGTTTAGTAAGACACAGTCTGCTTCAAGCCTAGCCAGCTAAGATGCAAGAGAAATTCTCTTCTGTGGAGGCCTACTAGTATTATGTTGCTATGTTGACTCCAGATGTAAAAATCTTGCTTAGAAATGGGAAAGTTTTTCTGCAAATGGCTATGTTATAGTTGCTCTCATCTTTTGCTAGTGTTTCAAGTTTGGCTTGTTACATTATATGGATTTTGTCATGTGCCCCTACTCCCCCAACCTACTCATCAGCACCCCTCACAAGCCTCCTCATTGCTCTGCTGAGTAGGAGGCGGGGGCCAAGATCATAACCAAGATTTTCAAAAGGAACTTGGGATTTTTGGATTTCTCACTCTTTTCGGCATTCTTGACTTAAAACACCTTAAGGGAGCCTGATTTAAAAGAATGCGAAATGGCAGTGGTATCATCCCATTGATTCCTATGGGACTGCTCACAGAGTAAGGGGATACTCAGTGTGAGTAAAGGTATCAGGATCTGCTGCTCCTGTATTCACAATATTGATCCAAGTTAAATAGCTTTCATTTTAGTCAGGTATGAAGGAAAGCTGGATGTATTGAGTAAAAGCTGGACACAGAGTTTAAACAGCTAGCCAATAAGTTTATTGTCCAGTTAAATGGGCTTGCAAGGAATATCAATGTATGATGGCTATAAAATAGACATGTTATACATCTGCTGTAAAAAGAGCCATCACTGACAAAAAACTGTCAGGTTTGTCATACCGAGCTCTCAGTAAGGACCAGAGTCTGTCCTCCTCATTCATGTTGCACAGTATCTTACTCTGCAAGCAGCTATATTGAGTGAGGGAGGACAGATTCTGGCCCTAAAATACCATTTTGCCTTGGAGACTTCAAAATTCAATAGTGGATGAGGCCATCAAAGTCTCTCTATTTTTGGTCACAACTTAAATATGAGATATTTGTACACACTGATTCCAGGACCCAGAGCCATCCTCTCCACTGCCTCCCACTGCGCCTTAAACTTTTCTGCCAGTGTTTTTCATTTGAAGTTGAGCACCAGCAATGAATTAAACCCAGGGCCGCCCAGAGGATTCAGGGGGCCTGGAGTCTTCAATTGCTGCCGAAGACCCGGCACTTAGGCAGCGGGTCCCGGGGCAGAAGGACCCCCCCGCCGTGGGTCTTCGGGGCACTTCAGCAGGGGTTCCTTCCATTCCAGGACCCCCCGCCACTGAATTGCCACCGAAGACCCAGAGCGGAAGCTCCGGGGGCCCAGGCCCTGCAAGAGTTTTCCAGGGCCCCCGGAGCAAGTGAAGGACCCCGCTCCAGGGCCCCTGAAAAACGCTTGGGGCCCCTGTGGGGCCCGGTGCAAATTGCCCCACTTGCCTTCTCCTCCCCCCGCCCCGGGCAGCCCTGATTAAACCTGGTTTGAATGTGATATTGTGGGTTTACAAAAAAAAATCCTTGTGTTGAATGTTGTCTGCTATTCTATGTGGAAACACTGGGTGGTAGCATGAAATACCATTTAACTTCAATTGTGTGCAGTTGCACAGTGACTTGAGTAACTGGCACCTTAGACCCTGGAGACACCTAGCCCTGCATCCAGTAGTTTGTGCATAAACTGCCTCTTAATTCCTTGGCAGGACTTATAATGATTGGGTTAGTGGAATCCTTAATTATAGAGAGTGAGTAAATCACATGGGGCAGGTTTCAATGTATACATTACTTTATTGGGAAAACCTGTAGACAGAGACCAACACCTACAAAATCTCCACCAAGCATTCTCAAAACTACAATACCCGCATGAGGAAATAAGGAAACAGATCAACAGAGCCAGACGTGTACCCAGAAGCCTCCTACTGCAAGACAAACCCAAGAGAGAAACCAACAGGACTCCACTGGCCATCACATACAGCCCACAGCTAAAACCCCTCCAACGCATCATCAAGGATCTACAACCCATCCTGGACAATGATCCCACACTTTCACAGGCCTTGGGTGGCAGGCCAATCCTTGCCCACAGACAACCTGCCAACCTGAAACATATTCTCACCAGTAACTGCACACCACACCATAATAACTCTAGCTCAGGAACCAATCCATGCAACAAACCTCGATGCCAACTCTGCCCACATATCTACACCAGCGACACCATCACAGGACCTAACCAGATCAGCCACACCATCACTGGTTCATTCACCTGCACATCCACCAATGTAATATACGCCATCATATGCCAGCAATGCCCCTCTGCTATGTACATCGGCCAAACTGGACAGTCTCTACGGAAAAGGATAAATGGTCACAAATCAGACATTAGGAATGGCAATATACAAAAACCTGTAGGAGAGCACTTCAACCTCCCTGGCCACACTATAGCAGACCTTAAGGTGGCCATCCTGCAGCAAAAAAACTTCAGGACCAGACTTCAAAGAGAAACTGCTGAGCTTCAATTCATCTGCAAATTTGACACCATCAGCTCAGGATTGAACAAAGACTGTGAATGGCTTGCCAATTACAGAACCAGTTTCTCCTCTCTTGGTTTTCACACCTCAACTGCTAGAACAGGGCCTCATCCTCCCTGATTGAACTGACCTCGTTATCTCTAGCTTGCTTGCTAGCACACATATATATACCTGCCCCTGGATATTTCCATTACATGCATCTGAGGAAGTGGGTATTCACCCATGAAAGCTCATGCTCCAAAACGTCTGTTAGTCTATAAGGTGCCACAGGATTCTTTGCTGCTTTTGTAGGATGAGTGTAAATGAAGTAGTTCCCCTGGGAGCCGTGCTCATAGTACAGAATAGTCTGTTGTCTTTGCTGTGTCACAGTAACCCCTTTACTGTGTACCTCTGGGACAACGCACAGCCCATGGCATGGTGCAGTCCAACAGCCAGCATGGACATATGTGGGTACCTGATGAACGTGCAGCTGAATGGAGAAGCTGTGGAAAGTTGTACATATGCAGGATTTTGCTTTCTGTAAGGAAGAGCCCTTGTGCTGCGCTGTTAACACTTCAGCAGCAGGCTTTGCTTTTCATCCCTTCACGTGCAAATCTTCAAATAAGGTTAGAGGCTGTCAGCAGTAGCCGCTAGAGGCTAGGGCATGGGTGGGCAAACTTTTTGGCCCTAGGGCCACATTGGGGTTCTGAAACTGTATGGAGGGTTGGGTAGGGAAGGCTGTGCCTCCCCAGACAGCCTGGGCCCCGCCTCCTCCAACTTCCTGCCCTGGACTGCTCCCCTCAGAACCTCAAACCCATCCAACCCCCACCCCCCGCTCCTTGTCCCCTGACTGCCCCCTCCTGGGACCCCATCCACCCCCCTTGCTCCCTCTGCCCTGACTGCCCTGACCCCTATCCACACCCCCTCACCCTGGGACTCCCACTCTTATCTAACTGCCCCCCTGAACCTCTGCCCTATCCAACTGCCCCCAGGGACCCCCTGCCCCTTATCCAACCCCCCTGCTTCCCACCCCTTACCATACTGCTCAGAGTAGCCCAGCTCCACTGCCCAGAGCACTGGTGGCACGACGAGCTGAGGCTGCAGGGGAGGGGGGCTGGTTAGCCTCCCTGGTCGGGAGCTCAAGGGACAGGCAGGATGCTCCTGCGGTCTGGATGTGGTCCACAGGCTGTAGTTTGCCCACCTCTGGACTAGGTTGTGCCTTTCCCAATCTACCAGATATGGAGACTGTCCCTTTGGTGGAGAGCTCTTGGGCACTTGGGAGACAAGAAAGTCCCAGTCTTCTCCTGGGCCAGGGAGCCAATCCACTCTGCCACCTTTGATCATTTGACCCAGGTCTGTGTTGAACAGTCCCTCCATTCCCACCAAGGGGTGAGCTGCTATAAAAAATAGGCAGGACATAGGTAAGAGTCACCTAGACACCCCCAGCTTGTACCCCAGAACTGCAGGCCATCTTGGATGAGACCTCTGCCAGGACCATCTGTTGTGTTTGGGGTACAATTTATACCACAGTGAGAATGACCGGCAGGGCAGAGGGAGGGATTCTGAATGAACTACTGCCCCTTTCTGTCTCCACAAAAGCACCCAAGGAGCAGGATCCAACAAGCTTATGCAGTCTGTCTGATTGGCAAAGTATGTGGAGCCAGGTTCTGGCTGTCTGCAGGTTCATCTGTGCCCAAGGTCTGATATGCGGTAGTTCCATTGACTGAAGAGGGCTTTGGAGCAGACTGTAGATGGACAATCTCAATAGCAACCAGCACATTTTTATTTTTTTTATAGAAGCTTGAACATCCTTTTCCATGTCCCATCAACTTTCACACAGAGTTGAACAAAAACTGAGAAAGCAGGATAGGATATGGCCCCATTTAATTCACTGGAGGCATTTCGTTAGCTGAAGTAACTTTAAAGTCCACGTTCCTCTGCATTTAATGACACAATAACTATTCATCAGGCTCAAAAATTCACAGTATGAGAGGGGCACACACTGAGTAGCTTGTGTAGGCTGAGCTCATTGCACATCACATTAGAAAGGTAAGACTCCTGATATTAAAATATGAGCGTGCTTTTATTTGTAGAACAAAAAAAGTTAATTTTTTTTTTATTGATAGCACTTTATCCAAAGCACTTTACAATAGTTAGCTAACGGTACAAACAACATTTGGAAAGATCGTTAAGTGGTCTACCGAGACCCTCAGCAATTTTCAAGCAGTCCATGGGAAAAAAAAGTTTGAGACCCCCTGGAATAGGTTATCATAGATGATTAGGGTTGGAAGAGACCTCAGGAGGTCATCTAATCTAACCTCCTGCTCAAAGCAGGACCAATCCCCAACTAAAACATCCCAGCCAGGCTTTGTCACGTTGGGCCTTAAAAACCTCTAAGGAGGGAGATTCCATCACCTCCCTAGGTAACCCACTCCAGTGCTTCACCACCCTCCGAGTGAAATAGTGTTTCCTACTATCCAATCTAGATCTCTCCACTGCAACTTGAGACCATTGCTCCTTGTTGTGTCATCTGCCACCACTGAGAAGAAGCCAAGCTCCATCCTCTTTGGAACCCCCCTTCAAGTAGCTGAAGGCTGCTATCAAATCCCCCCTCACTTTTCTGCAGACTAAATAAGCCCAGTTCCCTCAGCTTCTCCGCGTAAGTCATGTGCTCCAGCCCCCTGATTATTTCCGTCCAATTTGTCCACATCCTTTCTGTAGTGAGGGGCCCAAAATTGGACACAGTGCTTTAGATGTGGCCTCACTAGTACCGAATAGAGGGGAATGATCGCTTCTCTCCATCTGCTGGCAATGCTCCTACTACTGTAGGCTAATATGCTGTTAGCCTTTTTGGGAACAAGGGCACAGTGTTGACTCATATCCAGCTTCTCGTCCATTGTAATCACAATGGTTCCTTCTCTTGAATCTATAGTGAGGGAATTCCCTGGGCCAGCTAAGCTGGTTTTGTAGTCTCTTCACAGCAGTTGAGCTGCTATAAAGAGGCTGCAGCAGGCCCCAGCTAGGGCTTACCCCTCCAAAACCCTGTGGAGGGAAACAACAGCTCCCATTTGGCAGGTTCCATGTTGTCTCACTGAAGGAGAGTTGTGCCACATGCTGCAGGTCTGGGAAGACGGCTTTCTGAGGATAGGTCTACACCACAAAGAAAACCCACAGGTCTAGGGTCCCAGAGCTCAGGCCCTGCAAATTCAAGTTGGCTAAGACAGGCCAGCTGTGGATTTTTCTTTGCTGTGTAGACAAGAGTTAAGCAAACCACTGATTTTAGATGCCCCTTTCCCGCCACCAAAAGCAACATATAACGCTACTAGTCACAAAACTATGTGTATGTTTGTGAGAGAGAAGGGGGAGATAGAATCCAGCTTTTTTTGGCTGCAGGAGGGGTGTAGAAACAGGCCCTTAAAGATAATCAGCGTTACATTTAATTAACTCAAACAAAAAACTGTACATTGAGAAGCAGTGTAGATCAGTGGCTAGGATACAGGACTGGGAGTTGAGACCTGAGTAATATTTCCAGCTCCGCCACTGACCCTGTCTAACATTCGGTCAGTCACTTCAACTCTCTGTGCTTGTTTCACCTCCCCCGCCCCCCTTGTCTTCTCTATTTAGCCTGTAAAGCCCAGATCCTCAGAGGAAATCAATGGGACAGGCACCTTTGTGGCAGGGACTGTCTCTTACCATGTGTTTGTCAATACCTAGCACAATGGAGCCCCGATTTCAATGAGAGCCTATAGGAATTAGTGAAATACAAATGACAACAACAAAATCGAGAGAGCAAAAATTGTTCTTTTGATTCCTTCTATCTCCCTGTACAGATCACAAGAATCTTGTCTAGGCAGGCTATCTTAAGCCAGTTAACAGGAGATTTCAACAAGTTGGTAAAAAGAAAACAAGACCCCCCTAGAACACTGCAATTCAGTGGGAAACAGCTTAAATTTCCTGTGAATCAGCATTTAATTAACTGTTCTAAATAAAGTTGGCTAGATGATAAACTCCCTGTAGGACTTTACACAGCAGTCTAACTGGATGCTGTTATGCTTTAATGAAATGTAATTATGTTTAACGTGTTCTTCAGCTCTTGTTCCCCATGCTGTGTGGGAAATATCACTCTTCCCAAGAAGCAGATACCAGTCTCTATTTCTTTTGTATAATAGCAAGCGTTGTGATTTTTATTCTGAGATATGGTAGTTTTCACTTGTCTCAGGTTCATAGCCTACTGATTCAGTAGAAACCTTTTGAAACAAGCAGTAGGCGTCTTAACTTTTCACTGAAAAGTAAGCATGTTCTTACTTAAGATGAATTTAAGTGCATGCTTAAGTGTTTTCCACAATGTGGGCCTGGATAGAGACCTTGCCATAATCATCCATGTCTTTGTCAGCTCCAGGCTGGATTACTGCCACGTATCCTACTTGGTGCAAAATGCAGCTGCTCACTGATAGCCTGATCTTGTGCCCACTGAAGTCAACAGCAAGGCTTCCATTGAGCTTAATCAAGCAGGCTCAGACAGTGACTTAGTTGTGCTTTATGCCAGGACCATATTACCCCAGTGCTCCCCATTTTCTAATTCACTTCCAGGAATGTGGGTAGCTTTCTCTCTTAGTGTTTTACTCAGGCAACTGAGATCAGCTGGGATACGCGTACTAGTAAATCTGAGCTGCGTACACTTGCCTGTTCTTGGTGGAGGCCATATGGCTCCAGAACCTGCTTGGTCTGATACAGCACAGGTTGGCTGACTTTCCAGGAATGCTAGAGCCTTTCTGGTCAGGCAGGCTTCTTCCAAATGGATGGGCTGAGAGCTCTCTGGCTGCCTTGTTCTGCCATGAGTCTGGGCTGCATTTCACGTAGTTACCCCTGTATTGAGCCCAAGAGCTTGTATTTAGCTAAAGCATATATTTCAGAAAGGCATCCAGTCTTAACTTGAAGATATGGAGAATCTACTACTTCCAATAGTTAATCATATCTCACCATTAACAATTTCTGCTTTATTTCTAATGGGAATTTGTCTTCCTTCAGCTTCCAGTCATTGTTTCTTGTTCTGCCTTTCTCTACTAGATTAAAGAGCCCCTTTGTACTTGGAATTTTCTCCCTATGAAGATACTTATATACTATAATCAAATCACCTGTCAATCTTTTTAATGAGCTAAACAGATTTGGTTCTTTAAATCTCTTACTGTAAGGCATGTTCTCCAGTTCTCAAATCATTTGTGGGGCTCTTTTCTGTGCTCTCTCCAATATTTCAACAGCCTTTTTAAAATGTGCACACTAGAACTGGACATATTTCAATATCTGGCTCACCAATGCTGTATACATAAGTAAAAGCTCCACCCTACTCCCCATTTATATGTCCATGTATCACATTAGCTGGTTTTGCCACAGCATTGCACTGGGAGCTTATGTTGTTGCTTGTCCAGTATAACCCCTAATTTCTGTAGAATTACTGTTTTCCAGAGTTTATTTTTCCATTTTGTAAGTACGACTTTGTATTTGGTTGTATTAAAATATATTTCTGTATAATTGCCCTATCCTCATCATATTTTACCATTCCACTAATCTGTGTCATGTGCAAATATTATTAGCAGTGATTTTATATTTATTTCCAAATAATTGATACAACTGTTGCACAGTCAGTCCTAGAACCAGTGCTGATGGTACGACTCTAGAAACACACCCATTCAATGGGGATTCTCTATTGACTACTTCTTGAGATCTGTCAGTTAGTTCTTAACTCATTGAACATGTGCTTAATTGTGGTTGTATAGTTCTAAATTTTTAATGGAATGCCATGCAGTACTAAGTCAAACATCTTACAGAAGTTTAAGTAGTTACATCTATGCATTTATCTTTAGCAATGTCAACCAAACTTGTAATCTCATGAAAGGATGAAATCAGGTTGGTTTGACCTGACCAGACCTATGTTCTATTTTTTTCCTTGTGAGACTATAATTTGCTGTTCAGATAGTATTTAAAATACTATTTAAAAAACACCTAATAAAATTTATCAGGTGGTTTCAAAATGCTGTAAAAAGGACAAAAGAATTGCAGTGATCAATGACATAAACTAACAGCATTACACAACGTGTATCTTATACTAGAGCACTGAAGTTAAGAAGGTTTAAATTCCATGTGAACCAATGTTAATTAAATGTTTGCTAAGTGGTAAATTCCTCTCAGTGGTTACACAACACCCTAACTGTATGCTACTATGTTTCAATGAAATATAATTATGCATAACTGCCTGGTGTTCTTTAACTCTTGTTGCCCATGCTGTGTGGTGGAGCTATTCAGTCCCATGCAGCAAAAGGCCAAAATGGTTGGTTTTTATAAGGATTGGGTTTGTAATTTTTATTCTGATATAATAAAGTCTGCTTTGTCTGATAAGCTTCAGGAGCAACATTCTTGCTGGAAAGAGTCCTGTGGCACTTTATAGACGAACAGCAAAGAATCCTGTGGCACCTTATAGACGAACAGATGTTTTGGAGCATGAGCTTTCCTGGGTGAATACCCACTTCTTCAGATGCATGCTCCAAACCGTCTGTTAGTCTACAAGGTGCCACAGGACTCTTTGCTGCTTTTACAGATCCAGACTAACATGGCTACCCTCTGATACTTGCTAGGTCACGATTTTGGGAGTTTAAGGCCCCAGTTCCTGTGATAATCATAAAAATGTGAGGTAGGAGGGACCTCAAGAAATGCTCTAATGCAGCCCCCCCACCCCATGCTGAGGCCGGGCGAGTTATACCTAAACCATCCCGAGCAGGTGTTTGTCTGACAGCGCCTGTTCTGCAAAACGTCTAACAGGGACGCCCCGGGCCTCGCGCCTCAGCGCTATTCCTGGGGCAGCGAGGCCCGTAACCCGCTCTAGGGCTGAACTAGCCTCAGGGCTCGTCGCCGCTGGGCACGCCACGTGCTGCTCCCCAGAGCCAGCCGCGGTCCCCTTGGCGGCCGATGCCTCCCACGCCGACAGAGGGCACCTGTCTGCCAGCGGGCGGCGCACCCCGCCGCGCAGCCCTGCGCTGGGCCGCGTCTATCCCGCCCTCTCGGCAGGCCCATCCCAGGCGCCTCAGCCAGCCGCCGCCTAGCCCCGCCCCCAGGAAGTGACGTCGGGTCCAGTGACCTCACGTCCGGTGCGCCGCAGTGTGGTGCACCCAGGGCAGCGGGCGCCAGTGCTGCTGCGGCGCTTTATGGCAGCGGCAGGCGCGGGCGGGGGCGCTGCCGGGCCCGGTGTCATGAGCGACAGCGACGCCATCGACTACTCGGTGCACGAGGCCTGGAACGAGGCTACCAACGTCTACCTGCTGGTGGTGCTGGCCAGCCTGGCGCTGCTGGTCTACGCCCGCCGGTGAGGGGAGCCCCGCCCAGCGCACGGCCGGGTGCCTTTCCTAGCTGCCCTGCTTCCGCCCGGGGGGGCTGCACGCCGGGGGGTCTGTGCCAAAACCAAACGGTGCCTGATTTATTTGTCAAACAAGCACCCTGGAATCGGGCCGGCTTGAATTACTTGGGTGACGTGTTTCAAAATACCCGCCTGCAAGTATCTTATCGGCGATACAGAGAACAACAACAAACGGTTCCGGAAAGGGCTGCTTGGCAAATAGATTCCTGCCTAGGCATATGAATTCGGAGCGTTCAGTAATTATTTAGGCTACGATAGGGAAATCTACTTCCTGCGCCCCTCAGAAGTGGTGCAAACTCTGTGGGGAGCTGTGGTAATGGAGGAGCTCAGGGAGAGGAAAGGAGCCTGGGAGTAAACCTGTAGGGTTGTTTGATGTGGGTGGGAGAAGTATAGAACAGTTTTTTTAAGAGGGGGAAGGACTGTTGGGGAGCATCCACCATGTAGACCTTGGCTGATCCCTAGCCTGTCCCATTCAGTCATGCATATCTGCCCCTTTCTCCATGTGTCCCTGCAGCCCTCCCCGCTCCCTTGCAGGCCCCAGCTCAATGCTGTCACCTCTCTAGCTCCCTAGTCTGTCTCCTGCCCACTAGCCCTTCTGAACCTATGTTCTCTGTAAACTGTGTGGCTGTGCAGCAAGCTCTCAAGGGCCATGCAGGCAGGTGGAGAGAGGCACCTCTCCCCCAGCCCTGCCCCACCGGAGCTGCGGGGGAGAGGAGCCCCTCACCCAGTCCGCAGCTGCTGCGGCAAGAGAGGACTGGGAGGGAATACTCTCTCCTCACTGCAGCCCTGGGGCAGTTGGTACCCCAAACCCTTCACCCTGGCCGCACCCTATAGCTTCCACCCCAACCCTCTGCTCCAGCCCTGAGCCCCCTCCTGCACCCCCAGCCAGTGCCCCCCTTCCCCCACCTCCCAACCCTCTGCCCCAGTCCTGAGCCCCATTCCACACTACAAGCTCCTCAGCCCCATTCCCACCACATGAAATTTGTTGTGCTCAAGGTAGTCTTTTAATACTTAGCTTGTAAATAAAGACCCTGGAAGATACTCTTTTTTAAATACTTGGAAATATTGTGTTGCAAATTATTTAATATTCCTTTCTATATTTTAGGAATAAAAGGAAGATCATGCGAATATTCACAGTGCCTCCTACAGCAGAGGCACCGTCAGAGCCAAACTTTTATGACAGTATGAAAAAAATTCGCTTACGACAACAATTAGAGATGTATTCTCTCGGTAAGATCATGCTCTGACCTCTGCGATGTTCAGATTTTTGACCAGTCAAAGAAAGATGCATGTTTTAAAATGGATTAAATGTTTGGACACTGTATCTCTTTGTATAATGAGTAGAACAAAACCCAGAATCTTACATTGAGGGCGCCCTGCTCTATTTTGTGAAAGGTTCTACGTTGTCGGAAACTAACAATTATGGAAAATCTAAGGGCCTAGTTCTGTCCTCACACATGTGTAACTCTCATGTAAGGCTCTGATCCTGAAATATGGTAACTTCAATAGGGCTCTATGCAGATTCACCATGTGCAGCACATTGCAGAATCAGGCCCCTACTGTATGGGTAATGAATCTAATGTGGCAATTAGAAATAGCTCTTAAGGCCAGAAGGGACCATTATGATTATCTAGTCTGACCTCCAAATACTAATGTGCAACAGAAGTATTTATAACTGCAAAGAGCTAAAGGTGGGATTTTCATAGGCTCTCAGCATTGGCCTAACTTTGCTTCCATGAAAGTTTTATTATTGTATGTGTATCATTTATGTGTACCAACAGTTCCCAATTCTTTATTACGATACCAACTGTATCTGTTCAGATGGCACAAGGGGAGTGGGATCTGGCCGTAAATGGTCATCAGGGAATTTCCCTAGTGTTGGGCAACTCTTCATTGGTATGTAGCTATCAGAACTGCACCAGCCACCCCCAGACTGGCATAGGAGGCAGTGTGGCAGAGCAGAGCTCCAAGTGGCTGCTCTGACACTTGGCCATCTCAGGCACACCCTCAGAATCAGTGAACCTCAAAAAACTCCCTGATGGCATCCCTCCACCCCAATGAATAATAACCATACACAGTTATGAAAGGGTAGATGACCAAGAAATATCTAATGTTTTTGAGTTCTGGTGTCTAAAAGGTGGTTTCAATTCTAAAATCAGGCCACCATCTAATCTATGAATGAGCAAGGAAGGACAGGATCACATCTCCCATATCCTACTGCCCTTCTGGTGTGGGAATTTTTAGTGTCCCACAAACTAAGAACATAAGAAGGGCCATACTAGGTCAGACCAATGGCCCGTCTAGCCCAGTATCCTGTCTTCTGACTGGCCAATACCAGATGCTTCAGAGGAAATGAACAGACCAGGGCAGTTATCGAGTGATCCTCCCTTGTTGTTCACTCTCAGATTCTGGCAATTAGAGGCTTAGGACACCCAGAGTATGTGGTTGCAACCCTGACCATCTTAGCTAATGGCCATTGATGGGCCTATGTATTCTGAGTTGCATTTTTGGCAAGGAACAGCATGATTGCAGACTGGCTCCCTGATAGATGGTTCCTAAACTGAGTGGGTGGGTCAGTATCAGTCATGATCTCTGGTTAACAGGTTCCTATGCTCCTCTGAATGCTTGCTTTTTAGAAGTTCTTGTTTTATGGGGAAAGGATTCTGTTTCTAGAAAACTCTTTAGCACTTTCTGGTGGTGGTATACCTTTACTTACATACTGCAGGGTTGATACTGCTCCTCTTCCTCCCCCCACTTAGCTGGAGAATGATGGGATGTTTCCACAGTAGATGTGGGATATTTCTGATGATGGTTCTAGGAGTGGTTTATTTACTCCAAATTGGTGCTGGAAAACTGCAATTGGCAGTTTAACTTTTTTGTTCATTGATCCCTTGGGTGCTAGTTTTCTCTTTCTGGGAGACCTCTTTGAACTTTAGCCTCCAAGAGGGGGATTATTTTAAAACTGTTGATATAAGTGGGGTGGGTGGAATTATTTTCATAAGATACAAATTGTAATAGATCCTTGTCACCTTCCAGCTGCTTTCCCTGCATAGCTGGAGATATGTTTGATATGTTGATACTCCAAACTTCCATGGCAGCTAGCCATTACACTGGGAGCTAGCATCCTTCAAAACTCTTCAGGTATGGGAGTTTTCAGCTGGTTTTAGACTGGAAGCACAAAACTCAAATGTGTGCATCTATTACAGTGTATACTTTCTGAAAAGGATTGTTAGAAGAAAGTAAGTTTTTTGGGGTTGTTCTCACCAAGCCCACAATGGCCATATAGCGCTTATGCATTAATTTAATCTACAATAATAAAATATACCATATATATGCAAGAGTATAGCTAGAGTTGCTGTGGGAACCACAATTTTGCATTGTTTCCTTATAACTTCTGAGTATATATAAATTGGCAGTATAGGTTTTGCCAGGACTGTCTCAGTGGGTCAATGGCAGTAAGTCTGAGCAATGTCATCACAGGAGGCAGTCCCTGAAAGGCATATCCATTTGGGGAGAAGTCTTTGGAGAGAAATTTGACTAAAGGTATTGAACCATTGTGTACCTGCACTCACCTATTGGAGTAGTTCAGAACATAAGAACGGTCATATTGGGTCAGACCAAAGGTCCATCTAGCCCAGTATCCTGTCTACCGACAGTGGCCAATGCGAGGTGCCCCAGAGGTGGTGAACCTAACAGGCAATGATCAAGTGATCTCTCTCCTGCCATCTATCTCCATCCTCTGACAAACAGAGGCTAGGGACACTGTTTCTTACCCATCCTGGCTAATAGCCATTTATGGACTTAACCACCATGAATTTATCCAGTTCTCTTTTAAAAGCAGCCTTCATCGTGCATTCTGCTGTGTACAGCTGATGCTGATGGTAGCTTCTGCTTTCAAATCACTGCCAAATAATGCGACTTGTGCTCACTGACAACTGGATACCTCAGAGAGTGGAATAGATAGAGTTTCTCACCAGTGTGAGTTTTGCTAGTACTTTTAATTGCCTTTGAAGGTGTAGAGGTAATTGTTTAGAAAAATTTAGGGAGATCCTCTCCCCTTTCTGTCTACATTTGTGACTGAAAGATTTCAGGATGTATCCCAGATGTTTCCCTTCCCATCTAGGGTGACAACTCTCCTTTCCATCTCCTCTGTCTTTCATTAGGATGTCTTAAGTCTACCCTCTGGGTTTCCAGAACAGGTGAGCTGGATTGAGTGCCCAACTCTTCCACCCCTTCTGAAGTTATGAGCTGTCTTTATAAATAGTTTATCTCAGGCTGAGATACTTTGCTTCATGGTCACAATTGGCATATTAGAAGCTGCTTAAATCAAATTTATTGCCCAGGTAGTTTCCACTGGGTAATAAACTTGGCTAATCCTTTTTTCTTAGTAGTCTCTAGAGCTTTTTAGTCACAGAGAGTGGGACTATATTCTTACTGATTAGAATCTTTTACAAGTTGTAATAGATTGATTCATGCCCACACAACCTTCTTAGCAGTGTTGTGTATATATATATTTGCATCCTTTACTGTTGTCTTCAATTAAAAAATAACAAATTGTGGCATTAAGGGTTCTGACACCCTGTCAGTTTAAGTAGAATATAACATCTAATTTTTGTTGAGTAGTTACTGCCTCCAAATATAATGAATTGGAAATTTTGTGAAATCAGTAGTTTTTCTTCAATGAAACGTTTATTTAAATTACAGACCAAGACTGGTCTCATACTAGAGCTACTCTTCCTATTAAATCCACCTTCTCAGTGATCACCATGCCTTTATAGAGTATAAGGGATAACATAATTTAATTATGTTTTAACTCTTTTCCAGCAAGGAAGTATGACCAACAGCCGCCACAGAAACAGACTGACAGCGTACAGCTCTTAATGGAATGAAGTCTCAAATTATGGGAACTCAAGCAATTTTTACAGTGCTGATAATGACAGGAGAGTTGGTATGGAGTCATTTTCGAAGGAACTTTAATGGCATATGTTTTTAAAAAAAACCCTCTCCTATAAATATATTTCTTGGAAACTTTTCTTTGGACCTGTTTAGGTACTTACCGAACATCTGCTGATTCTTTAAAAATGAAATGCTCAAAGAAACACTTGAGGGAAGATGGCTGTAGTCCATACTAAAGAGATGTTCAAAATGTTCCAGTGGTTTCCACTGTTGCCAATACTTTGGTGATCAGCTCCTTTGCTGAACCAGGGGTATTTTTGCAACATGGCAGTAGAGGACATTGGGGTGATTAGGTAAGTTTCTACTGTCTGTCTCCTTCTCTGATGGTTTCTTAGGGGAACACATGGAAAAGTCATGCTGTGCCTGAACATTGCCAAGTTGTATATCTCATTTGAACATCATTGGCTTCTGCTGTAAGGGACTACAGAACACTTACAGTACACATAATTGTGCTGCTGTAAATTGACAGCTGAAATGAATAGCTCTTGAGAGCCAGAAATTTATATCATTGGCCTTATGGAAAAAAGGAAAAAAATGAAATTTTCATCTGAACAGAGAGCATAATTATAGTACTGCACCTTTTCCATGCTAAAGCTTTAATGAAAGCTAACCTCATAAGGGTAGTGCATAAGTCTTGTTTGCTAAAGGACTGTATATTGAAATGCTGTAGCAAAGATTATTAAAATTAGAGAGGGCTCCAATAAACCAGCTAGCTAAGTGAGGTCTCTCTGTGGCTAGCTGGCACACTTGATTGCCTGTTCTTTTCATTCCCTCTGAAGCACCTGGGATTGGCCACTGTTGGAAGACGGACTATTGGTCTGATCCAGTATGGCCATTCTTATGTCCTCCCCCAGTCCCAGGGGCAGTTATCAGCCAGTGCAAACTGGTGAGTCTCTTAGGATCAGATTGGGACAGAAAATCTGACTTGTATCCTTTAAAATGCCAGTAGAGCTGTATAAACTATAATCTGTACAGATGGAGAAATAATACATAGAGAGAAATAGAGAGAGGAAATGATGATTCTGACAGGAAATATGCAGGTGAATACATCTGTAAAATAATATTCAGTGGGCAGGGAAGTTAAACTTGTAAACATGTTGGATATCAGAGAAATCAGAGATTGAAGAAACCTATTAATTTATGTCTATCCTTCTGCTAGTGAAGGATTGTATTTATACTAAAGTTTCTACTTGTAAATTTCAAGTGGTGGATCTTCCTTTGGAAGATTAGATCTCATGTTGGGAACTTTATCCTGATTATCAGCCTTAATTTCCCCTTCTTAAAGTACTCCTGGGTATGTGAAATGGTTTTTGTATTATGTTTTAATTTGTTTAATGGCATTTAATAGTAAAATACATATTGAACTGAAGCTGACTGAAGAGCTTTTCTGAGAAATTTGCTTGGCTACAGTGGGCTTTGGGGGACACGAGCCTGGCGTTTACATGCGCTCCCGAGACACCCTGGAGGGAGTGACGCTTGCTTGCCCCCCGGCGACCAGAGCAGATCTCAACGATGGCGCTGGGCGAGTGAAGAACGAGCTCCGGGACCCGGGAGTGTCCTGCTGTGACGCCTTGCGGCGAAGGGGAGCCGGGGGGGCGAGAGGGGTCAGTCCGAGGAGCCGGGGCGGGGGAGAGCGGCCGCCTCAGGCCCGTGCGGCGCGCAGGGGCCGCGGCATCCCTAGCAGGCGCGCGCACCCCTCGGCCACCGGGCCCAGTCAGTGGCCCCCAGAAGTGACGCTGGGCCCGTGTCCTCGCGGCTCTCCGCGCTTCCGTATCCGGGTCGCGCGCGGGCGCGCGCTGCGGGAGTCGCTGTGCCTGTGCCGAGCGCGAGGCTGGGAGGCGCCGGCTGGGCGGTAAGTAGGAGCTGCCGCGCGCGCGGCGCAGCCCCTCCCCCCCGGTGTGTGTCCGGCCCTGGGGCCAGGAACGTCCGGAGTCAGGCTCCCCGGGCGGAGGTTACCGCCGCTCCTCAGCCGGTGCCCGCCGGGCGATGGGCTGCCCCAGCCCGGCCCTCACTAGCCCTCGGGGCCCCGCCTGGCGCCACAACCCCCCTCAGATCCCCCGGCGCCAGGCCCCCGCCCGTGGCGAGATGCTGCGGGCCTCGCACTCAGGGGGCTGCGTGGGGGGAGCGCAGGAGCCGCGCCGCAAGGGGGGGGCTCCCCCAGGGACAGGGTCCCAGTGCACTAGCTGGGTTGTGCTGCCCCCGGGCTGCCCCGCAGCGAGAGCGGCTGTTTGGAGCCGCGCGAGGGCCTGCGCCCCCCCGCGCCCCCCGGCCGGCCGTGTGCAGACACCAGGGCTCCGCAGCGGCTGTTCAGTGCGTGTCACGGTGCCCAGGCACCGCCGTGGAGCAGGCTCAAGGAGCAAACTGCGGGGCACTAACCTTTAGACTTTTTTTTTTTTTTTAAAGTGAAGAACGTAGTTTAAAAAAATCCATGCAGGCAGAATTAGGGAAAGAAATGTTCCCCTGAGGATGGAGACTCTTCAAGTTAAGGCAGGTCTGCGGAACAAAGGGATCAGCCCAACGACATTGCCCAGGGCTGTGAAAAACTTCATGCTCCGTATAAGCCAGTAGATAGATCAAAAGAATTCTTCTGTCACGGGGGTGGGCAAACTTTTTGGCCCAAGGGCCACATCTGGGAATAGAAGTTGTATGGCGAGCTGTGAATGCTCACAAAATGGGTTGGGGTAGGGGGCTGGGGATGAGTTTCGGATGTAGGAGAGTGCTCTGGGCTGGGGCTGAGGGGTTTGGAGGGTGGGAGGGGATCAGGGCTGGGGTTGGGGTGCAGGATCCAGCTGGGGGTGTGGGTTCTGGGGATGAGAGGTTTGGGGTGCAGGAGGGTGCTTTGGGCTGGGATCAAGGGGTTCAGAGGGTGGGAGGGGGATCAGGGCTGGGGCAAGGGGTTGGGGCGTAAGGAGAGGCGCATGTGTGAAGGCTCCGGAGGGTGCTTATCTCAAACAGCTCCAGGAAGCAGCAGCATGTCCTTTCACAGACTCCTACGTGGAGGCACAGCCAGGTGTTTCTGCATGCTGCCCCGTCCACAGGTACCACACTTGCAGCTCCCATTGGAGCACCGGAGGGGGCCATTGGAGTGCAATGCGACTGCTTCCGGGAGCTGCATGGAGTGGCCCCAACCCTGCACCCTGGCTGCAGCACCAGAGGGGGGCAAGCCCCAGACCCCGCTCCGCAGCAGGAGCTTGAGGGTCGGCTTAAAATGACCCATGGGCCATAGATCAGGGTGGGCAAACTGTCACTTCTCAGAGAGATAGATTTACTACAGCAATGGAAGAACCCCCTCCACTGCTATAGTAAATGTCTATGCTACAGCCAGGGCCAAAGGGGGATGGGAGAAGCTGGTATAAATTACCGGGGCCTGGCCCGGAAGGGGGCCCAGCTTCCCCAGCTTTGTCGGCCCTATTTAGCCAGTCCGCCCTTGCTGGGGGCCCCGAAAATTGTTTTTCACTGGGGCCAGAACCCGCTCTCGGCGGCCCTGGCTACAGCCACAGTGTTTCTAGTGTAGATTTATCTTTAGTCCATGTGATACCAATAGAAAAGAACAAATGCAAGTAAATGGAAATTAGGAGGACTAAGAGGAAGCTTGAAGTGCAAAGATCCAAAGCGATATAAACAAATAAGAAATTATTTAATAAGCAAGAGCTTCTAGAAGCAAGAAGCCTGTGAGAATTATGTTCATGAACTAGCAAAGAGTAAAGGGAGCAATTAACAGGAAATGGACATTGTGGAAAACTAATGATTCTTTGCATTAGGCTTCATCACAGACCTACCCCAGACCTATGATTTTTAGGCATGAAAGTTCAGATACTGTCAGAGACTGATATGTCAAAAGAGGAGATACTGGAAAAATAACAAGTTACTAGGACTGGATGATATATAATTCTGAAGGAAGTGAAGAATAAAGTGCTTAACTATTAATGAAAATGTGCAGTCTCTCATTAAAATCAATCCCTGTATCAGAAGACTGGAGAGGTAGGAAATGCTGTCCCTATCTAAAACAAATGCTGAGGATGTAGTGTGATTGACTGTGCATAGACCTTGTCTGCCTTCACACTGAATCTGTGTTAGTAAGAACAGGTTATCCACTAGTTGGGGCATTTCCAGACAGATGTGTGTAAACCATTGGCAGGACGTGAATTTGATGTTCTATCAATTCACTTCACAACAATTTTTAAGAAGGTAGTATATGAACCAATAAAGTTTGGGAACAGCTGCTAGTTGATAGTTTATGGAAATATGGCAGTCTTGACATAACCTTTTAAATATAATCTTACTAGAAACTTAAATCTCATCTAAAATATTATACCTATTAGTATTACTAGTAAAATGTCCATTGCCTTAACTGAAATAAATCAGAGGAAAATATATTTTTTTCCACTTTGTACACTCTTATTTCACATGAAGTCTGTCAGTTTCTCCCGTTTGTGGTTTTTCCACAAAACAGGAGATGCAAGTTTTTAAATAATCAAAAATGTTGTTGGGAGGGTTTTTCCCCCTTGGTGTTTTGGGGGGGGGGGCTGGGGGGCTGAGAGGGGAGGGAGGAAGGGGAGGAGAAGGGTTGCCAGGGAGCATGGGCAGAGATAACCAAAATGATTTTTGCTTTTTGTGAAATTGACTAGTTTCAATTTCTCCCTTTAAAGATGGCTCTCGCAAAGTCCCAGGTTCCAGCATCAGTGTAGACTGACTAGTAGAGAAGTTGCTTTCTTTCCTAGTTGAGGAAAAGGGGAAAAAAGGGACAAAGAGATGTATTGGTCTCTGTGTGGGAAGGGATTGAGAAATGTGGGCTTGCAAAATTAATGTAGTGGAAACAACCAAAATTACTGTCTTTTAGTTGGTAGTAATGTTACATGGGCAGGCAATAGTTAAGCATCCAACATACTGTGTACAATACAGTAAATGAATCCAAATACTGTATCCACTGGGTCCATGGATGGTTCTTTTTAATACTCCTCCAGAAGATTACTCAACTTCACACAAGCAGAGAGTTCTGAATATTCCTTTTCTGTACAATACATATCTCACAACAATGGAAATTGGAAAAGGTCCTGATGGTTCATGACTGGATTTCAGAAGTTTCACACTGTCATCAGTGAAAAGAACTGGCTTACAGACTGAGAAATAAGATGTTGAATCCTTGAGTAAATACTTTAACTTTTTGGATTTGTTTAAAATTATAAAAAATAGTGTTTGGAAAACTGGAGTCTCTTTCATGGTACTCATTAATCTGTAAAATGGAAGTGTGGCTATGTCTATCAACTATCTCTAATACTCCTTGTTTGTTTTAATAAAATATTTTTAAAGATCTTTCCAATTTACTAATCAAAGTTATCTTTCTATGTACAGTAGCTAAGAATTTTCCAGGTTTCTGCTAAACCGAGCTGGGAGCAACTGTGAAATGTTCAGAAATTCTGTAATAGTATGAAGCTGTGTTTGTTTTCATGGAATCAGGGTACAGATATTAAAGCAGATTAGATTTAGCTCTTATGACCTTTACTTTGAAGAGCCAAGATAGTTTGGTTATTTTAAGATGGAGCAAGAATAGAGAAATCTTTTTGTCCAGAATACATATATTTTACAGCAAAGAATCAGTGTAGTGGCTTGTGAAGAATGGTGCTTGAACCATGAATGAGAGAAGTGGTTATATTTTTTTCCCCTCTGTTGGGTAATACTACATTAAATTTCAGCAAATCATTCACTACATCATCTGGTTCCTGTATTATATTTAATGTTGCGTGATAGTTTAGGGTAGATGTAAGGGAGAGTTCTGTTGTTCTGAACTTAACAATGCAGACAAAGCAGCCAGCAGGTAACTTTTAAATATGTACAATTTAGATTATACATTTGTAAGATGTCTTTAGCATTTACCAGTTAATTGTCAGTATTGACTATGTGAAAAAGCTAGTTACTTTCGTGGTAATAAAGACCTATACCAACAAAGGGACATATGTAAGATTGTAGCGTCTGGTGTTGAAACGATAAATCAAATTTCCTGCATCAATTCATAATAGCTTGACTAATAAGAACATACAGGATATCTCATTACTAATTTTCCTGTTGACTTTATTCTTGCTAGATTATTGGATCTCATTGGACAGGACATATTTGTGATCTTTTAAAAACTGTGTGCCAGGTTTTACGTAAGCTGCATTTGTTTTGGAGAATGTTACACAGAGACGGATGATTATATTTCCTGTTAGATTGCTCAGCCCTATATAAAAAGATGTTATGGAATCTAGATACAAGGTAGTGCTGTATAATCAAAGTGTTTAAAGGAGAGCTTTCGTAGTCTGGTTTTGTTCAACTGTAACATTGATGTTCCAGGGTTATGGCTGCAAATGTTTTTAACTTTGCTTTTTGCACACAACTCCAGGGTTTTTTAAGAAGTGATACCATCAGTCTGAGAATATTGAATTAAATGCTAAAAGTAACAGAGCTAAGGTAAGCGATGCAGTACTAAACAAGTGTAGTGCTTTCTGTCTTCAAAGTACTTTATAAACATTAACTAGTTTCTGTAAGTTACAGGTTAGATTTTTAAAATTGCACGGCGTCTGGCAGCTCTCACTGCTCTCCAGGGGAGTTGTTAGGTGCTGAGGCTCTTGGAAAATATGGCCACTTAATTAGATGCCTAAATAGGAGCTGTTAGGTGCCAGGCTTTTTTGAAAATGAGGTCCTATAATTTTAACTAATCTTAACTATCCTAATTTAAGCACTTCTGTTGTTTGAGTGGTAAAAAAAATAATCTTTTGGTCATAACTAAAATTATAGTTTTGCTTAGTATTGTGCATACCTAAATTCTGCTGGCAGAGCTTAAAAATTTAATGAAGCTGCAAATGTTCTTAGGAGTCACATGCTTGTATAGTTTGTGAGAACAATCATATAGGAGCGCTTAAGTTTTCTAATGAACTTTGCCAGTTACGATAATTGAAATATGTCCCCACCGACACACCCAGACATATTTCAGGCTTTGCTAAAATTAATAGTCACATCCTCAGCCTAGCGTAAATTGGCATATCTCCACTGAAATCAATGGAGCTATGCTAGTTTACACCTGATGAGAAATGTGGGACTTAGAGAGGTCATCGAGTCTAACCCCTTGTGTTGAGACAGGGTCAAGTAACCTAGACCACCACTGACAGGAGTTTGTCCAACCAGTTCTTCAAACATTCCATGATGGGAATTCCACAACCTCCTTTGGAAGAGCTTAACTACCTTTATAGTTAGAAAGTTTTCCTAATATTTAACCTAAATCTCCCTTCCTGTAGATCAAGCTTTTTACTTTGTTCTGTCTTCAGTGGATGTGGAAAACATAAAAAAAGAGATTGATCAATTAACAGCCCTTAACATGTTTGAAGTTTGTGGTAAGCTGACTGGTTCCCCCCTTAGTCATCTTTTCACAAGACTAAACATGCCCAGTTGTTGTTTTTACTTTTCCTCATAGGTCAGATTTTCCAAACCTTGTTGCTCTCCTCTGGACTCTCCAGTTTGTCCACATGTTTGCTGAAGGGTGGTGCCCAGAATTGGAGACAGCTGAGGCCTCACCAGTGCTGAGTAGAGTGGGGTAATTACCTTCCAAGTCTGACGTATGACCTTTGTGTTAATACACCCCAGAGCCTTTTTCTCAGCTACCTCACATGATTGACTCGTATTCTATTTGTGATCCACTATAACCCCCAAATCCTTTTCAGCAGAACTACCATTTAGCTGGTTATTCTTCATTTCATAGTTATGCATTTGATTTTTCCTTCCTAACTGTAGTACTTTGCACATATTGGATTTCATCTTGTTGATTTCAGACCAATTTTCTAATTTGTCAGGATTGTTTTGAATTCTAATCCTGTTCTCCAAAGTGCTTGCAGTCTCACCCTGGTTGGTGTCATCCACGGATTTTATAAGTGTACTCTCCACTCCGTTATCCAAGCCATTAATGAAAACACTGAATAGTACCAGATCCATGACTGACCCCTGCAGGACCCCATAGATATGCTCTCCCAGTTTGACAGTGAACCATTGCTAACTATTCCTTGAGTACAGTCTTTCAAGCAAATGCGCACCCACTGTATAATAATTTCTAGATTACGCTTCTTTAGTTTGCTTATGAGAATGTCATGTGGGACCGTATCAGAAGCCTTACAAAAATCATGGTATGGCCCAGGAGCTCCAGGGCATGGGGCTTACAAGATGTTAAACTCTGTCAGAACTTGGTTTTAAGCCTTCACGTGATACATTGTAAGAACCACAGAAGAAACCTCTGCAGGACTTACACTGCCCAACAACACTAGGAGCTCTGAAAGTGGGAAGACAATCCTGATAAGATCACAGCCTATCATGCTGAACAGTACTGTTGCATGGTTTACTTTTCCTCCCCTGTCTGCATGCATCTATTGTCTCTTGTTTTATACTTGGATTGTAAGCTCTTTAAAAACAATCCCTGTCCCATTCTGTGTTTGTACAGCACCTAGCACAGTGGGGTCCTGGTCCATGACTGAGGCTCTTCGGCACTAAGAAATACAAATAAATAATATTAATGATGCCTTCATCCCAGGATGCCCTGCGCAGAAGTCTCTTTTGTAACCTTAAATCATTAGTCATGGTGATTCCTTTTGACACTGTTATGAATCTTTTTATAACTCAATAATTTTACTACATGTATATATGAATGGGCAGGATCGACCAGAAGCCCGGCTGATTGTGCTGGGCTCCAGTGTGCTCCCCTTCTAAAGCAGCCTAATTTTGTGTGATCAGTAGGGAGGCTTGTCATGGTCTCATGATTCTCTGCTTCCTGAAGCATGATTTCCTCTTTTAAAATTCCTCTGAGGTCAGGAGTGCCATAGCCATGGGGCAATTGCATGCCCCCACTAAGGTGAATAGTCTGCTGCCCAGCCTCTGTGCAGGGGAGAGTTGAAGAGTTTGCCACTACTTACCTTCCTCATGTGAGAGACAGAAGACTATCACTACATGCCTTCCACAGGGGAGGGGGCTAGAAGTAACTTTTGTTGGAGGGAAACACAGCAGTATTAGCTCCCTTCTATCCTTGGCCCAATGCACTGCAAGAACAGTAGTGAGAGAAGACCTGGCTACAAGATTGACCACTCCAGGTCTCAGTTTGGTCATGCCTATAGTTTGAGGAAATGAGTAAAAGACTATTCTGGCCACATTACATGCTTGGACTGTGTTTTAACCATGGTAGGAGGTGCCCTTATGTTGTAACCTGGTTCACTGACATGGTGGTTCTTTGACTGAAGATGTAGCCTTTGATGTGGACATGAGACAGCTGCTGCTTAGGAATAGAAGGCTTAGTGCTTCAGACTCATGAGAGTGGAGGTAAGATCATTGCTTTCCAGTCCTGCTGTACAAGTGTTATAAGGGTTGGGGTGGGAGGGAGGAAGGGAAGGGTGTTTCCTGGTGTCTCCTTCAGATGCTGAATGCAGCACAAACACTCCTTCCTACCTTCTGGGGACACCCACATTTGGGAGGGACGGTGAAGGGGCAGGCACTGAACACTTAATAGCATGCCAGCAGAGTTACTGAAGCCTATGGCAGTTGTCTGGTGGAGGTTGTGAAGGGAGGAAGATTTTGCTGCTGTTCCAGCAGAGGGTGTAGGGAAGGCAAAGATCCTGATACCAAGAGTAAAAAAGAATGAAGGAGCTGCTGTGAGATGGGGGAATGAAAACTGCTGCTTCCTCCGGTGGGCGGAAAGTGCGGGGAGCATTTAGCCAGCCAGTAGGGAGTGTTATCAATCCTCATGAAGGGTTTTAGGCAAAGTAAAGGGCTAGGAGCGAGGTATTTTTTAAAGAATGAAAGCTTAGCTCTTCGTCTGACCTTTGTGTGGAATGTCTAAAATTGAGGGTGTTACTATAGTTTAATAAAAATAATTCCAAGCTCCAAGACTAACAGACTTGACAACTAGTCAAAGAAACCAATCTTGAATTAGAAAAACAATAGATCAAATTTTAAATTTCTGAGCCAAGCCTGTTTTATTAATTTAAGATACACAGTGGCAAAACCTGGTAACCTTTTCATAACTGAAAAATCTCCACATTTTTCAAATACTTATCCAGCATTCTTGTCAATTATACTCACACATCCCTTTTTAAAAAAAACAACTCCTCCTTGGCAGAGGTCTATGAACGATACATTTTAGAAGGCTTGGTTTAGCAGTGGTGAAATCTGAAGAGCATTGATTTAAACTAAGGATTTAGTGAAATCGGAGCGGTAAAAGCAAAATCAACTTTGTATATATAAATACAAACTTAGATTCTGCATAAACTTATGCTTAACTATTCACATGGGTAGTCTCATTAAGGTGCTGACTAGGGCCCCAGTCCTACACGCACAGATGTGCCTAACTGTACATGTGGGGCTACATTCATGTGTAAAGTAAAGCATGTGCACAAGTGTTGGCAAGGTCGGAATCCTAGTCAGCAACTATATAGATTGATTCCCCCTTTTCACAGGTCATTAATGAGGGTTTTTAAAATACAGCACTCAACATCTGTTATCCTAGAGACATATATTTTTTTTTGTAATGCAAAATAGAAAGTTATCTTTAGAGAGAACTGAACACTAAGTGGATGTATTGCTTACTAAAATATCGCCTGTATCATCTGGAAAGAATAGCCTGTAATATTCTTTTGACTGACACGGTGGGGTGTGAAGTCTAAATTCCTGGGTAGAAAGATGTACACTGGTTGTGTAAGGGGGTTCCATGTGATCATTTTATTTATGGCATGTTTCTCAGATGTCTTTCCATGAATAGAGCAGCTGTTATGAACTTTAACCAGCATGGAGCTGTGAGTGCGTTTAACCTACTCCCTATTACTATATTAAGATATTGCTGTAGGCCATGTTGAACAATATCAGAATTAGTTTGAGACACTAGTTTTATAAAATCAAGCAGTAGCTTAGTAAATACATTTTATTGACAGTAGATAGAAAACTTAAGCATAAAAAGGGCATATTTTTTGTAGCTGAACTTCAATGGAAAATTTAGATTAGGAACACAAATTGGTAGCTGATATAAGCCTCCCACATCCATTTTTTTAGTGTTTAAGATGAAGAAAGGATGGCTAGAAGAAGAGGAGGGCTTAGATTATTTTCGGAGGTGGGAAGAGATGGGGTGGAGAGAAAGGGTTCTTGACTGTCTTTACCTATCCTCTTTACCCGTGTCTATCGTGTTAAACAGCAGTGGAGCCATTAAATAAACTTGCAGAGATTTTCCTTCTTTTTGGTGATGAGCTGTGTATTGATAGAAGTTGGTGTATGGGCAAGACTTGAAAAAATTTATGTCCATAACTATTCTAATTGATACATTTACATGACCTGTATGTGGAAGATGGATTTTTTTTTCTGGCTTTAGGTAAATATAGAGTGTAAGAAATACACCTTTACCTCGATATAACGCTGTCCTCGGGAGCCAAAAAATCTTACCGCATTCTAGGTGAAACCGTGTTATATCAAACTTGATTTGATCTGCTGGAATGCACGGCCCCGCCGCCCTGGAGCGCTGCTTTGCTGCATTATATCCGAATTTGTGTTATAACGGGTGGCATTATAAAGGGATAGAGGTGTACAACTTTTTGTCTATTTCTAGCACAACTTATTGAAAATTGTAGCAGCTAAAGGGCTCTCTCCTAGGTGTTGTAACAGATTTCTTTATCCTGACTCTGTTTCTGCAGATCCCAAAGCTTTAGCATGCTGAGTCCATTAATGACTTAAAACTGATGAACCATTGTTGCTCTTACTGCTCCTAAGAGTATCTCTGCCACAGCTGAAGGCAGCAGAGCTCTCCATCATTACTGCTATTCTGCTTGGACAGTAGCAATGTCGTGAGGGCCCAACACTAAACTTCTCTGCTTGAATTTCCGCTATTGTTGATGAGGTTATGGGGTCTGGGAGCAGCACTGTGCTACAACATGTGATTTGGACCTTCGTTCCTCTTGGTTTATGAAGGGCAGTGGAGAAGGTCCAGGACCATTATTGATTATTCCTTGGAATCTGTTGGTCTCCCTCGTAGGAGGGGAAGGAGGACAAGGGGCAAGTGCTTGTAAGGAAGATATTTTAAGGTCATTTCTCTAGAAATCAACTCTTGATACTGATACACAAAGTGGGGGAAGCAGGAAGGTGAACTTATGAGTGGATCCGGAGGGAAAAGCAATTGGTTGAATAAATGCCAACCTTCTCATAACCTCATAAATTTGGGCATCAGATTTTTCTGGACTGACAGTGAGAGGAATTGTATTTCACTTTACCCCGGTTTGTGTTACTAGTCCTTAACAGAGCTTAGCGATTTAGGATGATTTGTTACTTGGTAAAAGATGTTGGGAAAGAAGGGAAATGGGCCTGTATCCAGTGCCCTCTGTTAAAGTTTGAGTGGGCTGTTTATGTATAAACCAAGATCTTACTCTCACCTGGAAGATGGTGTTCAGTCATGGTCACCCCGTCCAAAAATACATACAGCAGAAAAATGGGGCTTCAGTGGTGGATAACGAAAAAGTATTAGAGGTATGGAGAGACTTCGAATGAAGACTGGAATAGAGAGGGTAAATAGCATCACCCATTTTCCCACTACAAGAACAAGAGGTCATTCAATTAAATTGAAAAGCAGTACATTAAAAACCTTGATACGCGATGCATACTCATGCCACATGATATTATTGAAGCCAAAAGCTTAGTGAGTTTCCAAAGAGGATTAGACATTTATATAGATAATGAGAACACTCAAGAGTTATATTAAATAGGATTAAAAATAAATTAGAGATATAAACCTTCATACTAACTGATGAGGTTGGGAAGGAATTTCTCCTGTGGGAAAATTACATCATTGTCCACTATAGAATTTCTTGCATCTTCCTCTGAAGCATCTGGTACTGGTCACAGCGAGAGCCAGGATTATAGATTAGACAGACCAATGACTTAATCTGATATGGCAGTTCTTGTGATCAGCTGTGGTGTCCTATCTGGATAGAGTTCCCATGAGAAGGATTGAGATGGGTCCTTTGAAGTTTTACAAGGCAAGCTACTGTACACTGTGGGCTCGGTTGTCTATATTTTTTTTTTAAATGAAAAAATGACAACTTTCATTGAAGTGGTATTAAAAGAAAGGATCCAGAGGATTATCTACCTTCTTGGTAATACTAACATCTTACACAACTATGGAGCCCAGGATCACTCTATGCACTACTGCAATACCAGTATGTAATATATTATAAAGAACTAAGATCTTGTACAAGCAGGCTGCTTTTTGCAGATTAGTTTACTCAAGGATATCAAGAAATACAAGAACACACTCTTGTTGTTTGAAGTACAAATTGACTTTAAAGGGTGTTCTGTCGAGCACTGGGGATTTCAGCAAGGGCAGAAGAGAAAAGGGGTTGCTCTTTTGATGGTCAGAGTAAGGCAGAGCACACTAATACAGCTAATAGTTCCAGCAGTTTTTACTGAGCTAGAGGATCCTCCTGGCAGTATTGGCACAACAACAAGGGTCTAAGTTGGTCTCAGCCCTCTAGTAAGTAAATGTTTTCCCCTTCCTTGAAAAAAATCATTGAAGGTCTCCACTGGTCTGAGCTTCAAGGTAGTGGACAGAGTTTGATTTTTTTTGTATATTGGCTCAGCTATTCCAAGATCCTTAGATACTTCCCACAGGTGTCTTTCCACATATAATGTTCAAAAAATGTACTTAGTTATCCTGTACTCTCTATACATGCATGTGGATGCGTGCACACACAGAGACCTGTATCCACTGAGATTCTTGGATACAGATACACATATCTGTGTCCACTGAGACTGGTGAAGACGGCAATTTAAAACTGAGAGATACCAGTTTCTCCCTTTATGCAAATTGTGCAGCATGGTGGAAGATCCATGTTTTAAGGTATACCCTGATGCAGGAAGACTGGCTGGTGAGGTTAGACCTGAGGAAAGTGTACCTCTCAGTCCAGTGGTGAAAATTCCTAATGTTCTGCTGGGTGGAGGACTTTTGCAGTTTAGTCCACTCTTTGTCTGTCTCTGCTCCACGGCATTCCGCTAAACTCCTGAACTCTGTGGTAGCCCTCTTCTCTGTCAGCATGTTTCTTGTTAGGTGGCATGCTGGTCAAGGCACAGAACTTGCGGGCTGGTTGTACCATAGGTCTGTTTGAAGAAAACAACTCTAGAGAGCCTGGGATTCTTGAGAAATTCACAAAAATGATGCAAATATATTTCAGGTGGACCTCAACATGTAATGCCCGAGCACTTGGGATGTATTGTGATTTCCCTCTGGCAGATTCTCAAATGCCCCCTGGAAAGGACACTGAGGGACAGATCGTAAGATTTCTTTCTTTATCCATCCAAGCTTTAGTCCCGAGCCCCCTCATCTACTGTAATCTACAAGGCTCAAAGCACAAGCCCTCTGGCGACAGAGAGTGAGAACCCATCTGTATGCTCATTCCTTCTTGCTAGAGATGTAAGAGGAACTGG
This sequence comes from Gopherus evgoodei, assembly GCF_007399415.2. Classification (NCBI taxonomy): domain Eukaryota; kingdom Metazoa; phylum Chordata; order Testudines; family Testudinidae; genus Gopherus; species Gopherus evgoodei. Next base: position 135,542,825 of record NC_044326.1, read on the forward strand.
CATGATTGCTCTGTCATTTGGAGCAGGTTGAGGGATGTTAATTATGCAGTCTATTGTGGGGCAAAGTGTCCCTGTGTTGCTGGAATGCTATCATTAAATAGATTAAAGAGGGAAGGAGGGATTTGTATTTAATCTCAGGAGGTTAGACTCACGGGAGTTGGAATTTAAGGAATTTGGGATGGCAGCTGATAAAGTGGAATGCGTTGTGGTTCTCTTGGGAAGGGATTTTGGTGCTGGTGTGTGTTTAAAGATGGCCTTGCCCCTAGTAGGGACAGATGGAATTGCTTTAGTATCTGTTTTGTTCTCTGTGAAAGAATTAGAGAGCAGTTTTGGGTAACTGCTCCTCTGCCTAGAGGGGTTTGTGACTGTTGCAGAGTTCTGTTCTGTCACCCCCTCCAGTTCCAAGTCTATGTGAGACGGTGAGGCACTTTTGGTTAGGGTGTCTCCAGTTTCTGGGTGACTCTCATTGCCATGCTTTCCTCTCATTTGACTTGGAAAGTGCTGCAATCTGGTTGGTCTCAGGACTCAGATGAGAATAAACCAGCTGAGGTAAAACTGAGGGTTATGTTGGTAGATTGGGAGAACTACTAGCAAAAAGACCAGAATCCTGCAACACTTTTATTTTGGGTTGTGGACTTCACAGAGTAATACAATCCTTTGTAACCTCATGGTTAGATTACTGTAAGGTCAGTGGAGCATATGCCTGGGCGGCAGTTATGTATTTGTTTTGCACTCGTGTTTTACAAGATACATTATCAGAATATCTGTGCCCTGAAACTCTTCCCTCCTAGAAGACAGGCTTAGAAAGAGAAAATACAGTGAGGAAACCTAGAGGAAAGATTTGCATTTTGGGGGTGTGTAATATGTTTTCCACCATTATTGTGGCATAGTATTCTAGATCTAGGGAGTCCTGCAGAAGGAACCTGGATAGAAAGAACTTAAATCTCATTCAACAGTGGATGAGTCGGCAACTTCTTTTAGCTGAACTAGCTGCTGGAGATTATATCCAGAGGCTTTAGCAATAGATCCCATCCTCCAAGGCATGTAAGGATAGCATAAGCTTTCCTCCCTTCACCATGTTATCATGGACAGAGGCTCAAATGAAGAGATTGTACTGTTGACCTCAATGCTGGCAGTACTGGAACTCTCTGGTCTTGAAATAAAATTCCTTTTTCCTAAAAGGATCTCAAATGAAAGTTAGGATTTTATTAAAGACACAGAGGAAAGTTGTTGTGCATCCTTCTTTTTTTCACCCCTGTGATGTTTCCTGTTTTGCTTCTTGAGATACAGGTCTCATGATGAGGAGCTTCTTGGAAATGGAAGTCTGTTGGATGAGTCGGAATGAAGAAGAGTCACAAATTTAAGAAGTTGGCTCAAGTTTTCATTGCAGGCATTGGATGTTTCTGAGACCAAGCCCTGTGAGAAGAGCATGGGCAAAGAAGAGGGAAATGTAGATCCAGTCTTTATAGGAGGAAGCAGGGACTGCAGGATCTGAGAGAGGACGTTCCACATACGCACATAACTTTTTTTTTGTTCTTCTCCTTCATCCATGAACTATAACACTTCTTGTTTCTCTGTTCTGGAAATTTAAAAAAAATAGAACTCATATCTGTGTCTTTAATACAATCCTGACTTTTCTTTGAATTCACTCTCAGAAAAAGTATGAGTTCACTGCACTTAGATTTTTCTTGATGATTGGATAGCTGCTTCTTTGTATTTTGGAAACAGATTTTCTTTTTATAGGAACATAGCAAGTTCCTAGAGAAGTTTTCAGCATGTACCAGTTACAGAACATGGCATAGCCGGGCTTTGCTTATATTTAACAAAGCAACTTGTAATAGAAAATATTATAAATGTGCATTTAAATCAAAGGAAAAAACTCCAGTCCCTTCTCGTTCTATTTGCCCCATGATATATTTACTTTACAAAAGGTTCCTGTCCTGTACAATATCCAATAAACTTTAAAAAAATTGAACTGGTTATCAGTCTTCCCAAAATGTTCAGCCCAAAAGAACTAGGAACTTTTACTTCCCAACTTCTCTTCTCCTCAAATCCCTGCTCCTCTTCAGGCTCCTGGGGAAACAGGATAAGCTTGTTCGTGTGCTGCATAGGCCCATGGACGTTGGCTTTGCGTGACCAAAGGTTGAAGGTATGTTCCAGAGTCGAGTGTTCTTCACTGAGCAGAGCTTGTGATCAGCTTCTTCCCGTCTAAACCAAGGGACTGTTTGATGAGGCACTTGAACTGATTCCACTGGCCAGGCAGGATGAGAGGTGACCTGAAGTAGCTAGGGCCCAAATCATATAGGGAGTTAGAAGTTGAAACCATCACCTTGAATTGCCCTTTAAAATGAATTGGGAAGCCCTTGGAGACCATGGTGCACAGGTATCATGTGAAGTACTGCTAAATGCTTTTGCCAAGCTGTTCAAAAATCACCTAAAGTTTTGGGTCTTGAATAAATAAAATGATTTTCAAAAGTCAGAATGGCCAGCAACTCCCATTGATGTTAGTGGGGAGCTGCTGGGTGTTCAGGACTTCTGAAAGTCAGGTTACTTATTCAGAAGCATAACTTTAGGTTCTTATTTTTTAACATCTTGGCCCCTGTATGAAGCATCTCCAAATAACAGCTAGCCATGTTCTGCACTACCTGAGTGATTTTCAAGCGACACGTGATATTGCCTAATATGTTATGATCATGTAATTATACCTCATTGTTTATAATCAGTATGTGCAAGGGGGCCTTTAAAGTTTGCTTGACATGTATGTTTAAAATCTTAACGTTTAATATAGTTTTCTGTATTTAATAGTGTTTCTGATGAAGGTAGATAAGAAATCTGCTGGTCTTTCTAATCTGAAGAAAACAATGTAACTGTAATGGTGTCCTACCTTTAATAAACTGTTAGTTATTTTTTGCATCATGACTAAATGCTTGGCTTTGGGGGTTGGGATTTTTATATATCAAAAATGTATAAGATTAGTTGTTGATAGGTATAGTTCTTTAATGAATAATTTGTATAATTTCACTTTGGAGTAAGTAAATGTAATTAGATGAATTTATTAATGTGTTGGAAATGGTTTAGAGTTTATGATAAGGGAACAGACATTTTAGAGACCATAATGGACAGTATATCCTGACTCACCTTCCTAGCCAACAACTGTATTCAAACCAGTATTATTTTGCTAGGTAAAGAAACAATGAAAATTCCCATGTAACTGAATTACTAAACTATAATTGGGTTCAAAGTGTCTGCTTTTAGAGATTTTATCAGTGACATCCATTTTTAAACATGCACTGTATTACTGTATATGGCTTACTGATCCATTAGTAGCTCCCAGCTAATGTGAGACACTCCAGTACTTCAGTGATGGGACCATATAAACACCTGGATAGACCATCCGTTCTGAGAAGTTACTCCTGATGCAATACTAAAACCTTTTCAGGATTCTTCAGCTGCTGGCGCACAAAAAATCAGCTATCATCCATTAGATTGGAACATGAAAACCTGAAGATTTATCAGTGTCTGTATATGGTTCTACCCATTGCTGATGTTTCTCCCAGCTTCGCTTGTTTCATGATACTTACCTTGTTCAGCTAGGCTTCCTTTGAGGCACTCTTGTTACTGGTATTCTTTTAAGATCTCTATTAAAGCTTTACTGTAAAAGTGAGGGACTTTGTGTGATTTTACTACTCTCCTATCTTGAGATGCGGCTGCAGGTATCAGAAGAGAAAATCCCTATGAATATAGGGGAAAACATCCCTCTAGATACCCAAATATTAGTAGAATCACAGGATTAGCAGATTAGGAGGGAGTGTAGTCAGCAGCTTCTTTCTTATTTTAATTTTTTTCTTATTAGTCTATGAAGAAGAGTGTGGCTTGAATTTGATAAAGTTCTCCGTACAGCCTAATGCCCCAGAATTGAGCATGAATTGCAGCAGACAGTTTTCACAATTTTGGGTTATTTTGGATGGTGGAAATATATTTTTGTTGATTCTGAATAAATTACAAGGTAAATTAGATGCTATGGTTGAATCTTGTGTAGACCAAGGAGCTGTTAGAGGAACTTGTGATAGATGGATTTGATGAAGACTATACCAAAACCTTTTGTATTTCAATGGGCTAGATATTTGAATTTTGATGGGAATTAGGTTGTTTTTCCATACTCAAATCTGTTCCTCATAATTTTTTGTTTTTATTCTTTGCTTTACCTGTTTCTTCAGTGGTATGCTGTATTACATATTCATATTTTAAATGTGATAGAAAACCTTTCTGGGATTATGACTTTTCTCCTGACTGAGGTCCATGATGTTGATTAAACAGAACAAAAACTTTAAAGAGGTTACCTTTTATTATATTTACTTTTCTTTGATTTAAAGGTTTAGATATTTTTGTCTATGCGGTTTAAAATGAAGGATAAAATAATCTCTGTGACAGGGCCAGCCTGTGGAAAGTTGCACAAAAAACAACCACAGACAACTGTGCTCTGGGGTCTGAGTCAGAAGTGGAGGTTGGAAGTCCTGATTTTTTGATTAGCAGTAAATATATCTTTTAAACCAGACATAAGCAATTCTTTTAATCTGGGTGCATTCATTCATTTTTACTGAGTGGGAGTTTGTGAAAATTAGGGTTGGGTTTGGGTTTGGGGTTTCATTCTTGGAAATTCTCACTTCACAGCTGGAACAGAAGAGATAGATGAGACTTCAAGAGGGATATATATACTGGAGTTTTATTAAGCCAGATGTCAACAGGCCAGCAGTGACAAACAGAAGGAATATATTTTAAATCCATCTCTGTCTTTACATGCTAAAGACTGTTCCAAAAAGTAGATATTTTGCATTCTCTCTCCCATCAAACCTAGGGCCCAATGCTACAGACATTGATCGTGATAGTGTATTCAACCATGAGTAGTCCCCTCATTAGGATTACTTGGGAGTACCTTTAATCAGATGTGTAAGAATCTGCAGGATTGAACCCTGGTCTGTATTATTAAAACAGTGTCAATAGGTATGGAAAGGCCAATAGGAAAGTTCCAGGTGCTTCAGGCTTTCATGCCTGAAACTTGTGAGCATAGTCATCAGTTATTCTAGAATCAAAAGGAAACACTCTACAACCAAACACAGCGATGTGATTTCTTAACTAAATTATCAAGTGTTATGCAAGCTTAATAGCATTTTGGCTCTTGAACATAATTAAGGCAATCTTTTCTGTCGGGGGTTGTTGACTGAAAGAGAGGACTGAATTGTATCTTTGACTTTAGGCGACTATGCGTTGTTGTTTTGTAACTGGAGTTTTGCCCTACTGATTCTTTATGTGGAATACAATGTAGACTTGCTAGAATGTCTGAGACTCCTTGTAAAGAACTGAGTCACCTTTCAGTTTCACTAAATTACACATGGATGACTATGATCACCAACTTAATCTGGGAACAGACAACTAGTTTAGACATCTCTAAACACTCCTTACTAGGAAATATATTTTATTCACAAATTTTAAAGGTTGGATTTTCAGAACTGGCTGCATAGTTAGCCTCCTAAATGCATATGTAGGCACCGAAATCAATAGCCTGATTTTTCCCAAGTGTTTACCACCCAGCAAATTCCATTGCTTTCAGTACTTTTTAAAAACAAGCCACTGTTTAGACACCTAAATATGGACTAGAACAGGGATCGGTAGGCTTTCAGAAGTGGTGTGCCGAGTCTTCATTTATTCACTCTTAATTTAAAGTTTCGTGCGCCAGTAATACATTTTAACGTTTTTAGAAGGTCTCTTTCTATAAGTTTATAATATAACTAAACTATTGTTGTATGTAAATTAAATAAGGTTTTAAAAATGTTTAAGAAGCTTCATTTAAAATTAAATGAAAAAGCAGAGCACCCTGGACCGGTGGCCAGGACCCGGGCAGCGTGAGTGCCACTGAAAATCAGCTCACATGCCGCCTCTGGCACGTGTGCCATAGATTGCCTACCCCTGGACTAGAACTAGGGTCATAACTATGCATCGAGTTCTACATGTTTTGGTCAAAATGTTCAATTTAGAACATAATTTATTGGTAAACCTGAAAACTGTCAAATTAAGTTTACTGAAATCTGAACCATTATGATTGAAATTTTACAGTAAATATTTTTGCATATAAATCAATTTTTCAATTGTATGCTAAACTTAAAATAGTAATACAAATATCTTTTATAAAGCTAACCCAGGTGCTCCTTTGGAGGGGAGGGGGATTAAATCTTTGCTAATGTATATTAATAAGACTTTTTAATTTGTAAGAAAATGGATCAAGGAATTTTTGAGTATTTTAATGTGAAGTTTTATAACAAAGTTTTGTGTGCTTGGGCCTCAGTCCTGTAAAAATTCATGCATATGCTTAACTTTATGTACTCTGAGTTGTCCCATACAAGCCAATGGAACTACTACTCACATGAGCGAAGTTACACACAAGCAAACATCTCTTTAGTACTATTAATTCAGTTTTCATAATGTGAAATAGGTAAGATATTTGGTCCTGCTTTTGAATAGCAGACTCGTAATTTTTTAAAACTACTTGATAGTGCTAAAAATCCAAGCAGTGACTTCTGAAAATGAGATTTTCCCCCTGTCTGTACCAGTGCTTTGAAAGGGAGAGGGGTGGAAGAGAACATTGTTTAAGATGAGCTTTATTGGATTGGTTTGTATGGTTAATATAATCATGACGCTATCTTGTTTGATCAGTGCCCGCCCCCAGCAGAACTTGTTAAGAGGAGGCAGATTTTCACTTAGTGAATAAATTCCTGGACACACGTTGTTGCTTGTCGGGGTTGTCTTGGCTGTCTCCTGTGTTGGAGTTAATTTTATCCAGGAGCTGCTGTGTAAGTTGTAGAACTGTTTACCCTATGTAAGTTTGTATGTTCAGTTGTGGCTCTGCTGAATGTGATAAGATATCTATTTTAGATTTCAGACTCTGTATACAATCAGGAGGGAAGTCACTTGAAGAATTAATTTAGCTCTTCTTTCTCTTTGAAACCGCCTGTAAATATTAGGTGAATTTTCAAGATCTGTGTGTCTTTACAAAATCTATTTTTGGTATCCTTCAATACTTATTGTTTGGTTTCTAGTCCAGGAACTAAAGTCTGTAGTGTCAAACAATAAAAAGGTTTGATTGATTAGAAAGTTTCTTCTCATTTGCTGCAGGACAAAATCTCAGTTCTTCCAGCAACAGTTTTTAATTTAAAACCGAACGAGCAACAAGGACTTGTAGCTGCTTGCATTTGTTTCCTCAGCCTATTTCTTTGATTTCTTTATGTGGTGAATTGAACCTCTTTAAATAATTAGTTAAACATAACTGCTGTTTGTATTTTCAGTGACTCTTTTCTGCAAACGTTCTGAGTTCATTTCACCAACAGAACAGAATGCCCATGTTTAGTATTTTGTATGGGTTGAACAGGAACTGTAAAAATATGTGTAAAGGAATTTTTTAGCTGAGATGGGGGCAAGTATTTTTAACCTTTCAGTGGGAGAGGGAGGAACTGTAGGAACTAATAAATGAAAGTATCCTCTGGAAATTTTAGTAGCAGAAGCTCAGACCCTCCCCCACCTATGTTAAATTTGATCTGAGTCCTTAAAAAACTATGAATAGCAGTACTGCTGCCCTGCAAAGTAATTGCTTAAAGCCTTCTTAAACTTTAACATGAGGGCTGGAGCTGAAATAGGAATTGGCTGATATACTGACTGCTTCTATGTGTACAGTGTTGGGTTGTTTTTTTTAAAAGAAGTCCGGGCACCTCTGGTGTCCTGGAGCATAAAACTTGTATCATAGTTGGCCCTGTGACAAATGCGATGCCTGTAATTTGGAGCCATATAGGGATGTTCTTTGCCTAGAACCGCTTGAATTACAGCACCTTTCATGTCATGGATGTACTATCTGCAGCTTAAATAGATAATGTGTGAGTGTTGTGGACTGTGGAGGAGTAAGGGGAGATAAGAACTATTAATGTGAATTTTAATTTGCTTGTATCTTCAGTTACCAGATGTATTTGATGGTAATAGAATAGTGTGCAAGAGCCATGGGATGCTGTAAAGTCCATAGAGCTATAGATCAGGAAGGAAAACTGGACACTCTTTCTTTTTGAATGAAAAACACGATTACATGAGAGTTTGAGGGGTGTGTAATAACCTACTAAGCACTCTGGTGTACTACATTTTTAGACAGACTTTCAATTAGTGGTAGCTAGAAGTGAACCTGCTTTTCATTACGATCAAATGTGATTCCTTAAAAGAGAAATGTCTATTGTTTTGAACACTGCAGGGGGAAAATCCTGTTGTCTTGTATGTTTTATCATCTAAACTTTTCTAAAGGGTACTATTTGTTACATTTGCACCTAGAAAATGGTAAATTTATCCTTTAATGTTTGCTAATATTCAAGCGGCAAAAAGTGCTTTTTAAACTGAATCTCCCTGAAAAGAGGAATTGTAATTCACCTTTTCTCCTGCAGAAGAGATTAAAACATGTTAGCCTAAATCAGCTGTTGCGGAGGGAAGAGGTAATGCACAGCAAGGTTCACATCAGTTTAATTTTTGCCATTGCCTGAATAGATTGCATCCTAGTTTTCATCAGAGGGAAGATTAAAAGACACCCTGTGGGTTCTAACTCTCTGGTTGCATGTTTCCTCCATGCAGCATATTTGTTTTTTGTCACTTGTTGGTAATGTATTCTAGCTGACCCCTTAGACTCTGAACTTGGCTTTGAGAGTGTCGCTTTCACCTTTCACCACTGTTGTCTGATGGTTCCTGGCCCTCAGATTTCTCTTTCTAATAGCAGTTTGTTTGGCTAGAAGGGTAAAAAACTGGCAACTTTTATGCTCTAAATTTCTCACTAGTTTTTCACAAAGGGTTTTTCTGTCTATAGTTGAAAATTTACCAGAATAGCTGTTTCAGCATAGTTATTTTGGTATAAGCCCCTGTGTAGACACTCTTACTCCCCAACAGGTATTTTGGTAAATTTCCAAATGTAGACAAGCACTAAGATGAAGTGTTGGTGTTACACCCCAAGTTCATTCCAAAGGTCCCCTCTGAATTCCACATAAATCAGGTATGCACCTACCTGTTTTCTACTCCAACCCATACACCACCATAGAAAACAGAAGCTCCATTCCCTGGATATCCATCGAGCTTTCGCTGTCCACCTGCAAAGGGCCAGACCCTTCAGGAAATCTCTGAGACTCTTCGTTACCATTGCTGAACAGATGAAAGGGGAAGTAATCTCACAGAGACTCTAAATGGATCTCAGATTGCATCCTGCTTTGCTGTGAGCCGGTGGAGACTTTTCACCCAAAATGTAATGCCACACTCAACCAGAGCTCTGGCTACCTTGGTGGCGTCTCTTTAGGGTCTCCTTCTCCTGAAGATCTGTAGAGTGGCAGCACGGGGTTCTGTGCGTAACTTTACTAGACGTGATGCCCTAATACAACTGTCTTCAGCAGATGCATCCTTCAGTACAGTGGTCCTGTAGTCTGTGGTGTAGCATAGTTCCTCAATGAGACGCCCAGAGCAAATACCCATAGGGACCGCAACTTGAAGAAGGAAGGACGGTGACTTATCTTATGATAATTGGAGTTCTTGAAGACATTTGGTCCCAATGAATATTCCACTACCCAACCTACTTCAGATCCTTTACTAAGTATTCGCAATAGAGTAGGAACTGGAGAGGGAATCAGTCCACATTGCCCCTTATGCCCTTGCTTCGGATCATGAGAAAACTCAAGAGTGCAGATATGTATCAACAGATGACAATAGTAAAAACCTTCCAGTTTCAGGTGCATGAAATGCATGTACACTCCCAATGGAATATCCATAGGGACCACACGTCTCAGAGAGTCCAGTTATTGGAAGGTAGGTAAGTAATTTTTCTTTTTGCCTGGCTCCCTGTCTTCATCTCCCCTTCATGATAATTCAAGAGAGGAAAAATCTGCTGGGGGTTTACACAGATGATGATGAAGCTTTTTAAAAAAAAGTGTGTAAAAATATGTCTATTGGTTCCTGTTGAGAAAGTTTAAGGGCTTGAGAGGACGGAGATGAGGTTTGTGTAATTGTGTATGTGTGGAGAAATAAACCAGGCTTTTTGTCTCTTGAAATCCATTCTTTTCTGTCAATATTTTGTTTGGAAAATCTGAAGTAGCACAAGAGAAAACTTTAGCCAAAGGATGTCAGAACTCTGTCTGAAAGCTACACAAGAACCACTGGAAAATGTATATTTGAGTATAATAGATCCAGTAGTGCATCATACTGTTCAATGAACTAACTAGCTTTCCCTAGGAGGAAAAGAACCTTACATTTATTGTTGTTTAACTTTTTCGTTAAATATCTGTTCTGTGACCTGGATACATCTAGATGCATGAAGGTACGCTGTGAAAAATCACAGTATGTTCCAGTGATTGGAGGGCCATAAAAGGCTCCAATATTCCCACTACCCAAAAGCAGCAATAGATAAATATTTGGAGACGTCTGGCCTTCTCATTTAGTGTTTATGTGGGGGAGGGATAGCTCAGTGGTTTGCGCGTTGGCCTGCTAAACCCAGGGTTGTGAGTTCAATCCTTGAGGGGGGCCTGTCGTAAACAGATGGTTACGGGTTAATGTCTCTCTTACCTGTTAAGGGTTAAGAAGCTCAGTAAACCTGGCTGACACCTGACCAGAGGACCAATGTGGGGACAAGATACTTTCAAATCTTGGTGGAGGGAAGTCTTTGTTTGTTTTGTTCGTTGTTCGCTCTTGGGGCTAAGAGGGACCAGACGTTCAACCCAGGTTTCTCCTATCTTTCTGAAACAGTCTCTCATGTTCAAAATAGTAAGTACTAGCTAGAAAAGGCGGATTAGTCTTATGTCTGTTTTCTTAACTTGCAAATGTGTATTTTGCTGGAAGGAGTTTTACCTCTGTTTGCTGTAACTTGAAATATCAGGCTAGGGGGGAGGGAGTCCCTCTAGGCTATATAAATCTGACTATCCTGTAAATATTTTCCATCCTAATTTTACAGAGATAATTTTTACTTTTTCTTTCTTTAATTAAAAGCTTTCTTGTTTAAGAACCTGATTGATTTTTTCCCCCTTGTTTAAGACCCAAGGGGATTGGGTCTGAACTCACCAGGGATTGGTGGTGGGGAAGGTTAATTCCTCTCTGTTTTAAGATCCAAGGAGTTTGGATCAGTGGAGCCTCTCAGGGTAGCCCAGGGAAGGGAAAGTCTGGGAGGGGGAAAGGAGGGGGGGATGGTTTATTTCTCCTGGTTTTAAGACCCAAGAGGTTTGAGTCTTGGGCTCCCCAGGGAAGGTTTTGAGGGAACAGAAAGTGTGCCAAACACTATATTTTGGCTGGTGACGGTGCTATCAGATCTAAGCTAGAAATTAAGCTTAGAAGTGTCCATGCAGGTCCCCACTTTTGGACGCTAAAGTTCAAACTGGGGGAAAAATACCTTGACAGGGCCACCTAGGGATCTGGGGCAAAATCAGTACTTGGTCCTGCTAGTGAAGGCAAGGGGCTGGACTCAGTGACCTTTCAGGGTCCCTTCTAGTTCTATGAGATAGATATATCTCCATATACACCTCTTCCCCAATATAACGCTGTCCTTGGGAGCCAAAAAATCTTACCATGTTATAGGTGAAACCGCATTATATTGAACTTGCTTTGATCCGCCAGAGCATGCAGCCCCGCCCCCCTGGAGCACTGTTTTACCGCATTATATCCAAATTTGTGTTATATTGGGTCGCATTATAGCAGGGTAGAGATGTATTAATAAATATGTTTTCAAAATTAAGGACCAAGTCCTCGCCTGCAACTGGTGTAAATTCATATAGTTCCATTGAAGTCAATGGGGAAAGGCCAATTTACATCAGCTGAGGATCTGCTTCTAGTTAAGCCTTTCACTTACTGCAAGAAAAAAAAAGGCATCTCGTTTTTCCGAGAGGACCAGTCACGTTGTTTGCTTAGAATTTAAAACAAAACAAACTTTAAAAATACATCCTTTCAAAGTGACCCAGTACATTTTTCAGTCACTGATAACGCTAAAAACCTGTATTGCTTTTGAGTTGACCTAATTTTAATCTTGTCTGAATTGCTTTATGGTTAGCACTGTCACGTGCCAAAAATAGATCCCATTAGTGGATTTAAATAATTTCTTTACTTCTGAAAGGACACACTGTTACAAGCTTTGCAGACTGTTTCACTTTTTCAATCTTTCTTCTGTTCCAGGACAGGACACTGCAGTTGTACCAGTTTTGAAGCAAAATATGGAATGTGTTTCACTGCTGACTGAACACAGCCAAATGAACAGTATTGACAGTAGTTTGAAAATCAGCAGTTAGCAGTTTGTTCACTACCCAGCGGTTTCCAGAGAGAACTAATTGTTTACAAGAAATCTGCTTTACAAATCCATTACAATAACCCTCCAACTTTGTCTATTTAAATATTTGCAAAGGGGAAGTATTTACCTACAAGCACACTCTGGGAAAAATGGCAATGGAGGAGTACCTGTGGATGGTCATTGTGGGTTTTATCGTTGCTTTTATTTTGGCATTTTCAGTTGGTGCAAATGACGTTGCCAATTCTTTTGGGACTGCTGTGGGCTCTGGTGTGGTCACTTTGCGCCAGGCCTGCATTTTGGCTTCAATTTTTGAAACCGCTGGCTCAGTATTACTGGGAGCTAAAGTAGGAGAAACGATTCGGAAAGGTATCATTGACGTTAATCTGTACAACAGCACGGTGGATCTGCTGATGGCAGGAGAAGTTAGTGCAATGGTTGGTAAGTAACCATCTTTCATTTTTGAGTAAAAATAGACATCTAGTTACAATCCCAGGTTTCAGAGTTGCAGCCGTGTTAGTCTGTATCCCGAAAAAGAACAGGAGGACTTGTGACACCTTAGAGACTAACAAATTTATTTCAGCATAAGCTTTCATGGGCTACAGCTCACTTCTCCCATTCATCATGCATTTTTCTATGCCATTTAGACATTCCAACTTTCAGTACTTGCATGTCTGTTTTTTCTTTCTCATTTAAAAGGAGACCTGGACTACTTGTATGAGTCTCTTGCTTTTTTTATTACTTACATTCTAATCACTGATTTTTCTTTAATGTTCATAACTTTTAATTTTTAAAAAAGAACGCTCGTTTTGTAAAATGGATTGACTAAATGGTCTAAAGAGGTACTGAACAAGTGACTTTTAATTTGGAAAAGGTATTAATAGGATAATACGCTATTTATGGCCACACAAAAAATCTTGAAGAAATGGCAGTTTATAGTGAACACCTATTCTGAGGATTTAGTCAAACGGTTAATTTTACTAGAAGATTAAAATATTCACTTAGACTCTTCACTGACCACATGACTGATTATAATTACTGTATACTTGTTCTAGGGCCATAACAACATTAAAAGGAATACTAGATTAGAGCATGACCAACTTCATGTAATTTTAATCTTTCTGATTCATAGTCCCTCATAGAACTAAAAGATGTTTGTTTTTTCTGTCTACTGACATAGCTTTTGTTTGCTTTTAATCTAAGCCTTAGTTAGATCAAATACTGCATTCAGAGGGAAATGAAATTAGTCCCAGACCACGTTCTTTGTTTCTATGCAAGAAGTGCTGTGAACTTTGGAGATGTGTGATAAGAAGGGACAGCAATAAGCACAGATGCAACCACATTTTTAAAAGGTCAGGGAGAGCCAGAAGGGCCAATTTTCAATGTAAAAAACAATTAAAATGGGGTCAGGGTGGTCACCCCAATCTCACCCTGCATGCTCTCTACAACCACTCTACTGTCTTGCAATGTGTTCATTAAAGCCCAAGCTGCTGGAGTCATCTGATTATGTGGAAATATCATCTTATTTTTAAATGAAAGTTTCCACCCCACCCAGCACACGCGAATGTTCCTCCCCATAGAATCTCCCCCACCTCTAGCATCCTCCCCTTCTATAGCCACCCATGCATTTCTGTCTAATTCTTCTAATCTTGCTACAGTTTGCATACAGTGCTTGTCAGCGAAGTGTCTGCTGCACAAAGCCTAACTCACACAGCTGTTTTTCTCTGTCCTTTCCTCCAGAACACACTTTGTGTGAGTATCGAGTGCTGGTTTCTCTAATACTGTTAAGAGGTTGTGTGCTCTGGGGTGGGGAGTCAGGATACCTCTTCAAAAGGGGAGAGGTATCTGTTAGCACGAGTCCCAGAAGATCTTTGCTTTCTTTCACTAGCCAAGAGGAATAGGAGTCAGTCACATGGGTTGCGCCCCTGCCCCCCTTCTCTCTTTCCATGACTACTACTTGTGGAGATAAAGCCAAATTCCGGGAAGAAGAGTATAATAATATCTCTGGCCCAGTGCCTGACCTATTGTCTGGTAAATCCTCAGACACTAAGCCCTGGGGTCCGGGGGAGGGGTTGATCTAAGTTATGCAACTTCAGCTACATGAATAACGTAGCTGAAGTCGACGTACTTAGGTCGACTTACCGTGGTGTCTTCACCGCGGTGAATCGACTGCTGCCCCTCCCCCGTCGACTCTGCTTGCGCCTCTCATGGCGCTGTAGTACAGGAGTTCACAGGAGAGGGCTCTGTGGTCAATTTATTATGTCTAGTCTAGACATGATAAATCAATCCCCGCTGGATCGACTGCTGCCTGCTGATCCGGCAAGTAGTGTAGACATACCCTAGGTCTCTCTAGATCTAGGATAGTGCCTTTTTCTAGGTTTGCTAGTACCCCTATACTATATACTTAGACTTGCCAACATGGGGGGGATTGGGACTCTTAGCACAGACATAGCTACATAAATTTAAACTGCCACTTGCTCCAGCGCAGCATACTCTGCTTTGAAGTTGAAGTGACACATGTCTGCTGACTGTACATTCTTAATAAACATGATCGCCTTTAGCAGGAAGGCTTCGTTTTCCTCATTTGTATCTATTTGACACCCCAGTCCTGGAAACCTCTAGTCCAGGCAAAGGTGGCCAAATTTGTAAGCATTGAATGCTGCCTGCAAAGGCAACTGGCCAGAAGCTCAAAGAACACAGCTCATTTACAAAGACATTTATATAAGCCAGTCTGAACTTTGTGACCTGTTGCATTCCTGTCCTCCAGTGATGGATTTAAAAAATAAATTCCACATTTTAAATCTCTGAGTTAATGAAATAAAGTTCACTAACCATAAATGCTCTTTTCTTTGCCTTGATTCCCTCTCCAAATTTCCTTCCTTTCTTATCCATACCAATTGTTTTTTTTCCTTTGTGTTTTTCTCTCTGCCTTTTAATCCGGTTGTTTTTCTCCTTTTCTTTGGGCAGGCTTGGGAAACAATTTTTCTCCTCCTCCCTACATGGAATGGACTCTTACCCACCATGATCACACTATTGTACACAGTGTCTGCTTTAGTAATTTGAGGAGGGTCTGTGAAATGATTCTTCAGGGCACACCTAAATGTAACTCTCTTTATATAAAGAGCAGAAGCAGCAATGGAGCTTTGCTACTTAGTCTGGGGCTGTGCAGTTCCCAACGTTTAAAATGTTTCATTGAATTGGTTTCCCAGTAAACTGGAGGTTTGGGGACCATTAGGATTTGGGGGGCATTTTGGTGAATTTTACCACTTGTATAGCATCAACCAATTGTCACAATATCCCAGTGCAGTGAATAACTATTACTCCAGTGTTAGTGCTAGGAAACTCAGGCAGACAGTTTAGGTGACCTGACTAAGGCTGCAGAGGGAGACTGTGTCACAGCTGGGATTAGAAAGCCTGGAGTCCCTTGCTCTTAGTCCTGTGCTTGGTCCGTTCTTCCCAGCTGCCTCTTGCACTGTGGGATGCTCTACGGCCACGTGCATAGCACAAGAGCCAGATCAGCAGCAGGCAGCTGACTAGGAGGGGGAACATGCAGCAGCAATGCTCATAGCATTTACCCACAGTTGCAGATTGGTCTGAGGTCCCCCCCAAAATCAAAAATCATGGACTTCCCAAGTCTCAAAGGCCAGCCCTAGGTGGTCATAGTGGGAGCAGTGCAAAGCCTGTGGTCTTTATAAAATAGTGACAAAGATGGAGAATGTTTGTAGTGGCATTATAGCCATGTTGATCCCAGGATCTAAAAGAGACAAGGTGAGTGAGGTAATGTCTTTTATTGGACCAATTTCTGTTGGTGAGAGAAACGAGCTTTTGAGCTGCACAAGTCCAGATAATCGGGCCTCTGTGATCTTGGGCTTTGCAGGCTCCAAAAGCTAATTCTGCTCTCACCCAAACTGTATTTCCCTCTGGTCCTCAATCTCCTGCCTTAAGTATCTCCAGGTCACTTTTATTCCTTGGGTCTTATCATCTAATAGTGCCCCAGTTACTTTCTCTCTAGCTCTCCTACCTTCTGCTGGCTGGGGATGATAAAATAAGCGATAGTATCAGACCTTGTGTATTCATTAGCAATCTTGCCACAATTCCAGCACGGCTTTGGTTTTGTTGCACATATTTTGTGACCTATCAGGGAGGGAATCAAGTATATTCTATTTATATAAAAAAAAAATTGCTACATAATTTACAATTTTATATCTGGTTGACCTATCTGATCTTTTTACAGATTCTACCATGTCTTCTCATTCACAGCACACCCCATGTGCTGGCCTCAAAAGTTCATTTATTCTTATTTTAGAGTAGGACAACAGAAACCTATAAATTACAGAGCAGATGCTCCTTGTTTCAGCTGCGGCTTCCAATAGGGGTAGAAGTGCCAGCTGTTTTGGGACAGAGTCCTGGGATAGATTAGTACTAGTTGACTTCCATACTGAGCTGTATGCAGTGCCAAGATTGAATAGCTCCATCTCTGTAAGAGGGAAATTTGATCATGAAATAGCTGATTGAAAATGATAAATCCTTATTCAAACCTGTCTAAAGCATTTTCCTATGTGTACCTTGGGTTCTACCCTCATGTTCGTTGATCAGAGTTACATGTGTCAGTTTGGACATCTCAGCCAGAGTTTCCTAATCAAAGTAATATTGATGAGCTGGTGCTTACTCAGGTGATAGTTGAAGTGGGCATTGATATTGTAAAATTTCAGTCCTCAGCCTCAGAAGGACTTGTATGGTTTAGGTCCCCCATTTGGAGTCATTCCCAGAAATCACATTAATAGTATTGGGCTTCTCTTCTGCTCCTGTCACTTCCAGCCCCTGCCTTCCTCTTTTTGAGCAATGCTCAGTCTGACTTGTCTCACCTCTCCCACTCTGTTACTATTATCCACTGCCCACACAGCCCCTCCATCCACCTTCCTCTGTGACTCCTGTCTCTCCCTCTCCTCACAGTCCTTCCACTTGTCTCCCATTGCCTTCCACTTCCATGTTGATGGCCTTTGCCTGCCACTGGTTGCCCACCTCTTTGCTCTTTCTGCCTTGTTTGATCTTGAACCCTAGATCAACTCGTCTACTTGCCAAAACAGTCTTCACAAAGCACTGCTCCCTCTGGTCTTCCAATTCTGGTCATCACCTTGTCTCCTCAGGATCACCCACCTGTCCCTTATCCGTTGCCGCTCCACCCAGCGCTCCTGTAACTTTCAATCCCCAATGTTTTCTCTGCCATGTGACATCTTCCCTCTCTCTCCTCACTCTCATCCATTGAGTCACTTGTCCTGTTGCTCCTGAACCTTCTCACAGTGCTCTGTTTCAGCACTTCAGGGGCCTCGTCTGGTGCATAATTTTTTCAGCATGTTACCCTGTGAACTCTGAAGGCCCGAGACCTTTCTTGTGAGGCACCCTAGAAAGGCTCCTCTAAATCCTCAGAATAGGAAATTTGAATCAGCCAAGACCCCAGAGTGTCAGGACTGGGACGCATCAGTACACACCCATTTGCCCTCTGCCAAGCCCAGCAGGACAGCTTCCCCTCCAGAGCATCTGGCACTGTCGCCCTGGAAGCAGAGGACTCCTTCAAGCTCTGGCTTCTCTACACAGTTGCAACCGTGGTGCTGAGCTTCAATGAGGGATGGAGATAGTGAGAGGGGGCAGCAGCTTCCCGTATGCTTTTGTCACAGCCTTCAACTCCCAGGAGGCTCCATGCCAAGGCCTCCAGAGTTTCCCCGCTTCTAGGAGCGGAGGGGGGTTGGGATTCTGGGTAGCAATACATGCTAAGAGACCTTGCCCAGTCATTGAGGGTCTCTGCAAAGCACTCAGTACTGGCTGCAGCATGTCAGGAGAGGTAGGATCTCTCAGGGCAGCAGGGGTGCTGTTGCTGGTGCTCCTTGGCACAAGAAGATTTGGTCCAGATGCAGAGTTCCGACCTCTAGTGCAGCCCGTGTCAGAGCCCTATGAACTTCTGTCAATGCACCAAACCTCACCCATCACAGAGACAATTCAAGCCACTTGAATCCTCTACCTGGGTCAGTCTGTCCTGACTTTGAGCTGAAGGACCTTGCCTGTTAGCAGGAAGGGGAAGGGAAAGCCAAGGACCTCTGCTTTCCCCAGGTGACGGAGCATCCATCCTGGGACCAGAAGGTCCTTGATCTGCCAGAAAAAGTCAGGGAACTTCCTGTTTGTCCGTATGGCCTGCCTAAGGGGTTCCCCAGCTCCTGCAAGTGACAAGTAGAAAAGGGCACAGCAAGGCACCCTGGTCTCTAAGCTATTGAGCATTAGGCCTGTTGACCACTTTGACTAAGGTGAGCTGCCCGGTCCAAGAAGCAGCCACCCACTTAGGGAAGATTTATTCAATCCTATAGCCACCAGAGAAAACACAAATTTAGTTCTGGGTGTAAAATCTGTGTCCAGTGCCTGAGAAGCCAAAGTTAGTAGGGACCTGTGAGAAACTGAGCCAGAGGGATTGCAGCCATAAGGAGACTGTGGAGCCCAGCATTTGGAGATATGCCCAGGTTATGACCTCAATTGCCTGCATCAGGCCAATCAACCCGACTCTCTAGCTTCAATAATTATGGCTTTGAGAGAAGTAACCTGCCTGACCCCATGTGTCAAACCTGTGAGATGGGTCTATTTTACAGTCTCACCATTTACCCCCAGGAAGAGCTGAACTTTATTTTCTGCACAGATTGTGGCTTGCTCTGATTTTGACTCAGCAGAGCTTCCTGGAGTGCTGAAGCCTAGGCCACCATCGCCTTGTGAAAGAGACAGGAGGCTGTGGCAGGACTGGAAGACTGCATTTTGATCCGCCAGTGGCATCCTAGATGCATAAGGAATTCAGTCAGCTGGGGATTTGGGGAGAGGCATCCTGCAAGGTCACTATCCTGTGGCCCCTGCCTTCTTTCTGCTCTAATTCCAGTCTTGAACTCTGGGGTATCTCCTACTATCACGGTATAACCTGTTGATGTGTCCTATTGACCCTATTCTTACTCCTTTTTTCATTCCCGCCCTCTATCATCCCTCTTGGCATGCTCTGGTTTTCCAAAACCTAAAAATCCTCTCCCTCCACCCCATCTGTCTCTTCAACTTCCTTCCTTTTCTCTGGAATATGCTTTCTGTTCCCACTGCCTTCCTCCTCTAATTCCCTGTTGCAGTGGTTCTCAACCTTTCCCATACCTGAACTCCCTCAGACTCTGCCCACTTAGCAATACACAAAGGGTATGGTAGCCACTCTGTCCAACACCCGTCTGACCCCCAAGTTGAGAACCAATGTCACCCTTTGTCCGTAGACAGAAGCATTCAGAGAAAACCACTGTTGGTCAGTAAGGTATTCAGCAAGGGCAGAGCCACATTCAGCAAGGAAAATCTTGTGTCTTCCCTGAGCAATATCCAGTTATTCTAAACTTTGCCATGTGAAAGCCAACCGACGTCAGTGTAGGAGAGGAGCAGCCAGTGTTGAATGCCCTTTTCGTCACATAAAATAGCAAAGAGGGGTGTACTGGTGGGCTTACCTTTGTTAAAGTTCACAACTTTTCCAACCTCAACTACCTTTTTTCAGTTCCACTGACATCGTCTCTGCCACCAAAGCTTCCTGGCAAATTGAACAATGTGTCCAAATGAATGGGATGTACTCATTGCCTTTGAATGGAGCATGCCGAGTTCACAGTCCAGACACCATTGGCTCTGGAATATTGCCTGAACGTTAAGACCTTGAGCTTGACAAACTAGCATTAGTGTTCTCTTGATGCACATCTCCAGTTATTTGCTCACACTGTGTCTGTCCCTTAATTGTAAATCTAGTTCCTTCTCTGATTTTTCTTTTCCTTGCCTTACTACTTGTCACCCAGCAAAAGCATTGCTGTTCCTGCCTAGGCTGGGATATTCAGCCCCTTTGGAGCATCTCTGTGTTGCTTCATGCACCCCTGGTAGTCAGAGTTGTTGAAAGGGCATTGTCCCTCCAGTAGTCACCTTCGCAAAGCACCCAAAATACACCACAATGTTCTGCTGCCAAGTAACTGGACTTGCTCCAGCAACATTTGAGACTAAGAACCTCCACAGCGTATTGGTCAAATCTTTCATGTCTCTTTGAGCTTTGCTGGGATGTTCATGTCTCATCGGGTATGGAACGGCTTCCGTATGAGGAGAGATTAATAAGACTGGGACTTTTCAGCTTGGAAAGGAGATGACTAAGGGAGGATATGATAGAGGTCTATAAAATCATGACTGGTGTGGAGAAAGTAAATAAGGAAGTATTATTTACTCCCTCTCATAACACAAGAACTAGGGGTCACCAAATGAAATTAATAGACAGCAGATTTAAAACAAACAAAAGGAAGTATTTTTTTCACACAGTCAACCTGTGGAACTCCTTGCCAGAGGATGTTGTGAAGGCCAAGGGTTCAAAAAAGAACTATATAAGTTCATGGAGGATAGGTCCATCAATGACTTATTAGCCAGGATGGGCAGGGATGGTGGACTCTATTTGCCAGAAGCCGGGAATGGGCGACAGGGGATGGATCACTTGATGATTTACCTGTTCTGTTCATCCCCTCTGGGGCACCTGGTATTGGCCACTGTCAGAAGACAGGATACTGGGCTAGATGGACTTTTGGTCTGACCCAGTATGGCCGTTCTTATGTTTGCCCTGTATGCATGAGGGTACAGTAGTCTTTATTGAAAATGAGTTTTTTCCCCAGCAGACACTCTTATGCTTATTAGCTCTGACTCTACGCACAAACTGATTAAATGGGTCATAAGGGTTAAAAGCTACACAAAGGCAGCACAGCCATAGAAAAGCACTTCTGTGCCACCCCAATGTCCCGTTAGCCTGAACTAGACAACAGGACAGATGTGAACTAAGGATAAACCTGGTCCATAAATATTGGAGTGATCAGGAAGTGCTGTTTGTAAGACAGAATCTCAAGGAGATTTGAAATTCAGAGCTCAGTTATGTCAATGTGTCCTTCTAGCAGCTGACGGAACATCATAAAGAATGTTTTGTTCTAGTTTCTATTGTGGGTGCAGGGAGTAGGCAGCGTTGGGAGAGGAATGTGAGCATGTGGTTGAGACAGCCATGCAGTACACTGTTGTTATTGTTGGTGCTGTTATCATTGTTTATATCTGATATTTTCCTCCACTTTCAATTTCTAGGTTCTGCTGTTTGGCAGCTGATTGCCTCTTTCTTGAAACTCCCAGTATCTGGGACCCACTGCATAGTGGGTGCTACCATCGGATTCTCACTTGTTGCGATCGGTACGCAGGGTGTTCAGTGGATGCAGCTTGTCAAGATTGGTAATTGACATTTCCTTTTATGCGTGAGGGTATGTGGAAAATCATGCATTGACTGCAAGCGTTTTTACAGAAATACTCTTTCATGATTTTAATGTGCTGTATTTAACTTCCATCCCCCTCAAATCCTGTTGTTCAGAAGGCATGTGTGTGTCACGTTCACTAAGGGCTAGATAGTGACTTGAGGCACCTCCCGGAGCAAGGGTGCATGTGAACTGCATCACCCCAGGAGTAGCTCCAGGAAACTTTGTTCCTCAGGGGCACTCCCTGGGCTGACAGTCCCTCCCCTGCTAACTCCCAAGGGGGAGTACTTTTGGTGGTAGCTGATACCAGCTGCAAATTATGACATCTCCCTTCTCTTCTCTCCTCACACACACACAGGCTCAGCTGTACTGGTCAGCAAATGAGGGGTGGAGCCAAAGTGCCCCTCATCCTCCTTCCCCCCCGCCACACCCCTGCTCCGAGAAGGGAATAAGCATTCATGCAGCACCCACCTACGCTTGAGCACCTGGTCCCAACATCTAGGGTAGCCCCTATAGGCGTTTAAGGGGGTTCTTACCACTCCGCAAGTCACACTCTAGCCCTGTGTTTGTTTTATGGAGAAGGTACTAGCGTACCACAGGGGCATTTGACTAATTGAAACTAATTTTTTTTTTAAATTCTGTTCTTATATTTTTGTTGAAGGTAAAATAGCCGAAAGGCAAAGCGTGAAACATCAGTGTGCACAAAACTTTTAAACTGATCCGTCTGTTCTTAAAACCATATGTCCCAAACCGTAAGCACTCTTGGGTGGGATTTTCAGAAGCGTTCAGCACTGGCTTAACTCTGCTTCCAGGGAAAGCAGTGGGAGTTTTATCCCCGACTGCAGTGGGAGAGGAGCGAGGTCAACTCTGAGCACTTTTGACAGTTGTAAAAAGTTATTAGGCTTGTCAAAACTCAGATCACAACAGTATATTCTGTAACTTGTTGCAATAAATCTTGGCCCTGACCCTGTGAGTTGCCCCTAACAGGCAGATCCCTGAGCCTGCATTGAGTCCCACTGAATTCAGTAGAGCTCCAAATGGGAACAGGGGTCTGCTCACCCAAAGCAGCTTTCAGGATTCAGGGCCATAAAGATTAACCAAAGATCAGGATTCTTATTCCGATGGCATTCAGCCATGGGAAAATTCTTGTGAGTGGTGCAGTTGCTGTAATTGCAGTGTTATTCTGGAAGCCTTTTGCGTGAGATTTTCAGAAGTGCTTAGCATTAGTAAAACTCCCATCAACTTCAGTGTGAGTTGACGTAAGCCAATGCTGAAGGCTTTTAGAAATCCTAGGAGAGCACCCAAGCTATATAATCGCAATGCCAGCTGTGCGAGAAGAATTAGCATAAATTTTGTCCACTGGTTATTTTCCTATTTGATAAATACAAAACTTCCTCAATTACATGGGATGGTACCACTTATTGGTTGTTATATCTTTTTTTCCTCAGTTGCCTCTTGGTTTATTTCCCCACTGTTATCTGGTTTGATGTCTGGAATGCTGTTTCTGCTGATTAGATTCTTAATTTTAAAGAAGGTAAGAGGCAACTCTCCACTGCAGTGCATGGAGGTCATGACTGCTGTACTGTAGGCTGTGCACCATTTGGTTGTCAACATTTCCAAGGAGTTAAAAGGGTGCTATGTCAATCTAAAGCATTTATTTTAATATACACTACTTCACGGGGACATGATATAGTGGGATGGCTGCTTTATCAGCATATCTCCTTGAAAATGGCTTTGCACAATGATAAATGATAATGAATGCTGCTTAACCAGGACAATGCTAGCGTAACCTTTATTTAATAGGAGAGAATTAGCTAGTGCCAAGTAACAAAACCGAGTTTAACAGGTGTGAAATTCTGAGCTCTGGTTTTCTGGTACACCAGAAGTCAAAAAAAGATTGAGGTAGATGTTATCCTGGGTGCTCAGGAAGCCGCAATCGGTGGCGGCTGAATTTCAGTGGCTTCAGTTGAGGTGAGGGCAGCAGCATCCAGGAAGCAATAAACCAAATAGTTCCACATTGTGGAATCTACCAGCTCTGTCTGCATTTGTTTGCAAACCAGCAGTGCTTGAAGTCAGATGCTCCTTTATGATCATTTTCCGCCTCCCTCAGACCTCTCAATCTGCTGTGGCCCAAATGTGGGATGCGGTGTCACAGAGACCCAAAACAAGAACAAAAAAACCCATACAGGAGATTTAAATAGATGCAGTATTAATTCCTTTAGCATAAGTAACTCTTCAGTAGCCTCAGCTTCATTCTTTATTTCTAATATAAATAAATGTCAACAATAAAAGTGGGGGATATGGAGAACTTTGGGATTATAATGCATCATGTGGGACATTTCAGTGAGATGGTCTCCCTCACCCCCTCTCTTTTTAAACCTGTGAAATGAAATGCAAAAAACATACATAGAACAACAATCAAGCCATATATCTAAGCACTGAAAACTCAGGAAAAGTTACAGGTTAGGCTGATAATGCAACTTAAAACCCAGCCCACTTGTGTGTATGAATTACATGATGGCATATTTCACAAAAAACATACAATTTTTTGTACAACGTTAGATACACACGAGTAGCAACTTGTACAACTGTGCATGTATCACAGTAGTTCTTTGAATATGTATCAGCATGGATGCGACTGTTCGGTGAGAGGCGCCTCATATGTGAGACCAGAATGTGTTTGTATAGCAGTATCTGTCCGGGCTGTGCATGCCTCCTCAGGCTGCCTCCTCCTGCTCCCATATGAGGGTAAAAAGGATGGGATGGTCACGACCCTCCTCTCAGTTCCCTCGCGTTTGGCAGTGACGTAGAACCTGGTGAGTGTCCAACCCACTAATTCTAAGCGTCGGCTAATCCTTCTACAAGCAGTCAGAACTCTTCTGATTCTTCCACACACAACTGCCATGATCTATATCAACTCATCTGGACTGAGTATTATTGGTTAGGCCCCTTCCTTTCTGCCCCCACATTACATTCTCCACTCCTTCCATACAAAGTTACTTAGCATGGTGGACTCAAAACCTGCAGGCTTCAAACCCTGTCCATCCTGCAATGGTCTAATTCCACAGAAAGATGTACACAGTAAGTATTTCTTCTGCCTAGGAGAGTCACATACACTGAGCAGATGTTTGTGCCTATCCTTCAGTGGTCACCGCCATGGAAAGACCTGCCAGCTTCACCTACAAGGCTCAGCTGCCACCAGCCTTGTCTGGGTACTGACCAGTCCAATGCCTGTCCTAAGAGCCAGCCGTATTCATGTGGTATGCTGCCACTGCCCTGTTGGGGTTACTGTGGTCTACCATCCATGTGTTGAGATGGTCAATTAGTGACCAAAGTGGCCTTGCAAACAGTTATGGATGTCTTTGACACCATGGCCAGGTCTGTGGCCGCTGTCGTAACAATGCGTGGAACACTGTGGCTCCAGGTGCTGAGAATCCCAAGAGAGGTACAGGCCGTAATCGAGGACTCACAGAGCTGTTTAGCAAGCAGATATTACTCTATGCTCATTAAGACTTGTGATGCTGCATGAGATGCTGGCAGGCAAGAAGCTGCATACTTTGGATGTGTCCAGAATTCTGCTCTATTTTCTTAATAGGCCCAACCCTTACTGGCTGTCTCTCTTCTTGTTTGTGGCCAGTTCTGGCACCCATCAGAAGGCCAAGCCATCCAATCATAGAGAACCTCCAAATGCATCACAATATGTGTTTCCACCTTCTATCAGATGGCTGGCAAGTCTCTTCCTCTGAACATCAATGCACAGTCCACCAGGGCACAGGCACCCGCTTCCGCCTGCTACAGGAACATTCCAGTCTTTGAAATCTGCAAGGCTGTAGGCAAGCCACTGACTCTCTTTAAACATTATGCCTTTGACAGGACAGCCAGGTCAAGTGTCAAGCTCAGGAGATCAGTACTGCTACCACTGCTTGATTAATGCAGCTGAAATGCCTCACTCCTACCATCCAGAGGAGAGGCTGCGTGCCAGTCACCTGTAGTGGGATCTATGACACGTACTCAGAGAAGAGAGAATGTTTACTTGGCCTAGAGTAACTGTGGATCTTTGAGATGTGGTCCATGTGGAACTTGTGAGTCATCCTCAGCTGCCAAAGGAACCATTGGACTAGGTTATCATAGAATATCAGGACTGGAAGAGACTTCAGGAGGTATCTAGTCCAACCCCCTTCTCAAAGCAGGACCAACTCCAACTAAATCATCCCAGCCAGGGCTTTGTCAAGCTGGGCCTTAAAAGCTGCTAAGGAGGGAGATTCCACCACTTCCATAGGTAACCCATTCTAGTGCTTCACCACCCTCCTAGTGAAATAGTGTTTCCTAATATCCAACCTAGACCTCCCCCACTGCAACTTGAGACCATTGCTCCTTGTTCTGTCATCTGCCACCACTGAGAACAGCCAAGCTCCATCCTCTTTGGAACCCCCCTTCAGGTAGTTGAAGGCTGCTATCAAATCCCCACTCACTCTTGTCTGCAGACTAAACAAGCCCAGTTCCCTCAGCCTCTCGTCATAAGTCATGTGCCCCAGCCCCCTGATCATTTTCCTTGCCCTCTGCTGGACGCTCTCCAATTTGTCCACATCCTTTCCGTAGTGGGGAAGCCCAGAACTGGAAGCAATACTCCAGTTGTGGCCTCACCAGTGCCGAATAGAGGGGAATAATCACTTCCCTTGATCTGCTGGCAATGCTCCTACTAATGCTGCCCAATATGCCATTGACCTTCTCGGCAACAAGAGCACACTGTTGACTCATATCCAGCTTCTCATCCACTGTCATCACCAGGTCCTTTTCTGCAGAACTGCTGCTTAGCCAGTCAGTCCCCAGCCTGTAGCAGTGCATGGGATTCTTCCATCCTAAGTGCAGGACTCTGCACTTGTCCTTGTTGAACCTCATTAGATTTCTTTTGGCCCAATCCTCCAATTTGTCTAGGTCACTCTGGACCTTATCCCTACTCTCCAGCATATCTACCTCTCCCCCCAGTTTAATGTCATATGCAAACTTGCTGAGGGTGCAATCCATCCCATCATCCAGATCATTAATAAAGATGTTGAACAAAACCGGCCCCGGGACCGACCCTTGGGGCACTCTGCTTGACACCGGCTGCCAACTAGACATGGAGTCATTGATCACTACCCGTTGAGCCCAACAGTCTAGCCAGCTTTCTATCCACCTTATAGTCCATTCATCCAGCCCATACTTTTTTAACTTGCTGGCAAGAATACTGTGAGAAACAGTATCAAAAGCTTTGCTAAAGGGAGAGGGAGCGTCCTGGCTGACCTACCCTTAGTTCCCTGGCATGAGGAGGCATGGGGTAAATGCACTGCCCCAACAGATCCTGCTATTCAAAAACACTCAGATCATGTGCACATGAGCTACATACAAAACTACAGAGAGACTCCCATGACTACAACATCTTAAAGAACTGTAACTATTGGGTAATAGCAGTTCTTTACACTGAACAGCATTACTTGTGAGGCACAAAAGTGTTTATATGAATTTACACTGTTACACTCATCTGCTCCATTTATACGTGTGACTGTCAATATGCTACACCAATTTAATACAATGGCCTATTTAGCACATGTAGAAAGCTTTGTCAGCAGATGGAAACATTCAGTGTGCACTTGGTTTTAAACTGGCTAGAAATAGGTTTTTAGAAATCACTGAATAGGTCACTGCAGTAATACCTAGAGCCATAGCAAGATCAAGGCCCCATTGAACTGAGTCCTGTACACACACACAGTGAGAGAGTCCTTGCCCCAAAAAGCTTAGAGTCTAAATGGACAAGACAGATAAATGGGTGGTTGGGTAAACAGAGACAAAGAAAGATGAAATGATCTGCCCAAGGCCATTCAACAGGTCAGTGGCAGAGGCAGGGACAGAACCTAGGTCTCCTGACTGGAGTCCAGCACCCCATCCACTAGACAATGCTGCTGCCCATATCTTTAAATTACTCGCCATCAAACTGCTATGGTGGCCACCTATTTGTGACCAGAGGCACCATTGCTATGAAAGTAGCTTTTATGAATAATCATATAAACCCAAATCTTTTCCTCAGCATCTACCCAGGGTAACTGGGCTGGAGAGTAGGGAACACAGTGGTTGGAAGTAGGGGGAAAGCCAGAAAATCCATCCACCTGATGGTGGGGATGGGTGATTTTTTTTCTCAACCTTTGCTAGTCCTGGTTCTTGTGTACACAGCAAACCCATGTGACTTTTCCTCTTTTCTCATTATTATGCAGGAAGACCCTGTACCCAATGGTCTTCGTGCACTTCCAGCGTTCTATGCTGCTACAGTAGCCATTAATGTGTTTTCCGTCATGTACGCAGGGGCACCAGGTGAGTGCAAACTCTTGCATGTGAAGTCCAGAAGGAAAGCTTTGTTCTGCCACGCATTAGTATTCATTCATTTTGTATTTGCTAACAGGTCCTGATGTGCACTGTTGAATAATAATAAAAATTTAATGCATGTTTGTCATGGTATAATTCCCCACTCTGAACCTTAACGTCCAAAAGATGGGGTACCAGCATGAATTCCTCTAAGCTCAATTACCAGCTTAGAACCTGTAGCGCTGCCACCAACCAGGAATTCCAGTGCCTGGTACACTCCGGTCCCCACAAGACCTTGCCTGGGGACCCCCAAGACCCAGACCCTCTGGATCTTAACACAAGGAAAGTAAACCCTTTCCCTCACTGTTGCCTCTCCCAGGCTTCCCCTCCCTGGGTTACCCTGGAAGATCACTGTGATTCAAACTCCTTGAATCTTAAAACAGAGAGGAAAATGCACCTTCCCGCCTCCTTCTCTTTCCCCCTCCCAGATTCTCCCTGAGAGAGACAGTAATCCTAACACCGAGAGACATTAGCCTCTCTCTCCCCCTTCCCTCCTTTCTCCCCACCAATTCCCTGGTGAATCCAGACCCCGTCTCCTGGGGTCTCACACCAGAATAAAAAAACAATCAGGTTCTTAAACAAGAAAAACTTTTAATTAAAGAAAAAACAAAGGTAAACATTATCTTTTTAAATTTAAGATGGAATATGTTACAGGGTCTTTCAGCTATAGACACTGGGAACACCCTCCCAGCCTAAGTATACAAGTACAAATTAAAATCCTTTCATCAAAATACAAATTTGAACTCCTTCCAGCCAAATACACATTTGAACTCCTCCCAGCCAAATACATATTTGCAAATAAAGAAAATAAACATAAGCTTAGCTCGCCTTATCACCTAGTATTCACTATTTTGAACTTATAAGAGCCTGTATCAGAGAGATTGGAGAGAAACCTGGTTGCACGTCTGGTCCCTCTGAGCCCCCAAAGTGAACAACCACCAAAAACTAACAGCACACACACAAACTTCCCTCACTCAAGTTTTGGAAGTATCCTGTCCCCTGATTGGTCCTCTGGTCAGGGGACAGCCAGGCTCACTGTTCTTGTTAACCCTTTCCAGGCAAAAGAGATATGAAGCACTTTTGTTCTATTAACTCTTACTTATCTGTTTATGACAATGTTAAATTCTTACCTTAACAAATAATATAGGCAAAGGATTTGTAGATCTCGTTCCATTAGTCTCCCAGAACCTTAATCGTTTCCTTGATTTTTAAAATACAAATGTATGGCAATCTGAAGTTCAGGCAGTCTGTTCAGTAGAGGGTTTTATCTTTTTACCCTGAGCTCCGTTGCTGCCCTCTTCTCTGTCACTTGTGCCTTCCTAGGAGGCGCAGTACCAGCCCACTCAGATTCTTTCTGGATGTTTTGCCATAGAGGGCATAGTGCTGCAGTCCCTCTAGTGCTGCTTGGGTGTTGTGAGAGTGGTCAGGCTTTTTAAAACTGCAGTTAGCAGCCCAGATCCTCAATGAGTATAAATTGGCTACATTGTTGGGGGCCTGGTCCAGTGTATCTAAATTAATTTCCTTTGTTTTCTCCTCATTACAAGAAATTGTCCATAGCCAGTGTAGCATTAAGGCAACTCCTCTGAGGGGGTGTGTGTATTACAGAGATACTACTAGCAGCTCTGCGTCGCCGTAGCTATGCTGGCATGAGCCAATAGTGTAGAGGCAGCTTACTCCAACCGAAGGAGTTTTTACATTAGTGTAGGAACAGCACCTCCCTGAACGATGGTAGCTACATATGATGGAAGCGTTTGTCCCTTTCACATGGGTTACCAGTAGGCTGTGAACTGAGGACATTTTGCATGCAGTGCAGATGAACTGATGTTGTCTCTGCTGATGATGTTACTTCCTTTGCTGATAGTAACAAAAAGCTGCTGTTCTCTAGGGGACAATCCCCAGAGGGGGAGACAGCACCCACTTTGCCAGTGTTATTACCTTAACACCAACTTTCTTCTGCATCTCAGGGTATATACATGCCTAAATAGTGCGCTAGAAAATACTCATGAAAGTATGGCCCCCAAATCTCTCAGTGTTGAGGCTGACAACAGCTGAGAATCTGTAACACTCAAGCCTATACATTTTTAAGAGGTTCATCTTTATTCTTTTAGTCAGCGTAAATAAAGGAGTTGCACTGAATATTCTCAAGTGAAATTCCTGTTCCAATGCATTTGCTTTCAGTATAGTTTGTAAATCCACTTCAAATGTTAACTTTCTAACCACAGAGAAATAGTTCATTCTTGACCTCAGTGTGTGGCATTTGCCAAATAAGTGAAATTTCATTTTTGCCATAACTGAGGTCTTAATCGGCCAAACTGACCCTTTTCAAAAGCTTTATCCCTTCCCTTGTATAGGCTTGCCGCATCAAAACAAAAAAAGCTGAAAGAGCTTCTTGGCTACCAAGCTGGAGGGTTCAGTTAGGCAGGGAGTTATCTTTAATACTGAAGTTGTAATATTTTAAGGAACTGACATTTTTTCACATTAACCTTTAACTTTCTTCTTTTCTCTTCACAGTGCTAGGACTGGTACTTCCTATATGGATAATAGTCCTAACATCATTTGGTATAGCTATAGTATTTGCTGTTCTAGTGTGGATTTTCGTGTGTCCGTGGATGAAGAGAAAAATAGAAAGTAAGTATTTGGTAGATGAAATGCTAGTGCTGTAAAATCCCTTGTGAACTTGAATATATTCTATTTTAGGTTTTGAAATATAGGTGTTAAAGGAAAGAAAAAGGACTTGCACAATGACTGTATTTAAACCATTTCTTTTATTTTACTGTAAAGTTAAACTAATCAAGGCTTTTTGTTTTATAATAGGTTTTTAACTTAAAACTACCTTGTGATGTCCGCTGAACAGGGTTGCAGAGTTTAAAAAATAGAAAGTTTCAGATTGCATTAGCAAATTGGAGGACTTCAATAATATCACCTAGTGAACTTGTAGATAGGTACAAGGCATTTTCATGGTTCTCAGAGAGGTTAATGAAGATAAATATGCTAGTAATAAATTCCCATGAATGTCTAGATTAATTAACAAAACAGAAACCAAACCACTCAAGTTGCTGTATTCAAGTTTATATTTTTAATGATACTGGCATTTTGTTAGGAACACCAGCAGTAGTATAGATAAGTTTGAATAACCCTAACCATCCTATAAAAGATTGGTTTAGAATTCTAATCCTGACATTTCCTTAGGCCGGTTAAAGAAAGAAGCCGCGTTGTCAAGGATATCGGATGAAAGTCTTGATAAAATTCAAGAGGAGGAGACACCTGTTTTTAAAGAGCTTCCTGGAGTCAAAGCAACTGATGAGAGCACCATTCCCCTCACTGGCCCAATAACAGAAGCTGCTGGAGTGTCAGATAGCGGAATAGCAAATGGAAACCATCCCCGTGTGCCATATGGTAAGAAAACATTAACTGTCTTGTCTTTCATTGTGTTGATGGGGTATCTTCCTCATGGGCATGTGTTACATCCATCTATATTAAGTATAATTTTCTTTTTAACTTAACAGTTCTTACAAACCCTTCCTCTCACTATGTATCCACTTCTTTGTTTTCCTACAGCAGTTCATGTTAGCTCTTTTTTTTGCTTGCTCACAATTTAGTGAAAATATTCTCTTTTTTTTGAGGTAAATTTTCCAAAGATGATTTAAAAAACAAAGAGAGGAAATGTTGTTTGGCAGTATTTGAGTTTTATATACAGCTGAAAAAGGAAATTCTTCTATACCTGATAATACTTATTTCCTATTCTTAAAACCGCATTTTAGAAGGCAAAGAGTACGAAAGCAGTTGAACTATAGAAGTTCAAATTTAGCATGGAAATTCAGAGTATACTGTTCTAGCTAGTTTGGGAAAATGTTGGGCTTGAGTTTACAAATTTATGAGCATTTGGAGTATATCCACTAGAAGAATCACACTTACGAGTCCACACATACATAAAGTATCTATGCGTGTAATAAAGCTCTCATTTGAAGCCCTGATTCTGCAAGCTGGTTTGTGTGGCTGGATCCCTGTGCTCACACAGAGCCACGTTGATTTGGATGGAGCTCTACATGGATGCAAGGTTTTGTCCATGCGGCACGGTGCAGTTGGCATGGTTATGGCCTAAGTGTGCAGTGCATATAAGTAAATGCAGTTTTTCACAATTAAGAGACACAGTTGGCTGAGTGGTGCCTATTAGCTAGTCAGCTAGGAGTTTTTCTTTTTCTCATTGACACTGAAGCGGCGTCTATACTGATCTGTATAATTACTATTAATAGTGGACCATTTGATCTGGTGAGAACAAACTAATTGGATGTATTATCTCCATAAATGTATACTGCCACTACAGACCACCTTAAAATAAAACAAAACAACAATATTGTAATGTTGAATAGTTAAAATCCCCAAAGTTCAGAAATGGAAAAGTTAAGGTGTGTTCAGCAATGTTAACTTAGCCACTCTGTGAATCCTGTAATTCACATTTAATATAAACATGTGTAGACAAGCATACAATATAGATAAAAATAGCAGTGTGTCACTATGTTTATTATGTCAATAGAAGTAAAAAATACAGGATATTCAATATGTTTATTAACATTTCTTTAGCAGCTTTAACTTTTCCATTTCTGAACTTTTAACTGGGCAACATTAACAACTTTATTTGTAATATTGTTAGAGTGCCCGCAGTAATATGCTTTTATTCATAAGCTTTGGGTTCAGTTCATGGCATCTATACAATCAGTGCTCCCAAAATCCAATGATTGACTACCAGTAAAGTTGCATGGCACATTATTATTTATTTAGTGTAAAATTTTCAAACACACTTAAATCTCCATTTTCAAAAGTGACTTAGGCACTTTTAAAAATGGGAATTAGGTTTCTAAGTCACCTAGGCACTTTTGAAAATTTTCCCCTTACTCTGAAGAAACCCATAGTCAGAGGACTGTTCCTGTCCTGGAATGCTTACAATCTAAATAGACAAGCCAAAGGTGAGTAGGCTCTCTGAGCTAAGAGGTGAAAACATTATCTAAAAGTTTTACTACCATTTTAGAAATGGGTAATTCAGACATAGAGAGATTACGGGTAGAATTTTAAAAGTTGCCTTGTGTTAGGCACCCAAATTCCAGTCTAAGGTACGTGCCCAAAGTCACACAGTGGGTCTGTGGGGGATCTGGGACTTGAGCAAAGATGTACTGAGGCACAGATCAGTGCCTTAACCTTAAAACCATCCATACTCCCAACTGTAGACATTCCCTTAAAAGTTAACCATGTTTGGTTTAAAGTGACAAAGAGTCTTGTGGCACCTTATAGACTAACAGATGTATTGGAGCGTAAGCTTTTGTAGGTGAATACCCACTTCGTCAGACACATGTAGTGGAAATTTCCAGGGAGCATGTTTGGTTTTAAATTGATCAATGCATTCATGTATCCGAGATGAACTTCTGTATCATATACTGCAGATGGCTGTCTCTTCAGCCATTTACACCTTGTTTTGGTGTCTTGCTAAGCATAGAACTTTCATATTTCATATGATAGAAATAAAATCTGACCATCTGCCTTTACAGGAAGGGCTTTTTCTATGACGCAAACCACCATGAAATCTCCTGTTTCCAATGGCACTTTTAATTTTGATGGCGGCCATGTGAGGAGTGATGGCCAGGTGTACCACACTGTGCATAAAGACTCAGGGTTGTACAAAGACTTGCTACACAAAATACATCTGGACAGGGCAAACAACGATAGGCCCTCACAAGAAAACAATTACAAGATACTGCGTCGCAACAACAGCTACACTTGTTACACAGCTGCCATCTGTGGAATGCCAGTCCATTCATCCTTCAAGGCAGTTGATCCATCAACCCCAGAAGACAGTGAAAAGTTGGTGGGAGACACAGTGGCCTATTCTAAAAAGAGAGTTCGCTATGATAGCTATTCTAGCTACTGCAATGCTGTAGCTGAGGCAGAGATTGAGGCGGAGGAAGGTGGTGTGGAAATGAAGTTGGCATCAGACCTAGCAGATCCTAACCAACTCCCAGAAGATTCTGTAGAAGAGGAGAAGGAGGAGAAGGACACCTCTCAGGTCCACCTACTTTTTCACTTTCTCCAGATCCTAACAGCCTGCTTTGGATCTTTTGCCCATGGCGGTAATGATGTCAGGTAAGTGTGCGAGAACTCACAAGCGAAGTGCGTATTAATTAAACTCAGAGCTTGGAGAATTATTTGGCACCCAGGAGGGGTGTATGTAAGCACTGGGACATCAGTTCTTTGCTAGAGAATCTTACTATGTTGATATAGCCAATGTTTCTAAAGACTTGGGCTGCTCAGTTAATATTTTCTTTCCCCATAGCAGTAACCTCTTTTCTATTCTATGCTTAAATAGTTCAAGTTTTGGTGAATTGCAGCACACGGAGGCCCCTGTCAGGGATCAGGGCCCTTTTGTGTGGTAGACTCTGCATAAACAAGCAAAACAAAGACAGTCCCTACCCTTGGGAGCTATTTTTACTCAGAGATCAGAGCCCATCAGCAAATGAGAAGTTTAGACTATTTTTGTCAATGTGCTTAGACTGAAGTTAATCTTTCATCATGGTGCCCAATCATTCAGTGTGTTCCAGTCATGTAGAATTTCTCTGTTCTCATTTTACTAACCAAAACAGCCTCACCAGCTCACTGTCTACTTCTTCCAAAGCTCTGGGGGCTGGGGGGAGACTTCCCAAGGTACAAATAGGGCCCACCAGGGAGTTGCTGCCTCTTGTGCCTTGGAAAATATCCCTCTTAATAAGCAGGCTTAGTGATGCTGGTCCCACTGCTACACTGTGGGGCACCTTACTATTAACCTCTCTCCACTCTGAAGATCAAACATTCTGTTACAAACTGGCTACAGCTTGTGTTGTGGGGTAAAGGGTTGACATGAAAACCAAACTTTGAGCCTGTTTCTGACACCTTTGTTCATGGGGAATAGGATTTTACTCCTGTTCATTTCAATGAGACCACTCAAAGTCTGCACTTCTGTAGGAGAAAAGACATGGCTCAGACTCTCTCCAGTCTGACTTATTGCGCTTGATAGTTTAATCCCTTCACGTGATTTTTCATTTTGACTAGATTCATACTTTATTCTGGGATCCACTTTATTGCCTCACTTTGCCCATTTCGGAATATTTTTGTGATGTGGTTATGGGAACTAAACAAACGTTTAAGTGGTTTTAACTGGCTGCATATACTATAGTACATTCCTTTTTTGAGATTGACTTGCTATTGCAGCAATGATCCAGGAGTGCATTTTGCATGTCACCTAGGGCTGGTCCATAGATGTGGATCCTTACTCCCACACAGCCCATGCTGAAGTAGTTGAGGCTAGGGGCAGGTGCTAGGGTCTTCCCATCCATATCACACTGCAGAGCCGGGGCAGCTCCAGGCACCAGCGCACCAAGTGCGTGTCTGGGGTGTCAAGCTGCGAGGCGCAGCCTGACAGTCACCGTGAGGGCGGCAGTCAGGCAGCTTTCGGCGGCATGCCTGCGGGAGGTCTCCGGTCCCACAGCTTTGGCGGCAGGTATGCTGAAGGCGCAGGACCGGCAGACCTCCCTCAGGCATGTTGCCGAAAGCTGCCTGACTGCTGTGCTTGGGACTGCCGTGCTTAGAGCCGCCCCTGGTCAGAGGATGCACATTTTTATAATATACTTTGTTTATTTCAAGGTCTCTTGACTGATAAAATTGCAAGGACAAAACAGACTTCACTTAATTTTGTGCAAGGCATTTATTTAACTGTTGCTTGTTAGCCTGTTTTTCTTTAATTCTGTATTGCGTATTATTTGTATTGTGGTGATGCCTGGAGGCTTCAGCAAAGGCTTGGGGTTCCTTCATGTTAGGCACTGTGTATACACCACAAAAAGAGGGTTCAAGATCTCTGGGCTCCAAATCTAAGGCCCTGATCCTACAGTTGACTGCATGTGGGTGTCTTCCTCCCTACTCCTCTGCAGAGCCCCATTGACTTTACTGAAGCTCAGTGCAAATACAGGAGTGTGTCCTCGTGCAGTCAGCTCCAGGATCAAGGCCTGAGTGTAGCAGTATATCCCAAGCAGTGTTTGCGATAAGCACTGTAAGAAATGGCAAACTTCTTTATATCTCACCAACTCTTCTGGTTCCCCCCCCATGTTGGAAAAAACGGCCCCCTCAATGTCAATAATGACTGGTGGGACTGGTTGTGAGAGCTTTAGACCAGGACAGAAGGGTAGAATAAGATGAGAGCAGTAAAAGAGGCGAAGTGGTAGCGTAGCAGGGGGTGGTTTAGGAAGGGGAGCTAGGCAGTGAATATAGAGTTGCACTGGACAATACCAGAATAGAAACCCTTTCAAATAAAAAGGGAGGAATGTGAGAAAGGCAGAGCCTCATAGAGGCTGAGCAGTGAGAGTGGCCAGGAAATTAGGTACCCGTGTGTATCCTTTGCACTGCCATGCTGCATTAAGGAGTTTTGGGGCTGTTGTATCACACACACCAGGCTACTGGCACGGTGTTTCTGATCAGGAAGCCTTTTCTCCTTCTGTGTGGCTTGTGCCCCTAGGTTGCAGGAAGTGGCCATGAGCAGGCTGTTTGCTGTTGTGTGGGTTGCCTTTTGTCTGGGAGGCTCCGGGCCCAGCGCTTCCACTCTTCTTTTGGATTTGTGGTGGCCACTGCTTATGTATGTTGGAGGAAACTTAGGAGGCTTAGCCAGCTCACTCAGTTTGTATATGCCACCTTCCTCCAGCCTTCTACCTCCTCTCTCACCAACAGAAGCAGGTCCAATAAAAGATATTACCTCCCTCACCTTTTGTATCTAATGCCTTGGGACCAACACAGTTACAACAACATTGCATACCTTTCTCCAGGGGAGAGCACACTCATTTCTGCCCAGTATTAGAACCAATTCCTTGGGGTCAGAGGAAGATAACTTGTGGGGCAATTATCATGGCTGCTGAAGCATTTTCCAGTGAAGAGTACGCTGTCCTAGAGAGAACCTTTGACTCATGTTGCATGGCAATTCTTGTGGATTGAGTGTTCCTAGTGGATTCTGACTTGAGGTTTCCATGCCGCTCCTTCCTGGCTCGACACTGTTTGCTAAAACTGCAGTTTCCCTGAGAAGAGAACTCTCCCAGTTCTCACAGTCTCCCCAGGGGAAGGGCACCCTTCTGTTTGGTCTCTCTTTGAGGCAGTCGGCTTTCTATTTTTAGCAGGCTCTACACAAGTCCCAGCTTCCGAAAAGGCTGTGGTTAAGCCCCCAGCGCTGCTTGCCAAGGTTAAAGCTGTTTCAGCCCCCTCAATTCCCGTGGACAAAGCGGACCTGTATCTTTGGTGAACTTTAGAAGGATGTGATTCAGATTCCCAGATAAGAGGCAGCCCCCTGAGTATTGAGCTGTGGAGCCACATCCCTTCAGGCTTGCAAGTTAGCCCCACAGAGGTCAGGAATTTCCACTCTAGCAAGGTAGTGGACTCATTTTTCAAGTTGTCCTCTAAAGCAATCCAGAGATTTGGAGAAAATACATCATTTAAGAGACTGTAGTCCCAGTGTCATCTGATGCTTTTTCAAGGTTATAGCCTATACAGCATTGCTAAAATCCTACCACCAAAACCCTGGGCCAGACTCTCTCTCACATTCCGACTTCTGCAGCCTTTTTAATTCTGTCTTCAGCTTCTCAACTTACCCGTTTTCAGTCCTTTACAAATGCTGCTGCAGGGCTTCTCTTTCACACTCTCCCTTTGAATCCTGTCAGCTAACTTCCCCTTCTTTCTCTCCTAAGGGTCTCTCTTAATCCACATCTTCAAGGCTCTGCACAGTTCATCTCCTCCTGCTCCCTTACCAGGCTCCTCACTCCTGTCTTGTCCTCTTTCCCCAAGACTCCCCCTACATTGGAACACCCACCCCTCATTTGCCAAGTCTTCTGCCAGGCCCTTTCCTACGGACCCCTCAAGTGTGGGAGAGGATAAAGAGAGAGAAGAGGGGGAAAGTTATAAATTATCAGCTGTATGAAGTTTGATGTTTGCCCTATTTTATATTTTATGTAAGTGCATTATAGTGATGTACAGGCTGGTTGATAATTACATGTAGACTGAACAAGTGATGTCCAGTGTGGATTGTATTGTAAGCTTCCTGCAGATCAGTGTTCTCCACGCTTTGTACATTGTTGATTGGACTTTTGGTGCACAGTACATAATAATATGGATATGTTCCATGTGTTCCATCATACAGAAGAGACTAGGGGAAGACTTTTGATTCAGGCCTTGAAGAGGTTAAATCGGTGCATTGCCTCCCAAACCAAGTTAAAATGGACTCACTGACCATGATAGCTGAGCCAGGAAATCTGGCCTCGACAGTCCTTCATGATGCATATTTCTACATGCTGATATCATACCAACACCGTAAATAGCTCGGGTTTTTGCCTCAGGATTCAGCATTTGCAGCACTCTGGGCTCCTCTTTGGGCTGACATCAACAGGGATAGTAGCAATAGCGGCTGACTATTCAAAGCAGCAGAGAGCAACGATAATACCTTATTTGGCTGGTTGTTTCGTTCAGGCCACCTCCCTGCTGTAAGCTTGAATGTGCTGTGGCAACGACACTGGATCTGTTCCAGGGCCTGGGACTAACTGTGAGCCAATCCAGGAGCCATGTGACAACGTGGTGTTCACGTGCTGAATAAAAGCTAAAGAATTTTAAATCCCAGCTAAATGCGTTAGAACAGAAGCTCTGAAAAAATGTTGTTGTTAAACTTAATTAATTGTGTGGCGTGTACAGGTTTCACTGGCTCAGCACTCAGGCACAAGGGGAGCACACGGGACCACTCAGAGGTCAACACAAGAATGAAAAGGGCAGTTTAGACAAAAGATGTGGCCCAAGAGTGTGACTGCATACAGAGCTGCCAGTGTTTTGTTGTCTGGGGCTAATTCTCCGAACAAGTTGGAAGGGCCGGGGCCTTACTGGTCACCAGAGAGGGTTGTATGCATCTTCTGGAGGACTATGGATTTTAGTGATCAGGAGCACAATACTGTTCCTCGTGCAATATTGTAAATATACCTAACAGTAGGTGATGGGATCCAGCTAGGCATTCAGAAGTCTGAATTGATGGCTGTCCCCAAGAAGCCTCTCAGTCCTATCTCTCCACACGAAGGGGTTACCCTGCCTGTAGCTGACTTCTGCTGGGGGACCCAGTGACCTAATAACCCACTGGCATGCTGGGCACCTTCCTAATCCTCCGACACCATCAGAGGCAGGGCACACTGCTCACCAAGGGCTTGGTCCAAAGCCCACTGAAGTTAATGGAAAGGCTTTCTCCGAATTCAGTGGTCTTTGGATCAGGTCCCCAGGGATGTAATGGATTCTCTATCCCTTGGGGTCTCTAAAAGAGGTGCTCTAGTTCCACCACAAATTTTTGGACTTGCTGCAGGAATTTCTGGATGAAATCTAGGGCCTGTGTTCTGCCTAGAGTCAGATTACAGGATCATGCCTGCGTGTGTATGTTGGGAGTGGGGGCGGGAGGAGAGTCTCCCTTATTAGCTCATTTCCTCAGATTAGATTGGATGTTTTTATAAAAGAGACATGCTCTGGTTCAAACAGGAATTGATTCAGAGAAGTCCTGTGGCCTGTGTGTTACACATGAAGGCAGACTAGGTGACCAGAAAGATCCCTTCAGGCTTAAATTTTGTTTCTTCCCACCTCATCCACAAGGACCGGGTGTGTTGGAGGAGACAGATTCCCTGCTTCACAGGGTTTCCTGTGTCAGCTGTGGCAACTCAGCCTTCTTGTACTTCAGTTCCCATCTGTCCAACGGGGATAATAGTCTCCCCTATTCAGGGCTCATTAGGAATCACCTCCTCTGTCTCTGCTACTGCAAGATGAAATTAGGTTGTCCTATATCAAGTGCCCTGGTGTGTGAGGCAGAGGGGAACTGGGGGTAGTATCTGTTCCTACTGAAACCAAGTTGCTCATCGTCCTCTCCTCAAGATACCCTATCAGACTCTGTGGCCAGATGCTGGCACAACAGTCAGATTCCCCTCCTCTCTGCCCCTGCTTAGCAGGAGCCTGCCCAGCCAGACTCCTCCAGGGCTAAGCACTGATCAGCAGGTTTTGCCTTGCCTGTTTGTTGTGTGATACTAGCAGGTAACCCTTTCATTGTGGACTAGGCTTGTTCAAGTCAGAGATACCATCTGCCAGTGAGAAGTGTATATAATTAGAACTATTTTAATACAAAAAAGGATCTGTGCTGTTGCAGTTTATGAAGACTTTTCTATCTTCTGACCAATTGCTAGCAGGGCTTTTAAGTGTCAGTGATGAGTCTCTTAGGGATCACTATGAGCCAACAATTTACTTGTTCTAAATTTACCTGCTGTTAATTTCAGACACACTTTGTTCTGTATTATGCAACAATATAAAAAGGAAGGACTGATCAGTTTTCACTACATCCTTCAAGTCAGATTTTCTGCCTGGCTATACCCAGTCTGTTTCTGCACCCATAAGATTGCAGGTACCAGTAAGTGCATTTAGACATCTACTTATCTATTTGGGCCTGCAAATCTGGTACTTAAACACCTAAATAATGTAATTTGGCCCTACAAACTGTGGGTACAGCAATGAAGTCTTGGTTTAAAAATTGTAAGTGATTCAATCAAGTGACTCTTCTTCTTTCCAGGCAGAATCGTTTTTGCAATCCTACACCACAGGGCTTCCAATCATTTCCTTTGTGCTTCTGTTGACTTTGTCATTCTGGGGGTATGTCTACACTACGGGATTATTCCGATTTTACATAAACC
Source organism: Gopherus evgoodei (assembly GCF_007399415.2). Lineage (NCBI taxonomy): Eukaryota > Metazoa > Chordata > Testudines > Testudinidae > Gopherus > Gopherus evgoodei. The sequence goes on from NC_044326.1 coordinate 135,583,591, forward strand.
GGTTTTGTAAAACAGATTGTATAAAGTCGAGTGCACGCGGCCACACTAAGCACATTAATTCGGCGGTGTGCGTCCATGTACCGAGGCTAGTGTTGATTTCCAGAGCGTTGCACTGTGGGTAGCTATCCCATAGTTCCTACAGTCTCCCCCGCCCCTTGGAATTCTGGGTTGAGATCCCAGTGCCTGATGGGGCAAAAAACATTGTCGTGGGTGGTTCTGGGTACAGCCTCACCCCTCTCTCCCTGAAAGCAGCAGATAACCGTTTCACACCTTTTTTCCTGGGTGAACTGTGCAAATGCCATAGCACAGCAAGCATGGACCCTGCTCAGATCAAGACCGCAATCGTGGACGTTGTAAACACCTTGCACATTCTCGTGCAGTCTATGCTGAACCAGGACCTGCAAAGTCAGGCGAGGAGGAGGTGGCTACAGCAGAGTGGCGACAAGAGTGATGAGGACATGGACACAGAATTCTCTCAAACCGCGGGCCCTTGCGCTTTGGAGATTCTGCTGATAATGGGGCAGGTTCTAGCCATTAAATGCCGATTTTGGGCCCGGGAAACCAGCACAGACTGGTGGGACCGCATAGTTTTGCAGGTTTGGGACGATTCGCAGTGGCTGCGAAACTTTCGCATGCATAAGGGCACTTTCATGGAACTTTGTGACTTGCTTTCCCTGCCCTGAAACGCCAGAATACCAAGATGAGAACAGCCCTCACAGTTAAGAAGTGAGTGGCAATAGCCCTCTGGAAGCTTGCAATGCCAGACAGCTACTGGTCAGTCGGGAATCAATTTGGAGTGGGAAAATCTACTGTGGGGGCTGCTGTGATGCAAGTAGCCAAAGCAATTGTTAAGCTGCTGCTACAAAAGGTTGTGACTCTGGGAAACGTGCAGGTCATAGTGGATGGCTTTGCTGCAATGGGATTCCCTAACTGTGGGGGGGCGATAGATGGAACCCATATCCCTATCTTGGCACCGGAGCACCAGGGCACCCAGTACGTAAACCGCAAGGGGTACTTTTCAATGGTGCTGCAAGCACTGATGGATCACAAGGGATGTTTTACCAACATCCACGTGGGATGGCCAAGGAGGGTTCATGACGTTCGTGTCTTCAGGAACACTACTCTGTTTAAATGGCTGCAGCAAGGGAATTACTTCCCAGACCAGAAAATAACAGTTGGGGATGTTGAAATGCCTGTAGTTATCCTGGATGACCCAGCCTACCCCTTGATGCCATGGCTCATGAAGCCATACACAGGCAGCCTGGACAGTAGTCAGGAGTTGTTCAACTACAAGCTGAGCAAGTGCAGAATGGTGGTAGAATGTGCATTTGACCATTTAAAGGCATGCTGGCACACATTACTGACTCGCTCAGACCTCAGCCAAACCAATGTCCCCATTGTTATTGCTGCATGCTGTGTGCTCCACAATGTCCGTGAGAGTAAAGGGGAGACCTTTATGGTGGGGTGGGAGGCTGAGGCAAATCACCTGGACGCTGATTACGCGCAGCCAGACACCAGGGCGATTAGAAGAACACACCACGAAGCGGTGCACGTCGGAGAAGCTTTGAAAACGAGTTTCATCACGGGCCAAGGTACAGTGTGACTGTTGTGTTTGTTTCCCCTGGATGAACGCCCCCCTTGATTGACTCATTCCCTGTAAGCAACCCACCCTCCCCCTTCGATTACAGCTTGCTTAAGGAAATAAAGTCACTATCGTTCAAAAATCATGTATTCTTTATTAAAAAGTCATTATAAAAAGAGGGAGAGGACTGACAAGGTACCCGGGTGGGGTTTGGGAGGAGGATAGGAGGGAAGGAAAAGGCCACTAAAAATATTTCAAAGTAATGATAGCCTTTTGGTTGGACTGTCCACGGGGGTGGAGTGGGCGGGTGCACGAAGCCTTCCCCCACGTGTTCTTACACGTCTGGGTGAGGAAGATATGGAACGTGGTGAGGGTGGTTACACAGGGGCTGCAGCAGCACTCTGTGACCCTGCTGCTGTTCCTGAAGCTCCACCAGATGTCGGAGCATGTCAGTTTGATCACACAGCAGCCCGAGTGTTGCATCCCACCACCGCATATCTTCCTGCCTACACCTGTGATCTTCCTGGCGCCACCTCTCATCTCGAGCGTCCCTCCTGTCCTCACGTTCACTGGCATCTTTCCTGTAATTTGATACCACGTCCTTCCACTCATTCAGATGAGCTCTTTCATTGCGGGTCACTTCCATGATTTCCGAGAACATTTCATCTCGCATCTTTTTTTTCCTCTGCTTCATCTGAAATAGCCTTCCGGATGGAGTAGGGAGGCTTGAAAAATTTGCAGCTGCATGAGGGAGGTAAAAAAGGGAGAGAAGTATTTAAAAAGATACATTTTACAGAACAATGGTTATATTCTTTCACAGTGAACAACACTATTCACCTTACATAGCACATGTGATTTCACTACAAGGTTGCATTTTGCATCTTAATATTGAGTGCCTGCAGCTCTGGTGTTAGAGATCTCACAGACGCAGATCCGGGCAGCAGAATTCAGCTTGCACGCGGCCATGGTAAGCCATTGTCTTTCGGCTTCTGCAGACTTCATATACACAGTGCTCTCCTTTCCCAAATACTAAGCAAATCCCGTTCAGTGCTGCTTCTTTCCTGTTAACATGCAGCAGCAGAAACCACCACCCCCATCCAATTCTCTGGGATGATCGCTTTACCCCTCCCCTCACCGCGTGGCTGGTATCATGGAAGATCACTGCTAATCACCCTCCTTCTCCCCCCCACCGCGTAGCTGGTAGCAGGGAAGATCCCTGCTAGCCAAACGCGAAAAAGCTCAGCGCCATTCCTCCCCCTCCACTCTCTCCGTTTGGCTGCCTGCAGGGAAGGATTTCTTTTAAGCAACAGACAAACAGCCCAGTAGGAAAGGCCATCTCTGTCCCCTTACTTAAATTCCTGAATTTCAACCAGGTTACCATGAACAATATCACTCTGCTGAGGATAACACAGCGAGATAAAGAACAGATGTTGCTTGAATGCCAGCAAACTCCAGGACCGTACGCAACTAGGCTTTGTCATGCAATGATACCAGATTACTTGCTACATGCATGGCGTGGTCAAGTGTCCTACCATGGTGGACGGAATAAGGCTGCCTTGCCCAGAAACCTTCTGCAAAGGCTTTTGGAGTACCTCCAGGAGAGCTTCATGGAGATGTCCCTGGAGGATTTCCGCTCCATCCCCAGACATGTTAACAAACTTTTCCAATAACTGTACTGGCTGCGAATGCATCCCAAGTCTTCAGGGCAAATCAGTCATTAAAAAACGCTTGCTTTTAAACCATGTTTTATATTTACAAAGGTACACTCACCAGAGGTCGCTTCCATGGCTTCATTGTCTGGGCTAGTGGCTTGGGAGGGTAATTCCGTCTGGGTGAGAAAAAGCTCCTGGTTGTTGGGGAGAATGGAGTGCTGTGTGCTCTCTGCAAGCTCGTCCTCCTCCTCTTCCTCCCTCTCATCTTCCCCGTCCGCAGAATCCTCAGCCATGATTGAGATTACCACCCCCACCTCGGAATCCACGGACAAGGGGTGGGGTAGTGGTGGTGGACCCCCCTAGAATTGCATGCAGCTCAGCATAGAAGCGACATTTTTTCGGCCCTGCCCCGGACCTTCCATTTGCTTGTTCGGTTTTCTGGTAGGCTTGTTCTGAGCTCCTTAACTTTCACTCTGCACTGCACTGAGTCCCTGGTGTGGCCTTTCTCCATCATGGCCTTGGAAATTTTTTCAAATGTTTTTTCATTTTGTCTTTTGGAATGGAGTTCTGTTAGCACGGAATCCTCTCCCCATACAGCGATCAGATCCAGTACCTCCTGTGCGGTCCATGCTGGAGCTCTTTTTCGATTCTCAGGAAACTGCATTGTGACCTGTGCTGATGAGCTCTGCGTGGTCACCTGTGCTGGTGAGCTCTCCACGCTGGCCAAACAGGAAATGAAATTCAAAAGTTCGCAGGGCTTTTCCTTCTACCTGGCCAGTGCATCCGAGTTCAGATTGCTGTCCAGAGCGGTCACAGTGGTGCACTGTGGGATGCAGCCCGGAGGCCAATAACGTCGATTTGCGGCCACACTAACCCTAATCCGATATGGTAATACCGATTTCAGCGCTACTCCTCTCGTTGGGGAGGAGTACAGAAACCAGTGTAAAGAGCCCTTTATATCGATATAAAGGGCCTCGTTGTGTGGACGGGTGCAGCGTTAAATCGGTTTAACTCTGCTAAAATTGGTATAAACGCGTAGTGTAGACCAGGCCTTAGCTACAGCTCAGGCATTCACAATGACTCCTTGGAAGATATGTCAGCACATGGGAATTTTAGAATATTTTTGCTAATTGAAATTACCTTATGTTTAGCTAAAATGGATTTAATCTGCAATGGATTTAATCAGTGTGGTGCTTCTAAAAATCAGATTATCTCCATTTTTCAGAGTTTTTACTAATTTAAACCATTTATTGCTGCTAGGGCCTTTCTCCAAATCACTAAGACACTTTTACTCAATTAAAAGTCAAACAATAAAACCACTTTTAAAGTAATACAATTTACCAAGCAATTGGAATGTCTCATTTTTTTGTTATGGATTCCTAAAAGAAACTTCCTTCCTAATCACTGCTCTAGGCCAATTCTTGGAGTTATTTATCTGTAAGCAAAATCCATTTATGGCAGTGTTTCTCACATCATTTTAGAGCTTGATTCCTCATGAAATAATGGAATGAGAGTAAGGGCCTCATTTTAGATGGAAGAAAAGATGATACAGGTGGTAGAAAATAATATAGTAAAGAGAATCACAGGCAAGTGGAGGGTACACAGAGTGTGCATGGAAGAAATTAGGGGAAAGATGAAGTTGGGACTCTGAGTGATAGACTGGAGAGTGCACGGTTGAGGTGGGCTGGACACATGGTAAGAATGGGAAAAGAAAGACCATCGAAGAGAGCATGTGAGGAAGAGGACTGCCAGAAAGGATGTGAAAGCCAGAGGATACGATGGAAAGACTCTGTCAAAAGAAGTTTGAAGAGAAAAAGACAAACTCCAAGACCTGTGAACCCATGCCAAGGACCAGATGGACTGGCAAACAATCATAGGCACCTCTTTCTTCACTCATGTAAATGGAAAAAGGAGTTATGAAGTGTAAGGGTCGCATTTCACTTCAATGCTTCCTAGGAGGTGCTGAGGACTCTTGACTCCCAGTGACTTGGGCAGGATCAGGCACTAATACTTTATTCCAATGAAAGCTGGGACTCCAGTTTTGAAACAATATAAATGATTAACTCCTAGCCATGGTGGCTTGCCTTGTACAGTATAAGACCTTAAAGCTGTCCCTTGCTCCAGCTGTGTGTTTTGGTACTGTGCCAGGAGTAAATATAGCCAGTCCTGGACCAAGACAAGTGTAACTGTCAATCCTTGGACTCTGCATTCTCAGAATCCTACTCACTGTTATCAGTTTGTAAAGAGAGTAGCTGCCTATTAGATTTTAAATCTATTGAATTGTGTTTGATTTTTTAAAATTATTTATCTTCCGTTTTGTAATCACTTAGATGTGATTAGAATCTGATAATTACAATGCAATCTTCCTTTTGTGCTCTCTTGGGTTGGGGTAAGGAAAATACCAATTAACAAGTCGTATTGCAACACACCATATCAAGGAAAGTCCTGTACAATCAGTAAAGTATATTTGCCTCAGATAAGAGTTATTATGCTTTCTTCAGCAGTATTAGCCTTGGCATTGTGACACAGCATTCATAGAACCTCACCTTAGCTGTACAACTGGGGCCAGGTTTCCAAAAGCATTCATTTTACCTTTAGGTACTTCAATGAAACATGTGTCCTGATTTCTCAAAAAATATTGAGCTTCCACTTCCCTCTATTGACAATAACAGGAGCTTTTGCTGGATGCTGAGCTCTTCTGAAAATCTGCTGTAGTCTGCTAAAGTGGCTGCATGTATCGATAATCCATAGAATCACAGGAGAGTAGGGCTGGAAGGAACCTCAACAAGTCATCAAGTCGAGCCCCTACAATAAGGCAGGACCAGGTAAACCGTGACCATCCCCGACAACCTCTCCCAGCTTGATGTTATCTGCACATTTTAAAGCATATTCTCCACTCCATTGTCCAAGTCATTTAATGAAAATATCGAATAGTACTGGACCCAGGAGTGATCCCTGTGGAACTCCACTAGAAACGCCCTTCCAGTTTGACAGCAAACCCTTCGTAACTACTCTTTCTGTAGGGTCTTTCAACCTGTCGTATATGCAACTTAAGGTAATTTCATCTAGACCACATTTCCAAAGTTCGGTTATGAGAATGTCATGTAGGACTGTGTCAAAAGCCTTACTAAAATCAGGGTGTATCATGTCAACTGCTTCTCCCTCATTTATCAGGCCAGTAACTCTGTTAAAGAAGAAAATTAGGTTGGTTTGTTCTTGACAAATTCATTCTGGCTATTCCTTACAATCCTGTTCTAATCTAGGTGTTTACAGATTGATTGTTTAATTTATTTTAGTATCTTACCAGGTATCAAAGTTAGGCGGCCTGGTCTGTAATTCCCCATGTCCTCCTTGTTCCCCTTTGAAAGTTAATTACTGTGTTTGCCCTTCTCCAGTCCACTGAGACCTCACGTGTCCTCCATGAGTTCTTGATAATAACTGCTAACGGTTCCAAGATTGCTTCGGCTAGTTCCTTAAGACTAAGTATTTTAGGATGAATTTCATCAGGCCCTGCTGACTTGACTACATCCAACTTATCTAAATACTCTTTAACCTGTTCTTTTCATATTTTAGCTTGTGTTCATTTCCCCCTGGTTGTTAATGTTAATTGAATGGAGTATCTGGTCACCATTTCACTTTTTAATGTAAAACTTTCTTAAGCGCATTGCTGTGAGGTTAGCTCCCCCCCACCCTGGGCAGGGGGCGAACCTGGCAGCCGCACTTCTAACCATCAGGGCAGTTGGAGTGCAGTGCGCGCCAGCGCAGGGCTGTGAGGTCGGCCCCCCACACCCTGGCAGGGGCTGAACCCGGTCAGAAGCACAGAGCTGTGAGGTTGCTCCCCTCCCTCCCCCCGGCACGGGGCGAACCCGACAGCCGTGCTTCTGACTGTCCAGGCGGTCCGAGTGTGGCGTGCGGGGCTGTGAAGTCGGGCCCTCCCTGGGCAGGGGATAAACCTGGCAGCCCCCTTGGCCGCGGGCCGCACAGTGGGCCTACGCCGGCCGCGTGTTGTGCAGGCCTGCACTAGCCCTTTTGATTTTTTTCCTACATGCTTGTGCTATTCTTTGATACTCCTTAGCAATTTGTCCTTGTTTCCACTTTTGGAAGGATTCCTTTGTGATTTTCTGGTCACTAAAGAGCTCCTGATGGAGCTATCTTGGTCTTTTCCTATTCTTCCTATCTTTCCTTCACAGGGGTATAATTTGCTGTTGTGCCTTGAGAAACTGCCATTCTCCTGAACTCCTTTTTCCCTTAGATTTTCTTCCCCTTGGATCTTACTACCACTTCCCTGTTTGCCTGCTCTCCGTTTGAAGTCCGTTGTCCTTATTCTGCTGCTCTCCGTCTTTCCTTTCCTCAGAATCATGATAGTCACTGTGATCAGCTTAAGCTATAAGAATGCTAAATATGTTCCCTCTACGTGTATTTGGTAAAGAAATATTTAAAAGTATTTAATGTCAGTTCCTTTAGGCCTGCTTCACACATTCCTACATTTATTTTTTTCCCAGTGAGAAAATATGAAACAGAATAATGCAGATGTTAGATTTGATCCAGCCAACATAACAGACGTAAACTCTTATCAAGGATCTCTGATGTGTTGTCAGAAAGAGCAGATTTTTCCCTGTACGCTGTCACCATAGTCTTCCATAATTCTGACTCTTAAGTCACTGAAAGGAATCCCTAAAGACCACAAAGTAACACCATTGAATTGACAGTTTAGATGCAGCATTTAATTTAGCGTTAGGTCTCTCCCTTTTTATGTCATTCTGACTTGATCAGCTGCAGGGCAACACTTCTCATCAGCACTAAGGCATAAGAACAGATGTTACACATATTGGTGCTGCTGATACTTTCAGAGTACAAGTCAGAGGTGTGTGCAGAGTTGGCTTACAAGCTCTCTGGTACCTTTCTCTGACCCTGGCACAGCTTCTGCGCAGAGCTGAGTCCAAAGTGTCATGTCAGAGCAGCCTGACATTTGCTTTACCATGGAATAGCTGTAAATGGCCACAAAAGGTTGATATTGCAGCCAGAGTTTAACATGGTGCACAGGCACACTGGCATGTCCCAGTATTGCCATCCCTGAGCATTCAAAAATGAGATAAAAGAAACCCAGTCACCTTCTTGTAACTGTATCAGAGGGTAGCTGTGTTAGTCTGGGTCTGTAAAAAGTGACAAAAAGAGTCCTGTGGCAGCTTATAGACTAACAGACGTATTGGAGCATAACTGAGTGAATACCCACTTCGTCAGACGCATGCCATTCTGGTAACCATTGCTCTTTGAATGCTTGTTCACGTGCATTCCAATCAGGTGTGTGCGTGGGCATGGGCATGGTAGCTGGAAGATTTTTCCCAATAGCAGCATCCGTCAGGTCAATACAGGTGCCCCCTGGAGTCGTGCCTTCATGGCGCCCAATATGGAGCCAAGACATCTGTAAAGTACCAACTATCCAGCATTTCTGGAGAATTATTTGCATAATAGAAACTTCTGTCAATTTCTGCCATAATGCTCAACAGTGAAATGTAGGCAACGAGAGGCTCCCAAATTTGGATCTGATCACACCGCAGTCTTCCTTACAAATGCCATTGTACAAAGTTTTAATCTATTTCCTGTGGTGGGATTAGAATAATGCTACAGCCAGTTTTGGAGAAAAATGAATACAACAAATGTGACTTGTTGAAAAGCACTTGCCTCTGTTTTTATAACCCCGATATATTTTATTTTCTCAGCAATGCAATTGGTCCTCTGGTAGCTCTCTGGCTTATATATGAACAAGGAGGTGTAATGCAAGAAGCTGTGACTCCTGTCTGGCTACTGTTTTATGGAGGTGTTGGGATCTGTGTAGGTCTCTGGGTCTGGGGTAGAAGAGTTATCCAGACTATGGGGAAAGACCTCACACCAATCACACCTTCGAGGTATGTACAGGATTACTAATTTGATTGCCTGAATTTCTAATCGGATCTAGTTTGAGAAATTGCTGCTGTAGTTTTGCGTTTAATTGTGTGGACTGCTGGGTTTGCTTTCAATTTGATTCTAATGGTAACTTGTTTGTCCTCCTACCTTGTTAAAAAAAAATCCCTGTAAATGAATGTGGTGTGAGTTTGAATTGTAGAGGTCTAGTTGACAAAAGTATTCTACTGCTGTCCTAATTAGCATGTGAAACTATGACATTTGGAAATGGCAAAATTAGCTTTCCCCATGTGCTTTATAACATTAAAAATATGAATCTGACTCTTATTTTTGCTTTAAATGCATACTAGACCTCTGCTGCCACTAACCTAATGACTAATTAAGCATGATTCACTGGACTGTAGAGTAATAAAACAGCCTGAAGCAGTGAGCCGAGCAACCAGTTTAATGCAGATAACTAGTGTGTATTGTTTCCATTATTCGGTAGTCCATTGTTCTCCTAATGTAATTCTATGACCAAATCAGCTGGAGGTAAACAGTTGAAGAAGATACTGGTAAGACTTTGGCACACTGCATGGTGTCAGTCCAAACTGATGCAAAGAGTGACTGTGAAGTGTTTTCTTATGCTTCCTGCAGTGGATTCACTATTGAGTTGGCTTCGGCGTTCACAGTTGTGGTAGCTTCCAATGTTGGACTTCCTGTCAGTACTACACACTGCAAGGTATGCTTTTGCCATGTGACTGCAGTCATGGCAGTCTGGACTGCACATCTTTAAGTTTGCTGCTCAGGTCGCTGTACAATGGCATGATTCAATGCAGGGAAAAGCTGAAATAGTTCTCTTCTGCAAGGCAAAATCAAATGTATGAGGCATGGCCCAGTTCTGTTCTGTCAAAAACAAACAAAGATATTTACATCGATGTAGAACTGGACATGTTCACTGTAAAAAATACATTTTTGATTTTCAGATTGAAAATCAATTGTAACTGGGGCATAAGAGCATACGGGGTTTGAACTCGATAGGCTCCACCCAAAGTAACCCTTCACAAATATGTCATCCACAGCTCTAAAGAGCAAAATTAAACAGTTCCATAGTATGTTGGGAGTAGAAGCAGAGGATTTGCTTTTCTTTGATCATGCCATTTGAGCCTCGATCTGTAGCATTCCTCAGTGTTCAGAGGCTATGACACCTTCCATCATTCATACGTCACTGTCTTGATAAGTGCATGGCATGGGATTTCCTTCATGTAACTCTTATACTACAACATTTCCATCTATCTATCTTTTTTTATTTCTTCACAGTGGATTTTGCATTGAAGTAATGTGTGCGCTAACGGTACTTGTAGCCTCAAATGTGGGTATTCCAATAAGCTCCACTCATTGCAAGGTATTGGAGTTTGCAGTGATAATATCAATCTAGAACAGTCAAATTATGAGAAATGCTGATTGTTGCATTTTGCCTTCATTATGTTTTGCACCAAATAGATTTTGATGACCACTGAACAAACAAACAAAGATTTTATTCAAAAGAACTACACAGATGCAAAGTTAAGACTGAGTAATTGCACAAAAGGGTGGAAAGTTTAAGGTTCTTACCATGTTAATTTGGCCAGTATGAATCTGACCAGTTTACTGTTCACAATGTTACATGTATACCTTATTGTAGACTTCAGTAGTCAAGTTAACATATGTTTAGCGGCCTCATGTTGCGCATCCTCAATAAAGCATGGAGCATATGCACCATGTAGTGTTCAGACAATTAGCTTAAATTGATAACTATGGCTAGTAGAAATGCAACATTCCTATTCTGTTAGAAGCTCTGAAATTTAAAAGGAAAAAATCTTTACTTTTGCAACAGCCAGACCCTGTCCCTGTGGAGAGATCCAGGAGGGCACAGAGTCCCTGTGGCTTTAGTCACTAACCCCAAAACGTTCGGTACCTTTCGGCTGTTGCAAGGTATAATAATAATTGTGAGCCAAGCAGGCTCCATCCCCAAGGAGCCAGTTGTAGCAACAGAGCCTGGAGCTTTCGGTTTTGGCCATTGTTTCGCATGCCAGAAAGTTACTCTGGAACCAGGCGTTTAGTCGAGTTAGCCTGTAATTCTTCTAAACCATGAAGCACAGGGGCTTCTGAATAGCTTGTGCTGCACGTGACAGGCAGATTTGATGAGCTTGTCTATGCACTGAAATAACAATGGAAAATGAGTGTTATAAACATCCTCTGCACAGAAGTGTGTATTTTAGCAGGCACCACTGCTGAATGCAGAACTACTTGTTCTATACAACTGTAGTTAAACAGAGCATATGAAGGCAAACTGCACTGATTTGAAACCAATCTGAAAGTAGCTGTCATCGAATATCTACAAATCATTTTTGTTTTTCTCTTTTGAAGTTTTAACTGCTTTCCTAATCTTTAATACATCATAATCATTTTTAATAAGCTAAACTTTCATAGTGTTTAGAGCTGGATTTACCAATGCCATCATTGCTGATATCTTTTTAAATTCCAAGAAAAACCAAAAATTACATCTTGGTTACACACTAAACCAGACTGAAATTTGATACAGTAACCTTACACAATAGCTTGGAAATACAAGCTGATACATTTTACGCAATTTTTGTATAATATACGTAGGTCTTTTGATTGTAAGTTTGAACTGATAATACACCCCGATGTCAAAAACAGACAAACAAAACACCTGTTTTTTATCCAGTAAACACCAGACATGTTTACTTGTATCTAAGAGCTTGTTTACACAGAGCACTAATGCAGACTGTAGTGGTGTGATTTCTAAAGTGCACTAATATGTTGCACATTAATTGGTCCATGTAGGCCCTGCTGGTGCGCACTAAAGGTTTACTAGAGTGCTGTAACATAGTGCTATTTGAGAGAGTTCTACATTAAAGTGTACTAGGGAACATTACAAATATTATTCATTATGATATTTACAGAGAGAGCCTTGAAAGACCCTGATTTTTGGACACAGAAGTGTAGGGCCAGAAGGGACTTCAATAGATCAACCAGCCCTGTGCACCCCTGACAGGATTAGTAATAACTAGACCTTTCCTGGAAGATGTCTGTCTAACCTGTTCTTGAAAACCTCCAAGAGTGGGTATTCACCCACGAAAGCTCATGCTCCAAAACGTCTGTTAGTCTATAAGGTGCCACAGGACTCTTTGCTGCTTTTCCAATCATGGAGATTCCACAGTCTCCCTAGGCAATTTATTCCAGTGCTTAACCACTCTAACAGTTAGGAAGTTTTTCCCAATGTCCAACTTAAACCATCCTTGCTGCAATTTAAGCCCATTGCTTCTTGTCCTGTCCTCAGAGGTTAAGGAGAACAATTTTTCTCCCTCCTCCTTGTAACACTCTTCTATGTACTTAAGTGTCATCATGTCCCCTCTCGGTCTTCTCTTCTCCAGATTAAACAAACCCAATTTTTTTCAATCTTCCCTCATAGGTCACGTTTTCTAGACTTTTAAATCATTTTTGTTGCTCTTCTCTGGACTTCCTCCAATTTGTCCACATCTTTCCTGAAATGTGGCACCCAGAACTGGACACAATACTCCAGCTTAGGCTGTATCAGCATGGAGTAGAGCGGAAGAATTACTTCTGGTGTCTTGCTTACAACACTGCTGCCAATACATCCCAAAATGATGTTTGCTTTTTTTTTTTTTTTTTTTTTTTGCAACAGTGATATATTATTGACTCATGTTTAGCTTATGGCCCACAAATCTCTTTCTGCAGTACTCCTTCCTAGGCAGTCATTTCCCATTTTGTATGGGTGCAATTGATTGTTCCTACCTAAGTGGAATACTTTACATTTGTCCTTATTGAATTTCATCTTATTAACTTCAGACAATTTCCCCAGTTTGTCCAGATCATTTTGAATTTTAATGCTATCCTTCAAAACACTTTGCTATCCCCTCCCAACTTGGTACCGTCCGCAAACTTTATAAATATACTCACTATACCATTATCTACATCATTTATAAAGATACTGAACAGACCCAGAGCCAGGACTGATTCCTGTAGGACCCCATTCCATATGCCCTTCCAGTTTAACTATGAATCACTGATAACTACTTTCTGGAAATGGATTCCCAAGCAGTTATGCACCCATCTTATAGTACTCCATCTAGATTGTATTTCCCTAGTTTGTTTCTGAGACAGTCTTGAGAGATAATATCAAAAGCCTTATTAAAGTCAAGATATACCACATCTACTACTTCCCCCTCATCCACAAGGCTTGTTACCCTGTCAAACAAAGCAATTAGGGTGGTTTGACATGATTTGTTCTTGACAAATTCATGCTGACTGTTACTTATCACCTTGTTACTTTCCAGGGGTTTGCGAATTGATGTGCGTGGTTATCTGTGCTATTATATCTCTGGGTACTGAAGTTAAAATGACTGGTTTATAATCCCCCAGGTTATCCTTATTCTCCTTTTTATAGATGGGCATTATTTGCCCTCTTCTTATCCTTTGGAATCTCTCCTGTCTTCCATGAGTTTTCAAAGATAATTGCTAATGAGTCAGATATCTCCTCAGTCAGCTCCTTGAGTACTCTAGGATGTATTTCATCTGGCCTGCTGAACTGAAGACATCTGACTTGTCTAAGTAATTTTTAACTTGTTCTTTCTCTATTATAGCCTCAGATCCTACCTCATCACTGGTGTTCACTATGTTAGATGTCCAATCACCACTAAACTTTTTGGTGAAAACAAACAAAAAAGTCATTTAGCACTTCTGCCATTTACATATTTTCTGTTGTTGTCTTTCCCCCCTCATTGAGTAATGGGCCTACCCTGTCCTTGGTCTTCCTTTTGCTTGTATATGTTCAATTTTTTTTTGTTACCTTTTATGTCTCTAGCTAGTTTAATTTCATTTTGTCCCTACATGATTGTGTTGGGGTTTTTTTATATTCATCCTTTGTAATTTAACCCAGTTTCCACTTTTTAGGGCTCTTTCTTGAGTTTCAGATCACTGAAGATCTCCTGGTTAAGCCATGGTCGTCTTTTGCCATACCTCCTATCTTTCCTACACAGTGAGATGTTTGCTCTTGTGCCGTTAATAATGTCTCTTTGAAAAACTGCCAACTCTCTTGAACTGTTTTTCCCCTTAGACGTGCTTACCATGGGATCTTACCTACCAATTCCCTGAATTTGCTAAAGTCTGCCATCTTGAAATCCATTATCTTTATTCTGCTGTTTTCCCTTCTACCCCATTCTGTAGAATCATGAATTCTATCATTTTACGATCACTTTTACTCAAGCTGCCTTCCACTTTCAAATTCTCAACCAGTTCCTCCCTACTTGTCAAAATCACATCTAGAACAGCCTCTCCCCTACTTGTTTTCTTCACCTTCTGAAACAAAAAATTGTCTCCAGTATGTTCTAAGAACTTGTTGGATAATCTGTGCTGTGCTGTGTTATTTTCCCAGCACAAGTCTGGTTGAAGTCTCCCATCACCACTAAGTCCTGTGCTTTGGAGGATTTTGTTAGTTACTCAAAAAAAAGCCTTGTGCACTTCTTGTTTCTGGTTAGCTGATCTATAATAGACTCTTGCCATGACTTCAGCCTTGTTTATTACCCCTTTTATCCTTATCCAGAGACTTTCAACAAGTTTGTCTCTATTTCCATCTCATTCTCAGTGCACCTGTATATAGCTCTGATTTACAAGGCAACAACTCCTCTCTTTTCCTTGCCTCTCCTTTCCAAGCAAGCAAACATCTACATAAACTCAAAATTGCTATAAATAACCTACAAGAAAGAAGCCCTAAATGTATCATTAAGGAGCCAAGCATCACAATCCTTTCTAGACACAGTTTTCTTTGGACCAAGGGACTATTCAGAAATCTGCTGTTGTTGCGTTTCTCTTTATTTAGGCTGGTTGCCGCTTCTTCTCTAGACAACTGCAAACCATCTGGAGCCATCTACAGTAATTGCTAGCCCCAGCCTAGCATATCAGTGACTGATGGGTTTATTCAGATTAAATGTTACATAGCTAATATGTTTCTCTTCGAATGGGTTTTTCACCTTAGCCTCTAAGGATAGAACAAGAAGCAATGGGCTTAAACTGCAGCAAGGGAGGTTTAGGTTGGACATTAGAAGAAAGTTCCTAACTGTCAGGGTGGTTAAACCCTGGAATAAATTGCCTAGGGAGGTTGTGGAATCTCCATCTCTGGGGATATTTAAGAGTAGGTTAGATAAATGTGTATCCAGGATGGTCTAGACAGTATTTGGTCCTGCCATGAGTGCAGGGGACTGGACTCGATGACCTCTCGAGGTCTCTTCCAATCCTAAAGTCTATGAATCTATACCCTCATGATCTTTTTAGGTGAAATCTTCTCTTAACTTATTCCCACAGGGAAAGTGTCTCTCTTCACCCTCTCCTAAAATACTTTGCTCCACCCAATGTCTCTAAACCTCTTTAAATGCAGGGAAGTTTTAATTTAAAAAAAATAATGTGGTTCAGTCTAGTCCAGGCAAAGATGCCATTTAGGACCAAATCCAGCTCCACTTTGTGCTCTATGGAAAGATTCCTGTTGAGAACAGTGCAACTGGGATTGGGGCCTTCCCTTTAGGAAGAATTCTCAGCCACCCTCTATCCAACCGCCCTCTGCTCCTTGTCTCCTGACCACACCCTCCAGGGACCCCCTGCCCCTAACTTCCCCCTGGGATCCCCCCCCGCTCCCTGTCCCCTGACTGCCCTCCTGACCCCTATCCACATCCCCGCCCCCCAGCAGGCTTCCTGGGACTCCCACTCCCAACCCTTCCTGTCTCCCATTCCTTGATTGCCCCCCTAGAACCTCCGCTCCCTTACCCAACCCCCCTGCTCCCTGCCCCCTTACCAGCAGCAGGAGCTCGCAGCCGCGACACCCGGCCAGAGCCAGCTGCGCTCCCCATGCTGTCCAGCGGGAGCGGCGGACCAGAGCACGGCCCAGCTGCCGGGGAGGGGTCAGGAGCTCAGGGGCCGGATGTGGCCCGCGGGCCGTAGTTTGCCCTCGTCTGGTCTAAGGCCTCAATTCTGCAGTGAGCCCCACACAGTATGATCCCTATGTCCATGCAGGGCCTATTGAAGTCAAGAGGCTCTGGGTGGGTGCAGTGCTCTGCCTATGTAGAGCTCATTGCAGGACTGGGGCCTAAAAAGGCAGAGGCACATAGACCTGCATTGACATAGCAGAGTTAAATGCCATTTGACTGAGATACCGGAATCTCATGAAGCTGGCTTTAAGCTGAGGCGTATACTAGGAAAGGCAGCTGCTAAGGTTTTTTTTCTTCTTTTTTTTTTTTTTAACCCCAGCAACCTGCAAGTGCTAAATTCCAGCCGTCCTTTAACAAAGCATCACTCTTCACTGAAGTCTGCATTATTTTAAGATCTTGGCTACTTACATTGCTGGGTATCAGCTGATTGGCATTGGGTGGGTCACAGAAGTTTCTTAGAGGCTTTTAGATGTTAACCTTGTATCTCCTAACCCTTTTTTCAAACTCCCAAGGTTGGTTCAGTGGTGGCAGTCGGCTGGATACGTTCAAAGAAGGCTGTTGACTGGCGTCTGTTCCGCAACATCTTTCTGGCCTGGTTTGTGACCGTTCCTGTTGCTGGCTTGTTCAGTGCTGGAGTCATGGCGATCTTGATGTATGGGATTCTGCCCTATGTCTGAATTGCCACTTCCTCATGAAACAGGCAGAGTAGCCCAAGCTACTCTCCCATGGCGGGGGAGGAGAGGGAGGAGAAGAGCCCCTATTAACCTGTCCAATGGAAGTGCTAGTCAGCAAGGATTCATCATCCATATCTAACTTCTTATCTACTGTATATAACAATGTGTCATATTGGTGACATGGTGATATCATGTGGTGCCGTTCTTATATATTAAAGAAATATATGCATATAGTAGGGAATAGTACCTAAGTTATATTATAAGTGGGGTGAAAATATTGCCTAGAATTTAATATTTAGTAAAGTTTGTACATAATGTAACATTTCAGTGGCGATTTTTTTAATCTTTTAAAGAAGAGTATGGATTGGGAAATGTTTGTCTATTTGATATAAGATAAAGCGAGGTACAGGATTGCATAACATGAATTTTTTTAAAGTTAAAAGATACTGGAACAAAACGTGCATAAGTGCTTTTCGTAAGATAACTTTGTTCATATCAGATTGATCTTTGTGTACAATACTATATGGCAACTGCTTTTGTAAATACTTACAAACAGTAACTTTTTAATGGTGCATTTCCCTTATATATTTTGGATAAGAAAGTTTAGAAAGTACCAAAGAAGCAGGGAAATAGCTTGCTAGAGTTATGTTGTCGTCTACCCGTGTGTGTGTACCTGTATGTTCCCACTTCTAATTAAAGATTGTTTTCACTAAGCTATCACCAGCAAAGCTGGGATAGCACTGTTCATGTTTGATTGTAACTAGCAAAAAACCGTATTTTACAGTTATGCCTGTTCTTGTTATTCTGTATGCTTAATACTACTGTTCATGTGATTAGTCAACTAACTTCATTATGTTCTGACTCTGAAATACGCTAAATATTCATCTTCCATCTTCCCCCACTCCTGTCAAATCTGAACCCAGTCCTGCCATCAACCTGAACAGGAGCAAGATGAAGCCTTAGAAATCTTCTCCTTCTGTAGTAGTTCCCCGCCACAGACTCTCAGAGAAACGGGTGGGTGATTCCATGGCCTGTACTCTAAAGTCACACACAGAAATTGAGGAAGGTAGCTAGGTAATAAGCATGCCTGGCACTTGGGGATTAGAAAGTAATGAATAATAATGGGCCCTGCCCCATGAATGAATTGCTTTCAGGGAGTACCGTTGTGTAATTGAGGCTGTCGGATCAGCCTGTGTTTGGATACTAACAAACACTCTAGGGCCAGGTTTGCATGTTGAGTAATTCCCTCCTCCCTCCCTGTGTTCATCAGTGGAATAAGATGCTGCTCGTTGTGACTAAGGTCAGGTGTGATTGAACCAGCATGGCTAACAATAGCAGTGCAGATGTGGTGTGTCAGGCCTCGGTGCAGGCTGGGTACAAATGTGCATTCCTAGCCTACCCTGCTGTTTTTAGCCAGACTGCAATCACCCTGTAGCTTGTGGTGTAGACATGACCTGTGTGGGGATGAGAGTCTGGCCCTAGAGGAACAGAGAGTCTATGGATACACATGTTTAGGTTGAGATTGTCACGGCAGCGCAGGGGATTACATGGAACAAGTGTGGCTTAAATCTCAGCCTAGAAGTCTTGATGCCGTTCAGGCTGAGGTTACTGTTCTGGGGGTGGAAGCCAGTGTTTGGATGGAGATGGGAACCTAGTACTGTTTAAATGCTGCTAAAATTTTGATAGACAAACATTCTATCATTGTTTGTTTGCCTTGTGAATTTTTTGAATGTTACTCATTTGCGTCAGACATGACTGGAAAAGGCACAAGTGCTAAAGATTTCTTACTGTGGGCAGCTAGAACTTACACTTTGCCTTTGTTCAGATCCTGGTTGGCTTTTGTCCACTTGAGTCCTTGGATAGATTTTGACAGTAGTAGCTCAAATAAAATAACTCTGTGGACAGCAAACAACCCCTTCCCTGATTTCTGTTGGTCTGGTGATCCCAGCACCCCCACCCCCTCGCCCTCCTGAATCACCACAGCTTGGTCCAGCGATGGCTCCTGGCGCAAGTGTCATGGGCGGATGCATATTAGTGTCCCCTCGATACTGCTATGTATTCAGCAACAGCTGCCCTGCTGGCTGGTTCAAACAGACAGGGTGCTTTAGGGAAACACCCCTTCAGTGGAAGCCACAAACATTTCCATCGTGATGGTGTCATGCTTCAAGAGAACTGCTCCTATAATCCCTCTCTGTGGTCCAGCAAGGGCACCCACTCTGGGCTTCAGGCTCACTGGGCTGTCGAATGAGACCTGCACCTCAATCCCTTCTGCCCTGGGTATTTCCAGGCTGCACATCCCCTGACTATACAGAGATATACCAAGCAAGAGACTCTGCCTAAGCAGGCCTGCTTACTTTGTATTCAGAGACCAAAAGTGCAATTGCCCACCATTGTAAGGTACCACACAGCACTTCCTGTGCAGGCCTATCTTATCCATAAGGTAAAAGCACTACAGAGAAAACATTAACAATAAAAGAACCTACATGCATGCTAATAAGCTTGCCAGAGCTCACCGCAGATCTCTGGCAGGAACAGGCCTTTAAAACCCCATCCAATGGGTCTCCTTGTGGTTTCCAGTTCATCACAGCTTCAGCTCAGAACTAGCTATTGGGCCTCAGTAGGCCCAGTCCTTCCAGCCACACCTTAGGATTTGGCTACTCCATGGACCAGGTGTTCTGTCCATTTGCTGGATCAGGAAGAAGACCCTGAGCTATTTATCCCCAAACCCTTTTTATCTGTTAGTCCCTGGAGAATCCAGCATGAACTAATCCATACCCACCCCTCCAGGAGTAGCTTCAAAGGGCTGATCACCGCAGGAATGGCAGTAGCCTCCCCCACCTCCTAGTGGAGCTACATACACAATGGCATGTTTAATGTAATGGACCCCAAAGGAATTAACCCTAATTCAGGAAGGTTTATGTTAAGTCCACCAGGTTTGTCCAGTGACAGACGGAACAGTGGTTTTTAATAGTCAAACATTCTGAAATTATATAAAAGCTGCAGAGTTTTGGCCTTGAGGGGTGGGATTTATGGTAAGTGACTGAGTGACAAAACGGTGTAATAGGCCCATGCTAAGAATGTAAGACTCAGGGAGACTGCCAAAAGATTTCTCAAAGGAGCGGGGGGGGGGGAGTGATTTGTCGGAGGAGAGAGCACTCTTTTGGCTGTCCTGAACGAGATGTGCTTTCAGAGGGTGTCGCTGTGGTTCTGAATATACGTCCACAGCAGGCCTTACATTGACAGGAGCCTCTTCCCCTCCAGATGAGCACACAAGCTGCACCATTCTCAGAAAGGGCAGCCTGGAACCTAGGGGGTATATAGGCACAGAAGGCTGAGAGACCATGTAACAACCTCAGAGTAAGATGGGAGAAGAGCATCCCAGGGGTCAGACAGCCATGGCACAGGAGAGGACCCTGGGAAAAAGAACTAACCATCATTAAATGCATTGTTGAGTCAGTGTCTGTCTCTCTCTCTCTCACACACCCCCACCCACCCACCAGCTGTGCAGGAGGGGGTAGTGTGTGACACACAGCAGCAGCAGGTTACTTGTTTGCTGATCCTGGATAGGCACCCACTACTCTGCTTCCTGCACTGATCAGAAACATGGGGCAAGCACAGTGCTACACACCACAGAGCAAACTGCTCCTTTCCCAACGGCTTGGAATGGTGACCGAATAGCTAGTACAATCAAGTCAGATGCAAAGCTGAACCAAGCACATGGCATGTCCTGTGTGAGTCACGTCCTCCTCCATCTCTGGGCAAAACTGAGATGGTGCATTACTTCTGGGAAGGCACATGACAATCCATTTGGGCTGACAGCCACACAGATGGATACACGTCAGGGCAATGAGCTGGGAACACTCCAGGAGCAGCAGCACCAGCCACACCAACAAAGCAAGTGACACCATTGCAAAGGCACTTGGAGAAGGAATTCTTGCTCCCCTACGTGCAAATGGAACAATCCCCACAACTATGGAACATCTGAAGCAGAGAGCAAGTGGGGCTCTCCCTGTCTGCTCCCCCAACAAAGCAAAGCCTTAGGACCGGGTTTTCTAAGGAGTTCAGTTCCCTGTTAAGCCCCTCCATGAAGCGGCCAGGTTTTCAAAAGGGCTCTGCCAGCAGACCAGTGAGAACTGCTGGGTACCGAGCTTTTGAAAAACCTGGCCCTAAAACGAGTGCAACAAGAGCTGAGATTTCCAACCTTTTCAGCTAAAAGCTAATGAGAATTTCTTGCAAGAATTTGAGCCCATTAAAGTGAGTGGGAATGGGTCTGAGAAAGTAGCTAGCAGGTGCAAGGTGTCAGAAGGGAGCTGCAGGGCTAGCAGAATGAGAAAGGAGAGGAATGGAGGATTCCCTACTAGCAGAGGTGCTCATTGCAGTTATGAAACCCCGTTACCATGTAGCCTCAGAGACAGTACCAATGTGGCATTTCCGCAGAGAACACCATTGTTACATATGCCTCTGCTCTTTGCAGGCTAGATCCATCACGTCACCCCGAGAATGGGGCATAACGGCATATTGGCCCAGAGAGGAGCATTCCCCAGTTTTATAGGGAGGTCCCCAGGGCTTCCCCAGACTTAGTGGAGAAACTGGGGAGATTTGGAACACACAGTGTCTGTGAGCTAAGCACAGCATGTGCTGGTCAGGAGAACAGGTAACAGTAACACAAGCAGCTTTGATTGCCAGCCGTGGGAAGCCTCCATCGTCTGTGTAACATTGCATTTGCTTGACTGTTTGAGGATCCACTGACTGTGTGTTTAACTCGTTATCTCACGCCCCAAAGAAGCCCAGTTCCCACAAGTGCTGTCTTCTAGACAAAGCAAGTGAGCAGCAGCACCTGCTGAGTGCCTGCAGAAAGCAAAGCCATGAGCCACGCTCAGCAGTTTTAATTCCCATGACTAAGGGCTCATCACTGAACACCAACACCTCAGGAGTAAAAATCAGCATAGCTGCTCTCTCTCCTAGGAGGCCTTCCCAATACAGCCAAGCCAGAGGTACAGAAAGCAACAAGGATACCCATTTCAGTCTAATACAATATACTCTTCTTCCCAATGGCAGAAATTCCCCAGAGATGAGCCTTACCCTCATTCGGTTAGAGAAACGGCGTTATCGCTAAACCAGGATTATTTACCAGGGACTCTACGTCCCATTAATACCGAAAGAGCCCATAGGATGATGCTATATTGAATAGCATGAATCAGGGGCGGCTCTAGGCATTTTGCCGCCCCAAGCACAGCAGGCAGACCTTGCCTGCGGGAGGTCCCCGGTCCTGCGGATTCGGCAGCATGCCTGCAGGAGGTCCGCCGAAGCCGCGGGACCATCGGACCCTCCACAGGCAAGCCGCTGAAGGCAGCATGCCTGCCGCCCTTGCGGTGACTGGTAGAGCGCCCCCTGTGGCTTGCCACCCCAAGCATGTGCTTGGCGCTCTGGTGCCTGAAGCTGCCCCTGGCATGAATGTCACCAAGGCACAAGGACATCTGCAACCACTGGGACATCATGGTTATGACTTGGCTGCATGGCATAACCACTTAGCAGCAACACCAAGTAAAGGGCTCCGCTTTCCCCCCAGCCCGCAAGCTAAAGGAGAATTCCCCTTTGGTACTACCAGCACAGGGCCTGGTAAGTTCTGATTCCGTCCCCAGAGAGCGGTGGCGCACACCCTCGCAAATCTGTTCTGGTACTTTCAACACGTAACCCTGGCGTTACAATGGATGCCCATAGCTAATGTTCCAGTTCAGGCTGCCTGCCAGTATACTGATGTCTTCTGCAGTTCTGCACCAAAGCTATGTGGTTAAACACGGGGAGAACAAGGACTGTGTGCGCCATACCCAATCAGCAAGAGGCTAGTTCAAAGCCAAACAGGCACCTTTGAAAGTCCTTCCTTCTCCCTGCTTGATCAGTAAAGTCACACGCCTTTGGCAATGGGCAATTGGTTTCAAAGAAAGCCTAGTCAACATTATGTTAAATCGGGTGGGCAAACTTTTTGGCCCGAGGGCCACATCTGGGTGGGGAAATTGCATGCAGGGCCAGGGCAGGGGGTTGGGGGGCAGGAGGGAGAGCAGGGTGTGGGAGGGGGTGCAGTGTGCAGGAAGGGGTTCAGGGCAAGGGATTGAGGCAGAGGAGGGGTGCAGGGTGTATGAGGAGGCTCAGGGAAAGGGTTTGGGGTGCAGGAGGGATGCAGAGTGCAGGAGGGGGCTCAGGGCAGGAGGTTGGGATGAAGGAGAGGTGCGGTGTGTGGCAGAGGGCTCAGGGCAGGGGGCTGGGATGCAGGAGGGGTTTGGGCTCTGGGCTCCAGCCCGTGCCACTTACCTAGAGCGGCAATAACTAACAGCCTCAGGAGATTCCTGTAACCCCCAGTTCTCACTCTGTGCCCTTAGCCAGTTGGTACTAAAAGGTTCTGGAGTCACACTATTAAGCTAAAAGAGATTTCAGAAACAAATGGGATTTGTTTTTAAGTATCAATTTCTAAACCTGGCAAAGAATCCTGGGCCAGACTCTCAGCTGGTGCCAATTGGCCATAGCTCCACCGTAGCCAATGGGCCACCATGACACCCTATATAAACTCAAACAGGACATTGTTTAAACATGTCACCCTTTGTTCCTGGCCATTCCCAGGAGATTAAGGCCAGGATTCCCAGATGGACTCGGCACATGCAATTGGGCCCAGATTTTCTGAATTGCTCAGCATGCTGAGCAATCTCCTTATATAGGTACCTAAATGGCTGCCAAGTCCTTTTGAATCTCCAGCCTCGATTATGGGGGCAGAGCACATGAAAACCTCATCCCATGTATCGAAACTAAGCTCTTTTCTCAATCTGCTATTAGGCCTGTCTGCATTGCCATCGAAATATAATCAATGAACACAGGATGCCAGCAACTGTATGAATAGGCAATGCTCCTATCACAACAGCTGAAGCCAGGGTTGCACCGAAATAAAGTGTTGCAAGCCACAGGGGAGGGGTCTGTTTGCTTTTTATTTACTTGTCCCTCTAACACACCTAATCCTGCCACAGGCTTTTTTCCAATACAGTGAAATTTTTCATAGGATATTGTGACACTCACCCAAACTACCCCCCAAAGATCATACTTTCTGAGGCTAAATAGTACAAGTGTCTTATCACAGCTTCTAACAGATGGCTCAAAACGGCTAGCTCAGAGTCCATGGCGCTAAGGGAGAAATTTTCCAAAAGTTCCTCAGAGATTTAGGAGCATAAGACCCATTGAAAGCCAATGAGATTAATCCTCTTAAATCCCACTGCCATTCTGGAAATCTTCCTCTTTATTCATTTAAATCATATATTTTAAAGCAGATTATTTTCTATATCAGGAAGGAAGGAAGAAGCTAGGTCCTTACTGCAACAGTCTAAGCTCCCTTAACCGCTCCTGGGCTCTCATTTTTCTGTGCTGAAGTAAAATATAAAATAATTTGTTTTTCACATGTTCCCCATGTTAGTCCCGTCTTCCTCACAAATGAGACATGACACTTTTCATCAGTACATCTCAAAGCACTTTACCAAGGAGGTCAGTATCATTATCCCCATCTTACAGATGAGGAAACTGAGGCACAGAGCAGTGAAGAGACTTGCTTTGCTCAAGGTCACCCAGCAGGCCAGGAACAGAAGCTAATAATTCACCAAAGGGAGGCCTGCAAAGTCTCTACCAAGAACCAGTAGCCCACTGCTCGTCATAATTGCTAATCACTGTGCAATATTTAAGGCGTTGTGTATCAATACTAGAAATGATGTTCTCAAAGCCTAAGAGCTGAGACAGGGCACCAGGCGGTGGCATGCCTCAGACAGATTCCTTTCAGGCAGGGGGTCACAGATACTTACATCTCTGTGTGGTCACTGTGTGCCTCACAGCATAGGCCTGTTTACATCTTGAGCGAGGAGATGGTGAAATCTACACAAAAAGGAATATATAGGAAAAAAGCTAGCAGGAGCCGTCTTGTTTATGAATAAGGACAGTGGATCGTTCAGATAGGGCTAGGGGTGTAGACACCATAAATCTTGCCCTGAGGCAGCAAGCTGACTGTGTGACTTCTCTCATGAACAGACGCTCAGAACCAAGTTGGGCGTAAAAGACTGCAAGGACTTGGGTGAACAGTGCTCTGTAAGACGTGAAAGTATCTACGCTCAAGTAAGTCTAGGGTCTAGAATGCCTGTTATGATTTTATTTTATATGTGCCCATTTGTTTCCAATACGTCTACTTGCTATCACGTGAATCTCTGTTCTTTGTTAAATAAACATGCCCTGATTTCACTAGAGTCACATCCCAGTGCTGGCTGTTAAGCAGAGCGGGGAGCAGAGCTGGAACTGGGAAGCAAGGGGCACCACTTCCTCGAAAGCAGCCAATCTGTGAATGATGGAAATGTCCAGTGGACGGGGAGACACTCAAAGGAGGTGCTTGCAGGGCTCAGGGACTGGGTGTGCCTATCGCTAATCTGTCGAGCCAGAACAGGGCCTATGAGCCTGAAGGGAAGTGCTTGTGTTGCCTGTGGCTGACGGAGTCAGGGAACTGAGCCCTGGCAGGCCCGGGCCAGGGGCCTCACACTAAGGGCAGGTGGTAATGAGGTGTCTCCCAGCCCTCGTATCCACGGGAAGCCTCACAAGAGGTGCAGTGATTTACCCAAGGTCACACAGTGAATCAGCAGCAGCACTGGCAATAGAAACTACCTCTCCTCCCAGCCAAGTCTATGCTTTGAGCAACTAGCTGACTCTGCTGCCATTTCCTGACCTCAACCCAGAAACCTGCAGGTCACATCAAGAGCTCAGGGAGGGAAGTGGCATGAACCTGGAGGTGGGAGAGTTGGAAGACAGTCCAGAAGCTGAGCTAAGACAAGCAGAGATTGTGTTGGGATCTCTATGTGCTTTGGGTTCCTCTCCTTTGCATGAGATTATGGGATGTGTAGACAGAGCTCAGCTGCTCTTTGCTGATGATGAGAAGGGAACAGAACAGCTTGTGGGGGAATTCCTGTGCCAGGCATGGAAGGCAAACATGCTATTTCTCCCTGTCCTGAGGTTCCACATGTTCTCTCAACAATGCGTGTGGTGCTGCTCTGGCAGCAAGGTCCAGGGCCCTTGCCTTGGTATGCAGATTTCAAAAATGGCTGTACATAACTGCAAGTAGTTGCTGCAGCTGTGTGCACAAATGGGTTATTTGCTTAGCCAGCTAGCCAGCTGGCCACTTGCAAAGACTTGATTTGCACACACACTACAGAAGTTGCACATTCATTAATATTAGGCATGCAATTGCACATGTCCTGGGGAAAAAAATCAGTAGAAGTCTTTCAGTAGAAGTACTGCTATTAAATAAATTGTTACAGGAAGTGCGGAGATCCTGATATTCTATTTATTTGCAGGGTTCCTCTTGGTGTAGTTCGGCAATGAAACCTGCCCTGAGAACCACAGAAACCTGAGGGTATATCTACACTACCCCCCGCTG
This sequence comes from Gopherus evgoodei, assembly GCF_007399415.2. Classification (NCBI taxonomy): domain Eukaryota; kingdom Metazoa; phylum Chordata; order Testudines; family Testudinidae; genus Gopherus; species Gopherus evgoodei. Next base: position 135,609,828 of record NC_044326.1, read on the forward strand.
GATCTGCATGTAGCGATCAATCTATCAGCGATCGATTTATGGCGTGTAGTATAGATGCAATAAATCGATCCCCGATCGCTCTCCCGTCGACTGCTTAACTCCAGCTTGGCGAGAGGTGGAAGCAAAGTCAACAGGGGAACAGCAGCCGCTGATTCCGTGCCACAAGGACGCGAAGTAAGTGATTCTAAGTTGATCTAAGATATGTCGACTTCAGCTACACTATTCTCGTAGCTGAAGTTGCGTATCTTAGATCCCCACCCCCCACAACCCAGTGTAGGCCAGGCATCAGAAACAGAACATGGGAAGGAGGTTTGGTCAATTAACACACATCACAGAATCACAGAATATCAGGGTTGGAAGGGGCTTCAGAAGGTATCTAGTCCAATCCCCTGCTCAAAGCAGGACCAATTCTCAACTAAATTATCCCAGCCAGGGCTTTGCCAAGCCTGACCTTAAAAACCTCTAAGGAAGGAGATTCCACCGCCTCCCTAGGTAACCCATTCCAATGCTTCACCACCCTCCGAGTGAAAAAGTTTTTCCTAATATCCAACCTAACCACCCCCCTCCCCACTGCAACTTGAGACCATTACTCCTTGTTCTGTCATCAGGTACCACTGAGAACAGTCTAGATCCATCCTCTTTGGAACCCCCTTTCAGGTAGTTGAAAGCAGCTATCAAATCCGCCCCCCCCCCCATTCTTCTCTTCTGCAGATTAAACAATCCAAGTTCCCTCAGCCTCTCCTCATAAGTCATGTGCTCCAGCCCCTAATCATTTTTGTTGTCCTATACTGGACTCTTTCCAATTTTTCCACATCCTTCTTGTAGGACACAGATGAGGCCTCACCAATGTCGAATAGAGGAGAATGATCACATCCCTCGATCTGCTGGCAGTGCCCCTACTTATACAGCCCAAAATGCCATAAGCCTTCTTGGCAACAAGGGCACACTGTTGACTAATATCCAGCTTCTCGTCCACTGTAACCCCTAGGTCCTTTTCTGCAGAACTGCTTCCTAGCCATTTGGTCCCTAGTCTGTAACAGTGAATGGGATTCATTGTCCTAAGTGCAGGACTCTGCACTTGTCCTTGTTGAACCTCATCAGGTTTCTATTGGCCCAGTCCTCTAATTTATCCTCTAATTTATTGGTCCTTCTGTATCCTGTTCCTACCCTCCAGCGTATCTACCACTCCTCCAAGTTTAGTGTCCTCTTCAAACTTGCTGAGGGTGCAGTCCACACCATCCTCCAGAACATTAATGAAGATATTGAACAAAACCGGCCCCAGGACCGACCCCTGGGGCACTCCGCTTGAAACGGGCTGCCAACTAGACATGGAGCCATTGATCACTACATGTTGAGCCCGACAATCTAGCCAGCTTTCTATCCACCTTATAGTCCAATCATCCAGCTCATACTTCTTTAACTCGTTGACAAGAATACTGTGGGAGACCATATCAAAAGCTTTGCTAAAGTCAAGGAATAACACATCCACTGCTTTCCCCTCATCCACAAAGCCAGTTATCTCCTCATAGAAGGCAATTAGGTTAGTCAGACATGACTTGCACTTGGTGAATCCATGCTGACTGTTCCTGATCAATTTCCTCTCCTCCAAGTGCTTCAGAATTGATTCTTTGAGGACCTGCTCCATGATTTTTCCAGGGACTGAGGTGAGGCTGACTGGCCTGTAGTTCCCCGGATCCCCCTCCTTCCCTTTTTTAAAGATGGGCACTACATTAGCCTTTTTTCAGTCATCTGGGACCTCCCCCAATTGCCATGAGTTTTCAAAGATAATGCCTAATGGCTCTGCAATCACATCCGCCAACTCCGTTAGCACCCTCGGATGCAGCACATCCGGCCCCATGTACTTGTGCTCGTCCAGCTTTTCTAAATAGTCCCAAACCACTTCTTTCTCCACAGAGGGCTGGTCACCTCCTCCCCATGCTGTGCTGCCCAGTGCAGCAGTCTGGGAGCTGACCTTGTTCGTGAAGACAGAGGCAAAAAAATCATTGAGTACATTAGCTTTTTCCACATCTTCTGTCACTAGGTTGCCTCCCTCATTCAGTAGCCCACACTTTCCTTGATTTTTTTCTTGTTGCTAACATACCTGTGTCATAAGCAGATAGTTAAGGGTTAATGTCTCTTTTACCTGTAAAGGGTTAACAAACAGTGAACCAGACACCTGACCAGAGGACCAATCAGGAAACAAGATACTTTCAAATCTCGGTGGAGGGAAGCCTTTGTGTTTTTTGGGTTTTGCTTTGTTCTCTCTGGGTCCTGGAAGGGACTAGACGGGCAACCAGTTTTCTTTCCATGTCTCGCTTGTGGTTGGCATCTCTGAGGTGTGTGTTCCTCTGCATCCAGTCTTGCCAGTTCCTGTTTCAGGTCCTTGGTAGTCATGGTTCCTGCTTTCTTGTGTTGGGGTGCCCTCTGGTGTTTACTGCCTGAACTTCTGCTTATTTGTTGCCTTCCTAGGGTTGCTTAGCAACAGTGCCTTTCTCGGTAAAGTAAAAAAAAAATAAAACCCTTTCATTTGCAGATGTGCTTTGCTGGAGTCTGTTGCTGACCACTTAAGCCTGCTTTGTTTAACAAAAGACCCTTGTTGAACCTTAATCTCTCTGCCTTCAGTGTACTCAGAAGGAAGAGAGAAAGAAAAAAGAACCTGCAGACTTGCTTTTAAAAACCCTCTTTTCTCTGCTTATAAGCAGCTAGCAGAGAAAAAAGAAAAATAATCTTATTGGCTTTTGCTTTTAACTCACTGGCTTTTGGATTCTTATCCCAACGCTGCACACCATGTCATAGTATCTTTCCCCAATCTGAACCTTAGAGTCCAAAAGTTGGGGTACCAGCATGAATTCCTCTAAGCTTAATTACGTGCTTAGATCTGATAAGCTGCCACCAATCAGGAATTCCAGTGCCTGATACACTCTGGTCCCCCCCAAAAAACCTTCCCTGGGGACCCCAAGACCCAAATTCCTTGAGTCTCACCACAAAGGGGAATAAACCATTTCCCTTCCCCCTCCTTCCTTCCTCCCAGGTCTTTCCCGCCCTGGGTACACTAGGAGATCACTGTGATTCAAACTCCTTGAATCACCATACAGAGAGGAATGTTACCTTCCCCCCCCTCCTCTTTTCCCTTCACCCAGAGGCAATACAGATTCAAACTCCGTGAATCTAAAACAAAGAGGAAATTTACCTTTCCCTTCTCCCACTGCTCTCTCTCCCTTCTCCCCACCAATTCCCTGGTGAGTACAGACTCAGTTCCTTTGAGCCTTAATTAGGAGAAAAAAATCAAACAAGTCTTAAAAAGCAAAACTTTTAATAAAAGGAAAGAAAAAAGGTAAAAGTTGTCTCTGTACTTTAGATGGTAAAAGTTACAGGGTCTGTCAGCTTATAGACACTAGAAAGAAGCCTCCATCCAGCAAAATACAATTTAAAATACTTCCAGCAAACTATACGTCTGCAAATACAGAAACAATCAAAAGACTATAACCGTATTTCTTACTAAAATACTCACTATTCTGAATATATAAGAGACTGTAGTAGGGAGATTGGCAAAAAAACTGGTTGCCCGTCTAGTCCCTTCCAGGACCCAGAGAGAACAAAGCAAAACCCAAAAAACACAAACAAAGGCTTCCCTCCACCGAGATTTGAAAGTATCTTGTTTCCTGATTGGTCCTCTGGTCAGGTGTCCGGTTCACTGTTTGTTAACACTTTACAGGTAAAAGAGACATTAACCCTTAACTATCTGTTTATGACAACCTGAAGAAACCCGTCTTGTTACTCTTAACATCTCTTGCTAGCTGCAACTCCAAGTGTGATTGGCCTTCCTGATTTCACTCCTGCATGGCTGAGCCATATCTTTATACTCCTCCCTGGTCATTTGTCCAATCTTGCACTTCTTGTAAGCTTCTTTTTTGCATTTAAGATCAGCAAGGATTTCACTGTTAAGCCAAGCTGGTCGCCTGCCATATTTACTATTCTTCCTACACATCGGGATGTTTTTTTCCTGCAACCTCAATAAGGATTCTTTAAAATACAGCCAACTCTCCTGGACTCTTTCCCCTTCATGTTATTTTCCCAGGGGATCCTGCCCATCAGCTCCCTGAGGGAGTCAAAGTGTGCTTTTCTGAAGTCCAAGGTCTGTATTCTGCTGCTCTCCTTTCTTCCTTGTATCAGGATCCTGAACTCGACCATCTCATGGTCACTGCCTCCCAGGTTCCCATCCACTTTTGCTTCCCCTACTAACTCTTCTCTGTTTGTGAGCAGCAGGTCAAGAAGAGCTCTGCCCATAGTTGGTTCCTCTAGCACTTGGACCAGGAAATTGTCCCTTACACTTTCCAAAAACTTCCTGGATTGTCTGTGCACTGCTGTATTGTTCTCCCAGCAGATATCATGCTGATTAAGGTCTCCCATGAAAACCAGGGCCTGTGATCTACTAACTTCTGCTAGTTGCCAGAAGAAAGCCTCGTCCACCTCCTCCCCCTGGTCTGGTGGTCTATAGCAGACTCCCACCACGACATCACCCTTGTTGCTCACACTTCGAAACTTAATCCAGAGACTCTCACGTTTTTCTGCAGTTTCATATCAGAGCTCTGAGCAGTCCTACTGCTCTCTTACATACAATGCAACTCCCCTACCTTTTCTGCCCTGTCTCTCCTTCCTGAACAGTTTATATCCATCCATGAAGTACTCCAGTCATGTGAGTTATCCCACCAAATCTCTGTTATTCCAATCACATCATAGTTCCTTGACTGTGCCAGGACTTATAGTTTTCCCTGCTTGTTTCCCAGGCTTCTTGCATTTGTGTATAGGCACTTAAAGATAACTCACTGATTGTCCCACTTTCTTGGTCTGAGACAGGAGTCCTCCCCTCTTGCACTCTCCTGCTCGTGCTTCCTCCCGGTATCCCATTTTCCCTCTTACCTCAGGGCTTTGGTCTCCTTCCCCTGCGATCTCCGGAGAGCTGCTGTATGAGATACGGGTCAAGCTTTGGGGCCCAGAGTTAGGCTCCTAAATATATGGTTGGGCACTATATTTAACGTGACTTGATCTTCAACAAGGCTAAGCACCCAGCAGTTCCCAGTGATTTCTCCAGCATCTGTAACCCTTATGTTCCATAGCCATGTTCCGGATCCCCTCCCCCTCTGCAAACATTTATGCACAGGAAGAGTCCCATTGATTTCCATCAGAATATTCACGAGCTTCGTGTTAGGCACGTGTGCAAGTGCTTGCAGGACTAGGGTCTGGGTCAGGAGCAGCAGGGGGAGAGGACACTGGTTACCGCAAGAAGTATATGGAGGAAAATAATTTTAGATTAGGGGTAAAATGTTCAAAAGCGCCCAGCTCCTATAGGCTCCTACTGCTCCAGTCATGTCTAAAAATAGGCCTTGGCACTTGGCCCCAATCCTGCGTGGTCAGACACTCTACTTCAGTGGGCCTCCCCTGTAAGCACACACAGAGAACACGTGCAGGAGGAGGCCCGTAAAGACTTTTCAAGAGTCTCTCATGACCTTCCTTAATAACCATGGCGCTCTTACCCACTGACAGGGGAGTCCTGGGAGGAGATAGGACCCTGCAGAATGTCACCTAGCCAGACTTTTAAAAAATGGGAGAGGATTTCTAAAGAGTCGGCCCTACTGTTGCTTTATTAGAAACCAGCAAAGCTGCTGTGCTGCTGGATGGTCCGTCAAGAACCATGTTAGCATGCAGAAAATGACAAACAAAATCCAGCAAAATCCCAAGCTTAGCCTGGCAGATGTGCTTGCTAAAAACAACACACGCTGTTTCATGATCTAAAATAATATTCCAGAGCTCACTGTGCCAGGAGCTCTCCACTCTCACCATAGTCGGGTTGCTGGTTTCCAAATGTAGGTTTCCCAGCGCCTTCAGTGATTTCAATGCTGTCTGTCAGCTTCTGTTTGGATTCTTTGAATTGCTGAGAGAACTCTCTAGATACATTATTTAAGCAGATTAGCTATGGGCTGTTTTATACCTAACTCAATTAAGGATCACATAGGTTACATGTCTAAAGTTTATATAGTCAGTTATACTAATGGGCCAAATTCTCTGCTGGTTTTGCTTCACTGACTTCAGTGGAGTGACGGCAGTAGGGAATTTGGCCCTATGCATTTATAGACAGATTTTAAAGAGGGCTCAGCTCCCCCTTCTAGGCACCTAAAAGAACTGGCCAGGTTTTCAAGAGGACTCAGGACTCAGCAGCTTCCACTGAGGACAGTGGAGAATCCCCCTTTCCTACCTCACTGAGAACAATGGGAGCTGCTGAGTCATTTTGAAAGTGGGGCTCAGGATTCCCCGACTGCTGCATGGCCATGGGTGAGTCATGTCCCTTCCGTCTCCCCTTCCACTCTTTGGCTATGAGCTCTTTGGGGGGAGGGGGAGAGAGAGGGAGTGTGCACGCGCGCGTACAGTGCCTAGCACAATGAGGAGGTGATCTCAGTTCAAGACTCGGTGCTACTGCAATACACATAATAATCAAAACATGTATAGTGAGCTAAATCCCACGCTCTCTGCAGGTGTTGAGCTAACAGTAAGCATTATGTTGGACTGGAACTAATCAGTCTACTACAAACAATGGACAGATTAGTTCAAGAGAATTAAGCAAGTGATGGTTCAGTGGAAACTTGCTTAACCAGACCCCACTGTGCTGACAAAATATTCCTTGACCAATTTCATAGCATGTAACAGAGAGACTGAAACTGTGGCCTGGATTCCAGAACTTGGCTTGGTAGGAAAAGTTGATGCAGGCACGAACTGGTACCTTGCACCTGGTTCTGCCCTAGGAGAGCAAATGGCTGCTGTGCACTGGCACATGGACTGTGAGATACACTGCTGCAAACCAGTGCTCTGTTCTGACATTATATTCCAGTACTTGGAACGCCTGCCCTTCCCTGGAACAATGGCCCATAGAGCCAAACACAGATGAACGGCCAGACCCGAGGGGTTAGGGAGCTGCTGTTTGTCCGGTGGCAGCACAACTGGGGAGGTGCATGGGGGATAGTACAGTCCAGGGAAGGGGTGGGGACTTGTGCCATCACATGAGGCCACATCTGTCAATTTCACAATAATGGTGGGGAACCAAACGGCCATGACAAAACGCTCCCTAGCGCCTGCAAAACCAGCCCTGATTGGTACAAACATTCAAAAGTCACATGATCCTGCGTAAAAGGCCCTTCAGTTCCTGAGTGCAGGAAAAAACGGACATGGGCGATTTCTACCCTAGGTTATCACATATGCCCTTAGGACAGATTCGGTGAGCTGCTAACTAGTGCCATGAGGTCCTCCTGTTGGATTTGGGACCTCTAGGGAGCAGGAAGAAAGGTCATCTGAGGTCACCAGTTCTATTTCTGAGGGTTATTCACAGGGCTTTAGCCATGAGAATTGACGTTGAACCAGCATGCTGCAGCCACTGGCAAGCAGCCTGTTCTCATCTGATTCGTCTATGCAGTGTCCTACACAGTCACACACACCCTCCAGGCACCAGCGCCTGACCTGCTTGCCAAGGGGTCTGCCTACACTTCAAGCTGGAGCTCGAAGGGACATACCCGTGCTAGCTTTGATCGAGTTAGTGTGCCAAAAACAGACCGTAGCTGCGGTGGTGACAAAAGCAGCCAGGCACCCCAAGTATAAGCCTAGTGTATGGGACCGTTATGTATCTGGGGCACCTCCCTCCCTCCGCCCTGGATAAGCCGCTCTTTTTAGCGCACTAGCTTGACCCAAGCTAGTGTGGACAAGTCTACTCAAGCTGGGAATGAGAGCTCCAGCTCGAAGCATAGATACACCCGGTGTCTCTGGTTGGGGGCTTAGGGCGTCACGTCACGCTTGCCTCCTCCCTGTAGCCCAGTGGCAGCATTTGCGACTCAAACCCTGGTCAGTTCCTGTCCTGATAGCAGCTGGTTGCAGTGATTTCTTTGAGGGGACTTTTAAGCAGACACTAGACACAGTTTCACCTGAGCTTGCCTAGTAGAGGGGCAGTGGCTGCCACACACTTTGACATTTGCAAAGCTGCAAGCAAAATTTCCTTCAACCCCAAAGAGAAAGAGAAGTCCAGTCATCTGCCAGCTTCACCCCATTTAGCTGAGTGCAGCATTTGGGCTGTTCCTAGATGCTGGAGTTGAAAAAACCAAACCAAACAGCAGAGACACGGGAGCGGGAGGTCCTCCCTGTAAGCACTTGGCTGTTTACATTGCAGCCTCTCTCCAGAGCCCCCAGGAAGCTCCCCATATTTACAAACAGCCGTCCCGGTGCCACCAGCTGGTGAATGACTGTACTCCCGTGGAGAGCCCCAGTAGCTTCAACAGGCCGTCTCCCATGAGTCAGGTTACCCCCTTGCAAAAGTGCAGGCAGCATGGGGCCCGCCGTCCATCACGCGGGAAGCACAGTTGCTGGGTAGGTATTTCTGAAGCATTCCAAACTAGATTAGCCTGTTGGCGCGAGCCCCTCCTCTCCGATTACACTGGGAAGCTCCTGCTTTCTCCTCCACACTGCCTTGAGTAACTTCACATTCTTTCCATGCACAGTGGCAATGACCTGATACCCTCTTTAGCCCTGCTGCTGGTTATAAAAATATCAGAGTACTCCGTGCTCCCCTGCAACTCAGTCTTCTGGAAAGGGCCTTGTCTCAGCTCCAACCCTGCCATAGCCTGTGCTCTTGGACCCTGCTGTAGCCTTTTCTTGCTAACTATGGCACATCAGAGAGCCACCAACTTCCCAGTTCCAGGTGACTGCATGTAGACTTTAACGTCACAGCATTCTACAAACCCTATAGTTTCCTTTAACAGCGTAATGGGGAGAGAGAGGAAGAGAGAATGTATGGGGGGGGTCTACACACCACTGCCCTTTACCGGATCCAACAACAGCTGCTCAGTTGTGCCATAAATTCTATCCCAGAAGCAACACAAAGATTTTCTTTTGGCTCAAGTGGTAGGTGTCTGCTAGGAAAGAGTCACGTGGATACGGCACTGGAGTGAGACTCAGGAAATCTGGGTTCAATGCATGGCCCTGTGATAGACTCACTGTGCTGTGTGAGCTTGAGTAATTCAATTAAAATGGGATTTTCAAAAATATCTTAGGGAGTTAGATTCACAGAGTTTAAGGCCGGAAGGGACCATTCAATCATCAAGTCTGACCCCCTGAATACCGCAGGCCATTACATTTCACTGAGTTAGCCTTGTACTGAGCCCAAGAACTTGTCTTTTGGCTACAGCAGCTCTTCCAGAAAGGTATCCATTCCTTTCTCCACCACTGCTTTCGAGACGGGGTTCCAATGGTTAATTGCCCTCTGTATTAAAAAGTTGTGACATTTCTAACTTGACTTAGTCTGGCTTGTGCTTCCAGCCATTGGTTCTTTTCTGCCTTTCTCCACTAGATTAAAGAGCCCGTTAGTACCCTGTATTTTCTCCCCAGGAAGGTACTTCTACACTAGTCGTCGCCTCTCAATTTTTTTTTTTTGATAAGATAAATAGATAGAGCTTCTTACGTCTCTCACTGTACTTTAATGGGAATCGGATGCCTGACTCCCAAGGTGAGGCATCATCACTTTTCCTCTCGCTGTGCCTCAGGTCCCCATATATAACCGGGGGACAACAATAACCCTTTTTCTGCTTTGCATCTGTCTGGTCTGTGTAGACTAGAATCATAAAATCATAGAATATCAGGGTTGGAAGGGACCTCAGGAGGTCAACTATAAGCTCGTCAGGGCAAGAGGAGTCTCTAACTATACATGCATCCAGCACCTGGCACAATGGGCCTCTAGATGCTACTACAATACCATACAAAAATCTTTCAAAAGTCCAAACGATGGGATCCAGTACAAGTATAAAGGAAACCTTCATTAAAAGGAAATACAATACTCTGAAATTCACTGTCACCGTGAGGTCTGCACACTGCTAGTCTTTGGTCAGATTTTCTGATTAACAAGACAGGACGCTGCTCACTTACGATTTCAGAACTGCCCAGCCATACAACTGTGTGGCAAAGCAGCTTCCATTGCTACTCACTGGGTTTATTACTGGAGGTTAGCTCCATTAAAGAATTAATGCCCTTCCTTAAGACACAGAAGTGCTTTCAGTCCATTTTGTTATCTCTGCAGTCAGTGAATCACATACAAAGGAAGGTCACCGTGGAATAAAAATGGTTAGCTAGGTGCAGGTGACTGCTCTGTTTAATGACCTGTTATAAGTTGTTTCTGATTTTCTGTGTGTCACTGAAGACTCTCCCAATGTCCAGATGAGATTTAAGTCCCAATCCTTTAAATAGATTTTTCTACCTACCCGTGCACAGTTCTACTGAACTCGGTGGGGGGGCTCCTTAGACCAACCAATTTGTAGGGTCACGACCTGAAATCTCCCCCGTACATTTCCTCATCAGCACAGTATTAAGGATGCCACATGGCACCAGCCAAGGACAGCGCCTGCGAGGATGACTGCAGAGTTGGGGGGCCAGCACCTATGGATCCCGTCTGAAGCTCTTGTCTTGACAGTCTTCTTTTAGGCCAGGCTTTCTTTCCTGCCTTTCTTGGAGACTGATACGGCTCATACCTTCCAAAGATTTTACACAACATGGCTGCAGATGCACAGCTATCGATCAGATCCTAGTATCTGTGCATTAAAAAAGACTTTAAAGTGACCTGTGAAGGGGAAGAAATAGGGGTCATTTCCCTTATCTGATTCGTTTTGATGCACGAAAGAGGCCTTTTTCTCCTGCTTGTTTTTTACTTTAAACGTGTATGCCTTGGAGAGCAGAGAGTGAGCTGGGTTGCCACATAGCTGGACTGGAGAATGAAAGCTGGACAGCTGGGAGGAGAAGCAGGGCCGGTGCAACCATTTAGGCAGACTAGGCGGTTGCCTAGGGCGCCGAGATTTGAGGGCGCCAAAAAGCGCCCTCAAATTTTTTTTTAAATGGTTGAGCAGCCGCTGCTGCTGGGACAGAGAGGGAGTCTGAGCTGCCGCAGTTGTGCCTGCGGACGGTCGGCTGCTTGTGCGGCTCTGGTGGACCGCCCGCAGGCACCACTTATCACTGTTTGGAACGTTCAGTGTCCCCCTGAGAAATGCTAACAAGCTTATTCAGCCAAGTTTTGATGTACTTGATACATGCTATTAGATCGTCAATTAGGCATCAACGAGATAATTTAAGAGTAAATGTCATTTTGTTTGAAGTACCACTGAACACTAAGCTGTCCATTGCCCTCTCCCTCCTGTGTTACTGCTTGAAGCAGAATCCTGGGTAACAGTAATGGGGATGCTGGTAAAACCTTTAAAAATATTTCCCCTTTATAATGCCACATTTTTAATACAATTTTAAAATTCGATCCCATAATTTCAAGGCATCGATTTCCCTGTTTGGACAATTAAATTGCAATTGTCGGCATGAACATCATTTTAAAGCTGGGTTTTGAAAATCTAATTTAACTTCAAAAATTAATGACCAAAAGATGGGCACGTGAAGTAAGGTAAAAGTAATTAACCGAGGGTCTAGCATTCACTCCCAACCTGGCAAAAGAGCTGAGGGATTTCCAAAGAACTCCGACACCACTACAGTGTATCATTCAAACGTGAGAACATAGTTACTATAGATAATAAATAATAAGTTACCTGGGTTGGAAGTAGATCTTTGTGGAAGGGAAAGCAGGAAACTTGTCTTTTTGATTACAGAATTATTTTGCTTCTGGATCCATTAAAGTCATAACCGATTTTTTGGGGGAGGGGATGTGGGGAAGAAACTCTTTTCTCTACTAGGTTTGTTTATAGGCAGCTGAAAAGAAAAGTTAACCGACTTTGCACAGAACTGAAACATAAAGGTCTCTCCTCCCTCCTTCTCTACTCTGACCCCTCTGGGCTATTCCAAGTTAATTGTCATCTAATTGCCCAGCAAAGAAAGAGATAGTGGCAGCAATTAGACATAGCCCCCACCAGTTCAGGAGTCATTAACACAGTACAAAGATATGCTGCATGCTTTCCGTGCACCCAGGCCTACTGAGGGACTGGGGGCAAGAGGAGCAGGGCTGAGCCCCTAGGGAGTGAGCCGCAGAGAGCCAGTGCCCAGAAGGCTGAGAGGGCAAGGGGCTGCAGGGGCGTCCCCACTGCTATTTAAAATGCAGATCTTGCAGTGGTACCTCTCCATGGGACAGAGCCGGTTCCTCACAGAAGCTTCTGTCCAACAGCTCTTCCTTTGTGCTCCAGCTCCATCCATGGCAGCTGAACCCCCTGTCCTGACTGCAGCCAACCCCTCATCCCCTGCCCTGCCTCCAGTCAGCCCCACACCCCTTCCCCTGCCTCCAGTCAGCCCCTCACCCCCTGCCCTACCCGCAGCCACCCCTGCTGCACCCCCTGCCCTGCCCACAGCCAGCCTCACACCCCCTGCCCTGTCTCTATCCAGCCCCACACCCCTGTATCCAGCCAGCCCCTCACTCCCTGCCCACAGCCAGCCCCTCACTCCCTGCCCTGCATGCAGTCAGCCCCTGCTGCACTCCTTGCCCTGTCCATAACCAGCCCCACACCACCTGTCTCCATCCAGCCCTTGCTGCAGCCCCTGCCCTGCCTGCAGCCAGCCCCACACCCCCTGCCCTGCACGCAGCCAGTCCCACACCCCCTGTCTCCAGCCACCCCACACCCCCTGCCCTGCTCACAGCCAGCCCCTCACTCCCTGCCCTGCATGCAGCCAGCCCCTGCTGCACTCCTTGCCCTGTCCATAGCCAGCCCCACACCACCTGTCTCCATCCAGCCCCTGCTGCAGCCCCTGCCCTGCCTGCAGCCAGCCCCACACCTCCTGCCCTGCACGCAGCCAGTCCCGCACCCCCTGTCTCCAGCCAACCCCACACCCTATCTCCAACCAGCTTCACATCCCCTGCCCTGCCCAGAGACAGCCAGCCCCACACCCTGTCAGGTTATTCAATTATTTTCATTAAATATGTAGGCTAAATAATGAAATTAATAAATTTTCAAGCCGAATATGTATTAATTCTAATGAACAATGCCACAATAAGCAATGCTCTGGGGGGAGGAGTGGGGGCAGAGGGCGCAAGGTGGAAGTTTCGCCTAGGGCGTAAAATATCCTTGCACCGGCCCTGAGGAGAAGGGATTTTGTGTCTGATTATTCTGCTTGGCTATTGATATTTAACTAGAGGAAATGCCTGCCCCACACCTGGGAGGAAAGAGGTGTTTGCTAAAGATTCCACATCCCCCTCTCTTCCATAAAGGATAAGAAATATCTCATCGAGAGAGAACACCATTCTCTCAGACCGCCAAGGAGTCTGCCAGCAAAACCAGGGTGCATACAGTTAACAATCCTAAGGTTAAAAAGAAAGAAGACGACGATGATGATGCACAGAACCCAACCAACCAGTTAGGAAGGATGGTCATATGATCAGAGCTCTGCCACAGACTTCCTGTGACCTGGAGCAAGTCTCTTAAGCCTTATCTATAGTAGGACTTTCTAAACATTTCCCCCTGTTGCTCTCACCAACAATGGGAGCCCTAGTGTAGACAAAGCAAAGCCTAGACAAGCCTCTTGCAGCCACAGGAGTTTTGAACACTGATGAGAGTTGCCCTAGAATTTTTTAGAAACTGTCCCTCGCATACAGACAAGACCTTAGACTCTCTGAGCCTCAGTGACTGGTCTGTAAAAATGAGGTCATAATCCTTCTTTCTTCCACCCTTTGTCTACCTAGATTATAAACTCTCAGGAGAGAGATGTGTGTCTTTCAATGTGTTTGTACAGCACCTAGCGCAATTAGGGCCAGCTCTAGATTTTTTGCCACCCCAAGCAAAAAAAATTTTGGCTGCCTCCCACCCCAGCCTTGGGCTCTCACCCGCACAACCAGTGCCCTCCTCCACCCGCACTCCCTGCCGCCCCAGCCCTGGGCTCCCCCCCACCAGTGCCCGAGATAGCCGCAAGGCTGCCATCCTGCTAGTGGCACCCCGGAGCCAGGGGCAGAGGCTCAGTTTTGGAATGGAGCTTGGCTAAAACAAGGAAAGACGACACCACTCCCAGCAGGTGCTCTCTGGAGTAAGAGTGCCCATATTAAAACAAAACCAAGTCGCAAATGCAGGCAGCCCCCTTCCAAAGCCCAACAACTCTTGAAGCACGAGACACACTTCGCCTTGCCAGTTCTCCCTCATTCAGCGCAAGCCCCAGGACTTTGGCTCATGTCTGAAGAGGTCACAGTGCTACGAGCCGCTTCAGGCAGCTAAGGAATTTCTTCCCGCCGCTGGCGCCCACCTCCTTTCTCCACCAGAGCTCGCTGCTGTCCCAGCTGAGCTGTACATCTCGACTCTCCCGGCCATTGAGAGGAATGGCTCCAGGGCAGGTATTTCGATTGTGTCCTTTATGCACAAGTCCAGAGCATGCCATGCGGACACCTGGCAGGACTGAGAAGTTTGTGCAGCTGGAGATGCAGCTGTCAGTCTAGGCAGACAGAGCCAGTGGCGGGCTCACGTATCTCCTCCTGTAATTATGTCCTGAAGGGGAAGGGAACAAGGCAGGAGTCCCCGGGGGGGCGAGTCAGACAGAGATCCCAGGAGAGTGGGCACCTCACCTCTATCTTTGTCCCAAAGCAAAGCAAACTGCTGCAGCGCCCTTGCCCAGGCCTTGCCATGTGCAGTCTAGGCAGGGAGGGGAACTGTTCTTAGATGCTGTTCATTCACAGCGAGCTGCCAATGGGAACTAGGGACCCCAGGAGGGATTAAGAACTCCCCTTTTTGGGCTTGACATAACCTTATTCCCAGATTCTGGACCTTAGCGTCCAAAATTTGGGGGTTAGCATGAAAACCTCCAAGCTTAGTTACCAGCTTGGACCTGGTACTGCTGCCACCACCCAAAAAATTAGAGTGTTTTGGGGCACTCTGGTCCCCCTGAAAAACCTTCCCTGGGGACCACAAGACCCAAATCCCTTGAGTCTTACAACAAAGGGAAATAATCCTGATTCCCTTCCCCCCTCCAGGTGCTCCTGGAGAGATACACAGACACAAGCTCTGTGAAACTACGCAGAGTGAGTCCCCCTCTCGGTTCCCAATCCTGGAACAAAAGCACTTTCCTCTTCACCCAGAGGAAATGCAAAAGCAGGCTAGCAATCCAACACACAGCTTTCCCCTGATTTCTTCCTCCCACCAATTCCCTGGTGAGTACAGACTTAATTTCCCTGAAGTAAAGAAAAACTCCAACAGGTCTTAAAAGAAAACTTTATATAAAAAAGAAAGAAAAAATACAAATGTTCTCTCTGTATTAAGATGATACAACACAGGGTCAATTGCTTAAAAGAATATTGAATAAACAGCCTTATTCAAAAAGAATACAAATCAAAGCATTTCCAGCACTTATATTCATGCAAATACCAAAGAAAAGAAACCATAGAACTTACTATCTGATCTCTTTGTCCTTACACTTAGAAACAGAAGACTAGAAAATAGAACTACTTCTCCACAGCTCAGAGGAAACAGGCAGACAGACAAAAGACCTCTTACACAAACTTCCCTCCACCCAAAGTTGAAAAAATCCGGTTTCCTGATTGGTTCTCTGGTCAGGTGTTTCAGGTGAAAGAGACATTAACCCTTAGCTATCTGTTTATGACACGCCCCCCAAATTGCAGACAGTGGGAAAGCTCACTGGCGGCAATTTCCTTCTAGAACTTGAAAATAAACAGATTAATACAACACATGCACCTTTACCTATACTACGAAGTATATAACTAACAGACTTTTACATGTTAAGAACACTTTTTAACTACTGGATTCTGGGAAACTCTCACGGGAGAGTGCATCAGCAACTTTGTTAGAAGCTCCTGTGATGTGTTGAATGTCAAAATCAAAATCTTGGAGAGCTAAACTCCAACGAAGAAGTTTCTTGTTGTTCCCCTTGGCAGTATGAAGCCACTTGAGTGCAGCATGGTCAGTTTGTAGTTGGAACCGCCGTCCCCAAACATATGGGCGTAGCTTTTCCAGGGCGTACACAATGGCATAGCATTCCTTTTCACTGACTGACCAGTGACTTTCCCTCTCAGACAGTTTCTTGCTGAGAAACACGACAGGATGGAAGTTGTGATCTGTTGCTTCCTGCATGAGTACTGCTCCTATACCACGCTCAGATGCATCTGTGGTTACTAGGAATGGTTTGTCAAAATCCGGGGCCCTGAGTACAGGGTCAGACATGAGTGTTGCCTTAAGCTGGGTAAAGGCTTTTTGACACTCATTAGTCCACTTAACGGCATTTGGCTGGGTCTTTTTGGTCCAGTCGGTCAATGGGGCAGCGATTTGGCTGTAGTGTGGTACAAATCGCCTGTAGTATCCGGCCAAGCCTAAGAAGGATTGGACCTGCTTTTTGGACCGTGGGACAGGCCACTTTTGGATAGCATCCACCTTGGCCTGTAGGGGGTTTATGGTTCCTCGACCCACCTGGTGCCCCAGGTAAGTGACTCTGTTTTGGCCTATTTGACACTTTTTGGCCTTAACAGTTAGTCCTGCCTGCCTGATGCGCTCAAAGACCTTTTCCAGGTGTAGTAGGTGTTCGGGCCAGGAGTCTGAAAAAATGGCCACATCATCGAGGTAGGCAACTGCAAATTCTCCCAGTCCAGCTAGTAGACCGTCTACCAGCCTCTGGAAGGTGGCGGGTGCATTTCGAAGGCCGAAAGGAAGGACATTGAATTTATACACCCCCGCATGGGTGACGAATGCTGACCTCTCCTTGGCAGGTTCATCTAGCGGTACTTGCCAGTACCCCTTGGTTAAGTCTATTGTAGAGATGAACTGGGCACGTCCCAACTTTTCCAATAGCTCATCAGTACGTGGCATTGGATAGTTGTCCGGACGAGTTACAGCATTTAGCTTACGGTAGTCCACGCAGAAGCGTATTTCCCCATCTGGTTTGGGTACCAGAACCACTGGAGATGCCCATGCACTGGTAGATGGGCGGATTATACCCATCTGTAGCATGTTCTGGATCTCCCGTTCTATAGCAGCTTGGGCATGAGGAGACACCCGGTAGGGTGGGGTTCTGATTGGGTGAGCATTACCTGTATCAATGGAGTGGTATGCCCGTTCAGTCCGTCCTGGGGTGGCTGAGAACAATGAGGCGAAGCTAGTGCACAGCTCCTTGATTTGTTGCCGCTGCAGACGTTCCAGGGTGGTTGAGAGGTTCACCTCTTCCACGCCACCGTCTTTTTTTCCGTCGTAGTAGACACCGTCAGGCCACTCAGCATCATGTCCCTGGACTGTAAACTGACAAACCTGTAAGTCTCTGGAATAGAAAGGCTTGAGAGAATTAACATGGTACACTTTAGGCTTTAGTGAGGAATTGGGAAATGCTATGAGGTAGTTTACAGCTCCCAGGCGCTCTTGGACCGTGAATGGCCCTTCCCATGATGCTTCCATCTTATGGGCCTGTTGCGCTTTCAAGACCATAACCTGGTCTCCTACCTTGAAGGAACGTTCTCTGGCATGTCTGTCATACCAGGCCTTTTGCTCTTCTTGAGCATCCTTTAGGTTCTCTCTAGCAAGGGCTAAAGAGTGTTGGAGGGTGCTTTGTAGGTTGCTTACAAAGTCCAGAATGTTAGTTCCTGGAGAAGGCGTAAACCCCTCCCATTGCTGCTTCACCAACTGTAATGGCCCCTTAACCTCGTGACCATACACAAGTTCAAATGGTGAAAACCCTAAACTGGGATGTGGTACAGCCCTGTAGGCAAACAGCAACTGCTGCAACACTAGGTCCCAATTATTGGAGAATTCGTTGATGAATTTTATTATCATGGCCCCCAAAGTTCCATTGAACCTTTCCACCAGGCCATTGGTTTGATGGTGGTACGGGGTGGCAACCAAGTGATTCACCCCATGAGTTTCCCACAGTTTTTCCATGGTCCCTGCCAGGAAATTAGACCCTGAATCTGTAAGGATGTCAGAGGGCCAACCTACCCTGGCAAAGATGTCTGTTAGGGCCAGGCACACAGTGTTAGCCCTGGTGTTGCCTAGAGCTACTGCTTCTGGCCACCGGGTAGCAAAGTGCACTAAAGTCAGTACATACTGCTTTCCTCTGGGCGTCTTTTTTGGGAAAGGGCCCAGAATATCCACAGCTACTCGCTGAAATGGGACCTCAATTATGGGGAGTGGCTGGAGAGGGGCCTTGACCTGGTCTTGAGGCTTACCCACTTTTTGGCATACCTCACAAGACCGGACATACTTGGCAACATTCTTGCCCATCCCCTCCCAGTGGAAGGACTTCCCCAACCGGTCCTTGGTTCTGTTCACCCCAGCATGGCCACTGGGATGATCATGGGCTAAGCTTAAGAGCTTCCCCCGGTACTTAGTTGGAACCACCAACTGTTTTTGCGGCTGCCATTCTTCCCGGTGTCCACCAGAAAGAATTTCCTTGTATAAAAGTCCTTGGTCTATAACAAACCGGGATCGATTAGAAGAGCTGAGAGGCGGTGGGGTGCTCCGTGCCGCCGCCCAAGCTTTCTGAAGGCTGTCATCTGCTTCCTGCTCAGCCTGGAACTGTTCCCTTGAGGCTGGGGTCACCAGTTCTTCCTCAGACTGTGGACTTGGGCTTGGTCCCTCTGGAAGCGATGTAGGTGGTGGGGTTGTTTTCGTTGCTAGTGAACCGCTCTCCGCTGGTGCACCTGAGGGTATTTCAGGCTCTGGCTGAGCCTTTTGGGTATGGCTGTCGTGTGCTTCTGCCAGTTCTGGCTCGCTGGCGCCCTCTGGCGTTGAGTTTGAAGATGTGGTTGCACTTGCTGGTGCTGGTTGCTGTTCCAGTTCCGGGCCTGGGACTGGAGGTGCTGTGGCTGTTTCAGTGGTAGGCATGGAATCCGGGTCCACTGCCTCTGTCTGGGTCTCTGGTAACACAGACGGGGCTTCTGTGGACGGCTCAGGAACAGGAATGGGTCTGGAAGCTTGCCTGGTTTGGCTACGGGTAACCATTCCCACTCTCTTGGCCCGCCTCACCTGGTTGGCCAAGTCTTCCCCCAGTAACATGGGGATAGGATAATTGTCATAGACTGCAAAAGTCCACATTCCTGACCAGCCTTTGTACTGGACAGGCAGTTGAGCTGTAGGCAAGTCTACAGCTTGTGACATGAAGGGGTAAATTGTAACTTTGGCCTTTGGGTTGATGAATTTGGGGTCAACGAAGGATTGGTGGATAGCTGACACTTGTGCCCCCGTGTCTCTCCACGCAGTAACCTTCTTTCCGCCCACTCTCAAATTTTCCCTTCGCTCCAAGGGTATTTGAGAGGCATCCGGGCCTGGGGATCTTTGGTGTGATGGTGGTGTAATGAATTGCACTCGCATGGTGTTCTTGGGACAGTTGGCCTTGATATGTCCCGGTTCATTACACTTAAAGCATCTTCCATCTGATGGGTCACTGGGCCGAGGTGAGTTACTGGAGACTGGTGAGGTTGAAGAGTAGGGTATCTGTGGCTTTACTTGGGTGGTATGTAGGGTCTTTGGCTGTCCTCGGTTGTAGGGTTTATGGTCTGTGTGCCCCCTGGGGTAATCGTTCCCCTTGACAGTAGCTTTTTTGCTTTCTGCCAGTTCCATCCATTTGGCTCCAATCTCCCCCGCCTCAGCGATAGTTTTGGGATTTCTATCTTGTATGTACCGTGTGATGTCTTCAGGAACACCATCCAAGAACTGCTCCATTTGTATGAGGAGGTTCACTTCTTCCAAGGTTTGAATGTTGTTTCCTGTTAACCAGGCCTCATAGTTTTTTGCAATGTAGTAGGCGTGTTTGGGAAATGACACCTCTGGTTTCCATTTTTGGGTTCTGAAGCGCCGACGGGCATGATCTGGGGTTATCCCCATCCTGTATCTGGCCTTGGTTTGAAAAAGTTTATAGTCATTCATTTGCGGCTTGGGCATTTCAGCTGCCACCTCTGCTAAAGGTCCACTGAGGTGTGGCCTTAATTCTACCATGTACTGGTCTTCGGGGATGCTGTACCCAAGACAGGCTCTTTCAAAATTTTCCAAGAAGGCCTCGGTGTCATCACCTGCCTTGTAGGTGGGAAATTTCCTGTGCTGTGGAGCAATAATTGGCGCCGGGTTGTTAGGGTTGGCTGGCACATGCAGCCCAGCTTTTGCCAAGTCCAGTTCATGTTTTCTCTGTTTTTCCTTCTCTTCATTTTCTTTTTGTTGTTTTTCCATTTCTCGGCGGTGGGCCACCTCTTCTTCTTCTAGTTTTCTTTTGTGTGCTGCCTCTTGGGCTGCCTGTTCTCTTTGGAAGGCTGCCAGTTTGAGGCTTTCTTCCTTTTCTTTTATCTCCATCTCTTTTTGTTTTATTTCTAGTTCCTGTTTGTGTTTTTCCATCTCTCGCCTGTGTTCAGCTTCTTTGAATTGGTCTTCGGCCTCCATTTTTGTCCTGGTAGACATGGTTCCTGTTTTCTTGTGTTGGGGTGCCCTCCGGTGTTTCTCTTTTGAACTGCAGGCTCTGTTGCCTCCAGAAGTCTGCCTAGCAACAGTGCTTTTTTCCTTTTCTCTCTCTAGCTAATGTTCAATGAAGGGAAACCAGAAAAACCACTTTATTTGCATGCATATAAGTGCTGATACTTGCCACCTAATGGGAGGGCTATTGCATGACAAAAGACCCTCAACAGTCTTCTCGCTTAACATGCAAACCACAAACTGCTAGAGAGAGCAGAAAAAAAAAAATTCTCTCTGGTTCCCTTTTAAAACCAAACTGTTTCTCTCTGCTAAAAAGCCCTTAGCAGAGAAAAGAAAAATATAATATTCCTACTGGCTTCTGGATTCTGTCTATATCCCGCCGCTGCCACTCATGACATAACCTTATTCCCAGATTCTGGACCTTAGCGTCCAAAATTTGGGGGTTAGCATGAAAACCTCCAAGCTTAGTTACCAGCTTGGACCTGGTACTGCTGCCACCACCCAAAAAATTAGAGTGTTTTGGGGCACTCTGGTCCCCCTGAAAAACCTTCCCTGGGGACCACAAGACCCAAATCCCTTGAGTCTTACAACAAAGGGAAATAATCCTGATTCCCTTCCCCCCTCCAGGTGCTCCTGGAGAGATACACAGACACAAGCTCTGTGAAACTACGCAGAGTGAGTCCCCCTCTCCGTTCCCAATCCTGGAACAAAAGCACTTTCCTCTTCACCCAGAGGAAATGCAAAAGCAGGCTAGCAATCCAACACACAGCTTTCCCCTGATTTCTTCCTCCCACCAATTCCCTGGTGAGTACAGACTTAATTTCCCTGAAGTAAAGAAAAACTCCAACAGGTCTTAAAAGAAAACTTTATATAAAAAAGAAAGAAAAAATACAAATGTTCTCTCTGTATTAAGATGATACAACACAGGGTCAATTGCTTAAAAGAATATTGAATAAACAGCCTTATTCAAAAAGAATACAAATCAAAGCATTTCCAGCACTTATATTCATGCAAATACCAAAGAAAAGAAACCATAGAACTTACTATCTGATCTCTTTGTCCTTACACTTAGAAACAGAAGACTAGAAAATAGAACTACTTCTCCACAGCTCAGAGGAAACAGGCAGACAGACAAAAGACCTCTTACACAAACTTCCCTCCACCCAAAGTTGAAAAAATCCGGTTTCCTGATTGGTTCTCTGGTCAGGTGTTTCAGGTGAAAGAGACATTAACCCTTAGCTATCTGTTTATGACAGGGCTACCCATGTATTTCCAGAGGCCGGGCTAGGATGGCTGAGACTAGCCTGCCATCCGCAAGAAGAATCCCAGTGACATACTTTGAACCCCGACAATTGTCCCGCTTTCAGGGCTAGCAGGAGGCAGAAAAGGGCTAGAATCTGACCCTCTCTCTCAAGGAGATGAGATTAGCCTTTGCATTCAGAAGTGCCCAGAAATGGGGTGTGTGTATGTGGATGGTGAGATCCCCAACCAGCCCCAAAGGGTTATCCAGGTAAGGTTGTTGTGCTCTGTGGAAAGGGAGATTTCCAGGGAGTGGGAGGCAGGGCCATGACGATGTGACTCCTGTCTGTGGTAAATCGTGATTTAGGCAAAACTTCCCACCTTGTTGGGAGCCTTTCCCCCTTTCCCAGCCTGCTTTCTCATGTCGCCCCACCCAGAGTCAGTCTGCCTTAGCTAGCAGGCAGCTACCAAGGAACACAACCACAGACACAGTCAGGCAGGCAGCCTGGCCCTAGCTTTGCCTCCAGGGTACCAGTCACCCAGACAGCCCCCCAACCTGAAGCAACTACTCACCAGCAACTACACACCACACAACAAAAACACTAACCCAGGAATCAAACCCTGCAACAAACTCCAGTGCCAACTCCGTCTGCATATCTATTCAAGGGACACCATCATAGGACCCAAACACATCAGCCACATCATCAAGGGCTCGTTCACCTGCACATCTACCAGTGTGATATATGCCATCATGTGCCAGCAATGCCCCTCTGCCATGCACATTGGCCAAACTGGACAGTCTCTATGCAACATAATAGATGGACACAAATCAGACATCAAGAATCATAACATTCAAAAACCAGTAGGAGAACACTTCAGTCTCCCTGAGCACTCAATAACAGACTTAAAAGTGGCAATTCTTCAATAAAAAAACTTCAAAAACAGACTCCAATGAGAAATTGCAGAACTGGAATTAATTTGCAAATTCGACACCATCAAATTAGGCCTGAATAAAGACTGGGAGTGGCTGGGTCATTACAAAAACTAATCCCTCCCTCCCCCCGCTGATACTCACACCTTCTTGTCAGCTGTTTGAAATGGGTCACCTTGATTACATTGGCCTCATTACCATTAAAAAAGTGATTTCCACGCTTGTTAACACTGACCTCCCCACCACTTGGTAAAGCAACTCCCATCTTTTCATATGCTGTGTGTTTATACCTCGCTACTGTATTTTCCAGTCCATGCATCTGATGAAGTGGGTTTTTGCCCACGAAAGCTTATGCCCAAATACATTTGTTAGTGTCTAAGGTGCCACGGGCACTCCTCCTTCTTCCCACCATCTGGAGCTCTACTAAGCATGCACCGACATCTAGTGGCTATATGATGTACTGCAAGTAAACAGACCATTGCCTTCTCGGGGACCTCTGTGCCCATGTTATGGGGCCCTGTTTGGGACCTCAGCAGCACCTCGGTGTAAAGCATTCCTGGTACAGAGTGTCCCTATAAAGGGAGGCTAGACCGTAGAAAGGTTTCCCTGCTCAGTGGGAACAGGCTCTTCCTACGTTCAGGAGTGGTGCCAGGGGTTTTGGCGCCCTAGGTGGAGGGCCAGCTCGCCGATCCCACGGCTCCGGTGGACCTCCCACAGGCGTTCCTGCAGATGGTCCACTGGTCCCGCGGCTCTGTTGGACCTGCCGCAGGCGTGCCTGCGGATGCTCCTCCGGAGCCACGGGACCAGCGGACCCTCCGCAGGCACGCCTGCGGGAGGTCCACCGGAGCAGTCTGCCGCCCTACCAAATGCTGGTGCCCTAAGCGACTGCCTAGGTCGCCTAAATGGAAGCGCCGGCCCTGCCTCCGTTCAAGAGACACTGGGGGTGGTGGGAGGGAAGAGGTGCAGGAGGCACTCATGCCAGGTAGTGCACACCCTGTGTTTGGGTGCAATTCACCCCAGGGGAAAGGGCTGGCACAAGCCATTGGAACCTAGCCTAAGGGCCAAGAGGAGTGGAGGAGAAGCTTCAGCCATACCACACGTGTATTAAACACAATCCATTCAGTCTCTTCACCTCCCTGTGAGGAGCTGGGAGGAGCTGTCCGGGCCCCTCACTTTGTATGGAGGGGGACAGAGACTATGGGAGCTCATGAGGGATGCACTCATTCCCTCAAAGGATGTGTTTAATCACCGAGGAGATTCATGCCATTTCCTGGCCACCTGAGTGTGTGAAGTTTACACAAGTCACTGATGGGTGTCTGCGAGTATCTTTCCAGCAGTCACCCTCCTCCATGCCACAGCTACAGAGTCATAGATTTTAAAGCCAGAAGGGACTATATTATGTTCATCTAGTCTGACCGTCCTGTATCGTTCATCTAGTCTGACCAGTCACTCCTGCATAGGGCTGCAACTTCTGGTTGAACTACTGCCGATCTTTTAGAAACACCACCCTCTTTAGGCCCCACTGCTGTCTCCCTCACTCAAATTCTCTCCCTCTTGTTGCCTGCTGGGCCAGGATTGTGTGCAACACAAAGGACCTGAGAAAACATCCTGGACAAGACTGAGTGAAAGAGATACATCTGCTGCACAATGCCATGCCAGACCCTGACAGACAGACTCTACAGGAACTACATGGGGGCTGAGAGCCAAAGGACAAGTGGGAACATGTCATGATCAGCTTGTTTTATTTAGTCGTTAGCCCTTTAAACATAGTCCAAAGTGGAACCAGGAATTGAAAAGTTAATAAATAGTTTGTTATCTTGTTGAGGCCTAAAAGGGGGAAAAACAGAGACTTGGGACTGAAGACACTCAGAGCTCTGGCAGGAGAAGGATCAACTCTAAGAAGTAAAACCTTCCCTTGAAGTAAAACCTGTGGAAGCCCCCTGATACTCAGGTATTATACTGCACAGGGCGAGAGAGGGTGGGATACATTTGCATTTTCATTCAGATTGTTTACTTTTGCTTGTCTGAAAAATGGCCTTGATCATCCAAGGAATCTGGGGAGAAAAGGGAGTGTGTCTGGTCCATTTTGTGTGCACTGCGCAAGCCCTTGAAAATTGTGATCTGCTCAGCTGCATACAGGCTCAGCTGTCAGGCTTAGGGTGACCAGATGTCCTGTTTTTAAAGGGACAGTCCCATATTTAAGCCCTCTTGCAGGTATTCAGACTTTTTCTTAAATATGGGCAAATTGTCCAATACTTTCTGTCTCCCCCACATCAATACTTGTGGGTCCTGCTGCTGGCCAGATTCCTGCTCGCCAGCCGCCCACCCGCCCACCAGCGGTGAGTGGGGGGTCCAGTGGCTGATGAAGGGGGTGGGTGTGCAGGACGAGTGGTGAGGCAAAACTGCAGCGCACGGGGCTGGTCCATCAGCACAGCCCCTGCTGCGTGCTGGCTCTCGGCCAGCAGGGCCCTGTCCCCGTTCCCAGCCAGCACGGGCTGCGTGCTGCAGTGCCTGGTGAGTGTGGGCAGGCACCAGCCGGTGTCCGGTTCCATGTTGCCTCTGCTGCCCACCTTTATATGCTCCCTCTTTCGCTGTCCTCTCCCTGCTTTGCCCCTTCACACACACACCCCACTACTCCTCCACATCCCCCCTGGCGGAGCACATCCTGCTCCCCACGGTGTGCGGAGAACCAGCCCCTGGTCGGAATACTCAGCTGACCAGCAGCCTGGCTGGCAGCTCCTTCCTTCCCCCACTGCTCCAGGAAAGCCCAAGATCTTCTGACCAGGAAGAGCCGGGCCCTGCATGTGCCAAAGCCCCACACACCAGGGAAGCCTCTCCACCCGTCAGCTCAGCTCTGGAGTGTCAGGGGGAAGCGATTTCCAGCCTGTTCACACCCCAAACCGGCAGGCTCCACAGCGGGCCCCCCGAGCAGGGACTTAGCTTAGCACCCCTTTCACACACCCCCGCCCCACCCCCCAATGCCTGGGTCTTGCCTCCAGGGAGCGCAGGGCTGCTCCGTCCCCTGGGCACCCTCCCCTGCTGCATCACCTCTCTGGCCAGGTTCCATAAAGCCCCTGCAGTCAGGTTTCCTGGGCCCTGGTGCACAAAGCATCCTTACGGCTTAGTTCCTTCCTGCCCATGGTGGAGACAAGAGGCAGTTGGGTTATGTTGGTGACCAGCAGCAGCTTGGGGGTGTTGGCTGCCTTTCGACACTGTGAGGGCAGGAAGGGACAAGCTGCTTCCAGCCACAGGGGAACAGAGGGCGAGGGAAGAGATGACCTCTCCAAAGACATGGGCCAGGTCATCTCTCCCCCGCGGCTGGAAGCAGCTCCCCTACCTTCCCTCCCACACAGTGCTGAAAGGCTGCTGCTGGCCACATTCTAGGATGAACCCCGGTAGAAATCTAGTGGGGAGGGGTCATGTGACTTCGCATGCCCCCTCCCCATCTGCTGCCTTGGGAAGACACGGCACCAGACACTAGGAGAGGCGGGTCCATCCTGGGGGTCCAGCCAGTCATGGAGGACAGAGAGCACCGGGCAGGGAGGGTTGGGTCAGTTAGTCAACCTCCCTGTGAGAGAGAGAGATGTATGGGAGTGTATGTGTGTCACCTCTCCCCATGTGGGGAAGCTCCCAGTCCGAGAATCTGCTCTTGGCCGTACCTGCAGCTGTTACTGAATACCACACTAGTTTTGATGTTACAATACACAGTGCGTGGCCTGGCCTCTCTTTTTGCAGGTGGAAATTGCATTTGCATTGGGGAAACACCCTTTTACATCTGTTTGGGACAACAGTGTTAACTCTTGTAGCTTTATCATGAATTGTGTGATTTTTGACATTTCCAGGAGTTATGTACTCTCAGTTTTCATTTAAAAAAAAAAGTTTCTAGCCTTCATGATTGTAGGGAAAAGCTTGAAAGCATTTTCTGAGTGGACCCAAAATGTAAAAAAAAGAAAAAAAAAAAACAGAAGGCAAATAGAAAGATTCCAATTTTCTTAAAACATGATTTTTAAGCCAGTCTGATTATTCTGGGAGCCTGACTCATGATTTTTGAATGCCTGGTCAAAGGTCAAAAATGAACAATGCAAGGAAAACAGTCAAGGAGGAAGCCTGAGATTTCTCTGGGTTACTTCCTTCAAGGTCAGAGCGGTTTTATCCTCTACTAATTGAGGTTGCACTATTCAGCATTTCTTAGGTTGATAATTAGCAATAATAAAACTGTAATGACTTGGGTTTACGTGGGAGAGAGGTGAAGCTAGGCTGAAAGCAAGAGATATCCCCTAGATGGAGAGCTAGGTAAGATCTACTTCTAACATATTGTATACGTCTACTTTTTAGGGATTTAAAACTCTGCAATTTGCTCTCTCTGGGGTCTGCCACACTTCCTTGATATGTGCATTACCACCATAAAAATGGAGTGAAAGATGGACAGAGACAAAAAGAAGCTAGCTCCTATGTAGCGTTGTGTTGTAAGACAGGTTTTGTATATTCAGGCCTGACAATTCACCTCCCGGGGAAATGGAATCATTGTTTTTCCCAACTGAAACATAACACTATGGTAGCAACACAGGGACCCTTTAAATCTGCTACAACTTCAAGGGGCAGTCCGGTTCATCGTGCCATTATGGCCTGATTCAAAGCCCAGTGAAATCAATGGAAAGAATCCCATCAAGTCAGTGGATTTTGGATTGGGCCCTTAAAGTCTTCCTGTCTAAAATTC
This sequence comes from Gopherus evgoodei, assembly GCF_007399415.2. NCBI lineage: Eukaryota > Metazoa > Chordata > Testudines > Testudinidae > Gopherus > Gopherus evgoodei. Next base: position 135,637,090 of record NC_044326.1, read on the forward strand.
AATCTCAGATTTTAGATGGAGCAGAGATATGGAGCCTAAAAGGTAAAAATGTCATATAGTTTGTTATTCTGCGAAAGATACTGGGTCTTCCCACACGCCATTTCAGGAGCAGTGTGGAAGGGAAAGCCTGGGGAATGATCCCTACAGAAGGCATTTTTTGTTGTTTCTGTTGAAAGTTTTGGGATTTAGAGGAAGGTCCTCTGCTCAGGTTACGCCTTTAAGAATGGTATGAAAAATACAACATTCCAGTCTCTCCTTGCTCGTCTGGAATCTCAGAACATCCAAGGTGCCCAGGATTAAATGAAGACTTTATTGGTGATAACAAAAGTTTAAATTTTATTTTTTAATCAAGCCACATTCTACTGAGAGAGACGCTCAAGAGTATCTTATCAGGGTTTATGCTGCCATAGCATCATTTTGCCTTTCCGTAATTAAAGCCTCCCACAGGCTGAAAATATATTTGATGTGTTTAATCTTGTCCATTCCAGATGGCTTTTGCTTGACTGAGGTACCATAAAATTGCTAATGTTGTGGTCCAGTTAAAGCAAGGAGACTGAGTCAAATCCTCAATTGGTGTCCATTAGCATAGCTCCACTGAGAATCTAACCCACTGACTTCAATGGAGTTTCACTGATTTACACCAGCCCAGGATCTGCCCCATAGATTTTACTGACTAACAGTAAGGAGAAAGTAATTAGGATGGTGACAACATTTGCCCTATTGATTTACATCAGGGTCAACAGAAAGAGAATCAGTTCATATATTTATACACTTAATAATTTGCATACATTGCAACTTTGGGATTTGAAGTTCAGTCTTATTTCTAACAAGCTTATTTGTGTCTATTAACTCTCTTTTTCCTTGTGCTATGGCGAAAGCTGATTGACATGAATACCTGGCTTTGTAGTAACGAAGATTGGATGGTAACACACACTGGTAACATTAATTTCATAAGTGTAACATTTTTAAACTGGGTTTTAGCTGCATGATGCTCCTGAAAGTTTTACTTAGGGCAAAAAGATGATGTTGTGAGGATTCCGTTTCTAACAGCCCATCTTCTATTCCAATGATTAATTTCAACATATTATAATCCAAGTATTTTGCATTAACCACTTAAAATGCATGCTATTCGCATCACAATAAAAATGTGCCTATGCCTACCCACCCCTACAATACTGTATAATTAACATTTCATAACAATCAGATCACTCAAATTCTATGCATTATAAATATTCTTCTGATCCACTCAGACACCACACTGTCAGAATTCTATACATTTCCTCATAATCTAATATACCCTAAAACCATAATCCTTACAAAACCAGATTCACATTTTCTAGTTAAGTACTTATATGGACCTCATTACCATAGGATCTAAGCACCTTTTCAATCTAGCACCTCATGAGGTAGGACAGCACTATTATCCTAATTTTACAGATAGGGAACTGAGGCACGACAGAGGCTAAGTGAGTTGCCTGAGATCACACAGGAAGTGTGTGGCAGAGAATTAAACCCAGGTCTCCCAAGTCTCAGCCAGAACCCTAACTGCTGGACCATCCTGCCTGTTTAAGAAACAGTATATAAAATCAAGAGTATATCAAACAGTAGAGTTCCATTATGGAACAAACCCAGGAGGCAGTTGATATTGGGTGAAAGCTGCAAGTTGCATGGGGTGATAATGAATGAGGAAATATTACATAGCACCAAGGAATCAAGCTGTTCCTTTCCAGCAACATGAACGTGCCTGTTGTTTTAAAGAGTCTAGATTTTTGCAAAGCACAAGTAATATTGCTCTGGGGCATTAGCTTGCGTAGAAAATGATTTTAGTTTATTGGTCATTTATTGTGTGATGTTATAATTAACTAACATGTTATGTTATACATAATCATTGTATGCTAAATAGAGTTAAATTGTAGGATTATGGAAGTATAAGATTGATGAGTATGTAGAAGGAATTCTCATGTATTAGGTATCTAAGTAAGTAGGGTTCAAAAGCAAGGCCTCTGGGCTGAGGCCTGTAAAATTTTATCTTAGCCGTACATAAGCCACAGAGTTAAGGAACGCTGATATAAGTAAGTGACCAAAGAATAACCCGATGCCCTAAGATTACTGGAAAAGATATACCAATGGGTGATATTGCAAAGATACCTGGTAATCACATTTTTCTAACACATGCCCTAACCGCAGAGTGCACTATGTGCAGAAATGCTAATGACGCATAGTCAGAATCACATTATAAAAGAGGCTGCCTAGGTTAGGAAAATTGAGCTCCCTATGGGAAACTCCAGCAGGAACCATCCCTCTGATGACGATCAGTCTATGAGAGACCCATCAGACCCTAACACTATTGTGAAGGATGTGAGTAGAACTATATTTGTAACTTGTGCCTAGGTCTGTATAGAATTTCTACATGCTTGGGTAATCATCACTGTAATTGTAACTTTAATAAAACTTGTAAAACAGACCAGACCTTGTGCTTGTGAATGTCTGTGTGGTCACTACCCTTGGTCTTTGTGTGTCCCTAGAGCAGTGGTGGGCAACCTGTGGCCCATGGGCCACATGCAACCCGTCAGGGTAACCAGCTGGCAGGCCGTGAGACAGCGTTTCCATTGACTATCGGTTCGCTGTTCCCCGCCAATGGGAGCTGTGGGAAGCATTGGCCAGCACGTCTCTGCAGCCTGCACCACTTCCCACAGCTTCCATTGGCTGGGAACGGCAAACCGCGGCCATTGGGAGCTGCGGGTGGCTGTACTGTGGATGGTCAATGTAAACACTGTCTCACAGCCTGCCAGTGGATTATCCTGACAGGCTCCATACAGTCTATGGGCCGCAGGTTGCCCACCACTGCCTTAGAGACTCTAAATCTAAAGCAAGTAGCATAGGTGACTTTCACTGTTAAGCTTTAAGCTTGAAACTGTAGCCATCAGAGTTGAACCCACGGTGGTGTAATACCACGTTACAAAATTTAAATAAAATAAAAGGCTACACTAGGCTCCAGTGGAACACTTCCAGTTGAAACTCAAAGTTTTCTGGGTTTTGTTTGTTTGTTTGCTTGTTTTGTTTAGAAGTTGCAAAGTATATTGATTCATGGAAGAGAGAATACAGAAATCAATACAAATGGAATTCTACCACCCCCACATCTTGGAAACCAATGTTAGTTCCCAGGATGGGCAGGAATGTCTTCCATACGGTTATCATGCAAATAATGAGAGCCATTTAACTCCTTTTTTCCTCACCTTAACTCAGCCCTCTCAACATGGAACATTTGTCAAGGCAGGAATTAGATGTTATCCATGAAATTCCTCTCTACCGGCCTTTTGTGGAGAAGTGGGCCCAGGTGGAATCATTCCAGGCCAGGCCAGACGACCTTCTCATTTCCACCTACCCGAAATCAGGCAAGTAAAAATAAGAGTGTATGTAAATAGCAGGAGACAGAATATGCTTACCTCTGAAATGCTGCCTTTCAATCTACGTTTCAGGCACAACCTGGATTAGTGAAATCGTGGACATGATTTACAACGACGGGGACGAGGAGAAATGTAAACGGGATGCAATTTTCAATCGAGTCCCTTTCATGGAAATGAGCTGCCCTGGACTCCGAAGTCGTAAGTCTTGTACAGGAGAGCAGACAAATGCAGGAGTCCCCTCCCACAGGAGCCATGGAAGAAGGAGAAGTAGGAATGCTGTCTCTGGACTGATTCTAATACTGTATGTAATTCAACCTCTACAACAACGCAGCTGGTTTTATATTGTCTTTGTACCAACTGTACACCAACCTGCTTTACAGGGTTAAACATGCCATTAAAGAGCCAGGAACACCTTCCCTGACCCGGCCAGCATCACATTATCCCATTTCTCCCCCAAAGCCTGCCTTAAAACTCATTTGTTTCCTGCTTATTAATCCTGCTCCTCACCACAGAAAAACAAAGTCAGTAGAAAAATGTTGTGGCACCAGTGTGCGATGTGTGTTCTGCTTCTTTGAATCTGTTGCCGGAAGCCAGAAACTCTAAAGTGAAACAGAGCAGCATTAGGAACACAGCCTTAGGTTTAGCTTATTCTGGTGGAGTTCCTTGTTCTGTGTCATAAGAAAGCAGCTCTCTCGCTGTGATTCTCATGTGAAATGTTTAAATGGGAGTAAGGGACAATTACGCTGCTTTTCTTCCCATCCTAGCTGTCGTGGAAATTGACCACCAGTCAATTGAGTTGATCAGACAGCCTGAGGCTCCTTTATTGATTAATCATAGATTACAAGCATATATGCAGGGAGAGACGACAGGACCTCTAGCAAGAGGGAAGTCGCTCTACCTTACAGCAATAATACCTGGGTTTATAAAGCTTAAAACCGCAAATTACCATATGAGCTTATACATCCGAGGATACCATATTTGGTTAATATAATGACATTTCTTAACCATCTGCAAAACTTTTACCATTACAATACCGGTTATGAGCTAATTTGCAAGCCTGCTTTTTGCAACTTCCCCTTTATACGGGTTTTTGTTAATGTCAGGACTTTGACACCTGGTTTTCGCCTACTTGCAGTGTCAGCAGCTATGTTTCTTAAGCAAATTTGAGGAACTTGGGCCCAAAATGCATGTTCGGCCAAGTTTATTAGAGGTTAATTTTCTGTGTGCACAAGCTGTTTATCTGGCAGTGATGGAGGGGTTTTTTTTTTAAGGGGCTTTATGTCAGTTTAACCCCCTATAGCAGCATTCTGTGATTTAGCAGCATTAAGTAACATAATAGTAGTGTATAATATAGTAAAATCAGAAAGTGAGCCTCAGGAGGGTTAGTATAAATCAATGTTTTAACTTTGCTATATGTTACTGTGATTGAGGCCTAAGGCCTTGATATGATTATTAACTTGATTAAGACCCGGCCTCTGGGCCTGGGGTCGGCTTTCTTTATCAATCCCCTTCTTTGTTTGCTGCTACCGGGCTTTTTTCAGCAGCAAACACTTTATTAAAATTTGAAATATTTATAAGTTCCTGCGCAATGTGTTCGATTAATTGCTGATTTACTGTTTTTTGGCCTGAATTGCCTTCCTGGGGAGCACTGGAAGGGGTTTTAATGTCGAACGTAACATAAATATCATTACTGGCATTGGTGGGTGTGTAATATGGTGTAGTTTTAACAGGGTTAACAGAGACCAATTGTGGTGGGGGATGGGAACGGGAAGTTGTACTAAGGCAAATACAATGCGACAAGCAATTACAGCAACACCAACAGCAAATACATACAAAGGTAACTGTACCAATGGCAAAAAGAAGCCATACATACCAAGGGTGTTTTTGGGGTGACTGAAAACTTTTTGTGAACTGACATAGAACATCACCTTTAACACAAAGGGTAGAGACCAAATGGACCGTTTGAAGAGCATTTAAAGCTTCTTGGTAAACAGTTTTTAAGTAGTGAATTTGGGTTTGCAAATGTGAAATAGATTGAATGTCTGGTAGGAGGGATAACAATGAGTGGAATCGGTCAGGGACAACAGAGGTCCAATTCAAAGGTACCGCTAACAACCCACGGACCACGCTCCTTTTGGTCCGGAGAGTCCTGATCCAGGCGTGGATCAGGGGTCCCCTTCCTACCAGGTCTGATGGGGATCCGGGTTTAATGTTCCAGTGTTCCGTGGTTTCGCCTTGACGTCTGTGTCAAGAAAGTGCCTATATATGTGTGAGTGAGGGCCAAGCGGCCAGAGTGAATGCAGCTGTGGGAAGACGCCCCGAGCCTCCTGCGAAGTGAATGCTCGTGACCGGGAGTGTCTCGAAAGCAAGCCCCACAGCTGAGCTTCTGTATGTGCAGAGATTGTGAAGCTTCCCAGCTGGCAGGCCTTGGTAAGTGGCTAGCCTGTTGGGTGCTTGTGTGTTTCCCCGTCCCTCTTCCCTTCCCTTCCACGACCTATGACCCTGTGACCGCTCCTCGAGCACTGTCCTTACAGGACCGCAGAGTCCCTATTTTGCCTACTGGAGCCATAAGCTCCCTTCCCTTCTCGGAGAGGAGGGAAGCCCCCAGGAAAACCGTACCGCTAAGTCCATAGCTTCAGAAGCATCGTTGGCTTAAGGCTGGTGCTCTGGGCTGACGACAGGCGTGCGGGGACCGCGGGTTCTCCGGAAGGAAGCCCATCCCATCCTTTACCTCCTTCCTTGTAGGTACCTGTTTGTCGGGTCAGAGAAAGCCTACTCTACCCAGTTCCCCTGCCCAGGGCAGGTAAAGACGCCACCGGTGTTAGAACCGTGGTGATCCTGATTAGCGCTCCCCTGGTGTGAAAGGCTTGTATGAAAAAGGGCTGAAGTGAAGATGGAGTCTGGTCCAACAGGCACTCCTGCTGCTTATATGTATGTGCACCGTGGCCCGTCGACATGTAAATATTTGCAAAAGTGGAGCTGGTATACCAGAGATAGCCCAAAACTGCAATTCCCTGTAGAGGGCAGTTTTGATCTTGACAGGATCGTGCACCTCCGGGGTGCCCTTCTTGCCAATTCTGTGGGACGAGGGCAGTTTAATGCTTATTTTGAATGGTGTGATGAATCCCAAGCAAGGAATCAAAAAAGTACCCAAGGAAAGTTAAAAACTCAGCTTACCGCACGGAAAAAATTCAAAAAAGAACCCCATCCCTCTTTAATAAACGAGATTCCCCTCAGCCCATCCAAAACGTGCCTGAAATTGGCTTCCCCAGAAAAAATTCACCCTTCACCGTCTTCTGAGGAACCAATCGAACGGTTCACAGAAGATCGACAATGGCCAGATGCTCCTGCTCCTACTCCTATCCCTCCTCCCTATGATCTAAGTAATCAGGATGACTCCCCTTGGGAAAAGTCCCCAACCACAAACTCCACAGACAGCCTTGGAAATGAAGAAATCCTTCAGGACCTTTCCTCCTTATCTTCCCCGGGTTCTGACAGATTGACCCCTTCCCCGACCCTTTCCAGTGAAGCCTCATCACATTCAACTTTGTCGCTAAAGTTGATGGACGCCCTTGGGGCTATAACAACAACGGGGGAACTGTTAATAGCTAAATGGCAACTTGAGGCAAGCAAAGAGGGTGTAGAATGGGAGGAAGGAGATATAGATTGGGAAAAGGTGTCTCCAGACTCCCCGCTGTGGCAATTGTCAAGTACCATCGCCGAAATAATGCAGCTTATGACATCATCAGAATATAAATCCATTCTAGAAAATCCCATTCCCAGTTGTAATCTTGCTGCCCTTCACACTCGCGGTAGTGCTTTACTGCGTAAGGCAGCACATATAAAACCCCTGCCATGGACCGTTAATAATTTCTCTCTTCACCAATTGCCAGGCCAAGGAGGGTTGGTAACAGTTCAGGCCGCCTGGTCACCTAGTGATCTTTATAACCTCGTTAAAGAGTTTCCAGAAATCAGGGAGAATCCCGATAAATTCCAAGAACAATTAAGAATAATAATTAACTGTTACAACCCCTCATATGCTGCTATGCACCAACTATTATCAGCTATTGTACCCGAGGAAATCCTTACTCGCCTCTATGCGAGGGCAAATTGGTCGGATGACCCCAGTCAGATGTCTGAGGCCGATTTGGTCCAAAAAAGAAATAACCTAATTGTTGAAGTTCTCAATGTATGCCCAAGAAAAACGGATTGGGCTAAAATAAATGCCTGTAAGCAAAGTGAGGGAGAAAATCCGGCTAGCTATATGGAACGTATAAAGCAAGTGTTTGAAAGGCATTCGGGGATTGAAAATGCAGAGCAAAAAGCCACGCAAGCGGTAGTGACGGCCTTTGTACAGGGACTCTTGCCAAAGGTAAAAGAAAGGTTAAAAGGCAATGTAGTAAATTGGAAAGACAAAGATCTAAAAGGAATTCTGGTAGCTGCACAGCATTTTTACTGTCAGTTAGAAAGAACAAAGAATGAAACAGAGTCTAGGCTTACGGCCTCAGGTTCCCAAACAATTCAAAACTCCGCTGGGGAGAAACCCAGGAATAAACCAAAACAAGCAGTAATTGAACCTTATAACCCCCTGACTAATTCTAACCCCATAGTTTGCTTCTGGTGTGGGCAAAAAGGACATTGGAAGGCCAATTGTCCACAATTAGGAAAAGTTCAGTGCAGGTATTGTAAAAAGGAGGGACACCTTCTCAAGGATTGCCCTATTCGACCTGCTAGACCATACCCGCGGCAGGAGACAATACCTCCTTTTCTCCCACTGCCCCCTCCTAGATGGCTTCCCTACCCTCAGCCGGGTGGCTATGAAAACTTCTAGCTCTGAAAAACACAATCCCCCCATTTTCTTTACTAAAGTTGTAACAGTGGTAGAGGGTGTTCCCAAAATTTAGTGTACATTAACCTAGCTGGTGTGTGTCTGGGGGGGGGGGTGCCAAACCCTGCTCACAGTAAAGAAAGGACTAACCCAGCCCTTCCTCGTTGCAACAGGAACGGTTGGTTACAGTCTCTCCCTCCGTGTGAGCACGGTAGTGCAATTGGGCACCTTGGATCTGCACAGTTGGCTGTAGTTAACCTGAACCCGGTAAGACCACTTCCCATAGTACCGTTAAATTGCAAAATTAGCGCTATTGTTTTTTTCTTTAAATGGAGGGTAAAAGGGGTCTATACGGTATCTAATTTCTCAAAAGGAGTCCTCATTTAAAACACAATAATAAAACGATGTCTGCAAATAGCGCATCAAACTCAACCGTACAGGTCACATACGACCTGACCCCCCTATCAGATGAACAGCTGGTGGGACTATCGCTGGCGGATCTGCGTGGCTACCTGTGGGGCCTCCCCTGGGAGGAGGCAAAACGATTAAAGGAGCGCCAACGCACCAGATTGATAAAGAAAGCTGACCCCAGGCCCAAAGGCCGGGTCTTAATCAAGTTAATAATCATATCAAGGCCTTAGGCCTCAATCACACTAACATATAGCAAAGTAAAAACATTGATTTTATACTAACCCTCCTGAGGCTCACTTTCTGATTTTACTATATTATACTATTATGTTAATGCTGCTAAATCACAGAATGCTGCTATAAGGGGTTAAACTGACATAAAATGTCCCTTAAAAACCCCATCCATCACTGCCAAATAAACTAACAACTGCTAGGCTACTATAGTTTATCAAGCAGCTTGTGCACACAGAAAATTAACCTCTAATAAACTTGGCCGAACATGCATTTTGGGCCCAAGTTCCTCAAATTTGCTAATTTTTTTTGCAAGTTTAGCCTGTTGCTTTAGTAGGTGTATAGCCGCACCTTTAGAGCAATTAGAATGAGTACTAGTAATTTGGAAGTGAGTGAGAGGTATGGAGAAATGGACAGTTCCCAAGGTAGCATTTAGTATTGTCCATTTGAACCCTGATAAATGGGGGTTTTCAGTGGGCTCATACCACAATTGTTGGCTTTGCACCTGAATGCCCTTTTTGGCCAGTGTGATGTTGATTGAGTGTGAAGGGGTGTATTGAAGTAATGTGCAAGTCAGGTTTTCAGTGATGGGAATGTCCTGAGCACAAACAAACCCTACAGCAGCTAAACATATTCTGTTAACAGTAACATTAGTTTTTGTGGCATGAGTGGCTACAAAACATTCGGGACCCTCGTTCGTGAGGGGCCAACATGTGCCTGGGATTAGCATAAGGTCTATATCATGGTCAGTGTCCCATGTATCTATAAAAATTTCGGCTTGGTCAGATTCTCCTGTGTATGTTAAATATGAGGTTATATTACGATAACTAAGGTATACCATACCAAACGCATTTCATTTAACATACCGTTGGTACACTTGACCCTGCAAGGAGAAAATTAATTTAGTTAGACAGTAGGAAAACAAATTAGTGGAAGAGGGCCTAGGCCATTGCCTGATGGTCGAGGTTTTGGGTAAGTATGGATTTGCATGGGGCTCAAGGTGGGTACGACTGTTTGAAATATTAATAGATGGGGTTACTATGGGAGGATTACTTAGAGGAGGGACCGTGGGGGGGACAGTGGAAGTGTGGTCTAGTAATTCTGGAATTACGTAACATGGCCAGGGGACCTGTGGTGGGTTGCAATCAGCTGTACCGGGGAGAAATCCCAAATACCAATGTACCCCACATGACCAAGCCTGTCGGCCACAAGAGCCTCCCTGATACCACATCACGTAACGTCTTTTATACCATGGCCAATTTTTAACGTCCTCTATAGTAAGAGTTTTGGGTTTAGCAGTGGAGGCTTTTCGAGACCTTTTTACTTTCTTCCTTTGTTTGGCAGCAAGGTTTTGTTCGTCACACGGAGTGGAACGGGGAGTGATTTTTCCCTTTTTTTTAACTGCTATCCCGCACATTGGGTAGGGTGGAGTGGTTGTTTTGGCTTTTGGTTTTCCTGTTGACAGGAGACGTAGCGAAGTAGTCTTTCGGGCAGCAACTGAGAGTAGGTAAGAGTCATAAATGTCCAAAAGAAACATAAAGAACATTAGAATGGTAATAAACCAGATAGAGGGCAACAGCCACTTTCGCACTCGAGCAGTCTGTTTGATCTTGGTCTGTGGATTGGTCATGATGCCTTATGTAACCTGCCGACCTCGAAGGTGATACTTGGGTTTTTGCTCAGGTTCACCTGCTGACGTTGTCAGCCGAGGTTGTAGAACAGCCGGGGTACTGATGGGATCCAAAGGAGGCGTTACCTTCTTGCAGTGAGATGCGTGTACCCAATTTGGGAGTCCTTGGCATTTTACTGCAGTGTGAGTAGTCAGTAAGACCTGGAACGGACCTTTCCACCTGGGCTCCAAGGCAGACTTTCGTTGGAACACCTTACAGCAAACCCAGTCACCAGGCTCCAAGGGATGGCATGCGGTCTCAGCTGGATCTGGTAGGGCACTTTGGACCTGTGAATGAATAAATCTGACATGTCTAATTAGCGTCTTGCAATATTCTAGTACATTTTTATTACTGAGTTGCAAATGCTGGGAGTTTGGGGATAGGGGCGGAGACACTGGCATTTTCATTGGTCTAGCCATGAGAATTTCATGGGGAGACAACCCATGTTTACGCATGGGAGTGTTCCTCATTTGCATTAGTGCCAGAGGGAGTGCATCCGGCCATTTAAGGCCTGTCTCTGTACACAGCTTTGCCAGCTTGTTTTTTAGATCCCCATTTTTGCGTTCCACTGCTCCCGCGCTTTGAGGATGGTGAGCACAGTGCAAACGTTGGTTCACATGAAGGGCCTTACAGATTTGTTGAGTGATTTGACCTGTAAAATGGGTTCCTCTGTCACTGTTAATTGAGACAGGGATACCAAAGCGAGGAATAAATTCCTTGAGCAACTTCTTTGCTACAGTGGTTGAGTCTGCCTTGGCGCATGGGTAAGCTTCCACCCATCCAGAATACATGCACACACACACAAGTACATACTTATATGAACAACACTTAGGCATACTTATAAAGTCTATTTGGATGTTTACAAACGGTCCCCAGGGCGGTGGGTGTGCTGCCTGGGTGGTTCGAACCGGTCGCCCACTGTTGTATGCCAGACAGATAGGGCATGTTTGGCAGTATTGCTGGGCAATGCTTGTAAACTTTGGAGCATGCCAATATTTAGCTACAGAAGCAATCATCCCCTCCTTGCCTACATGGGCTAGCCCGTGTGCTAGCCGGGCAAGGTGTGGGAGCAGAGCCAAGGGTGCCACCAGGCGACCGTCTGGGGCATACCACAAGGCATCCTCTGGATGTTTGGAACATCCAGACTGTCTCCAGCAGTTTTTTTTATCTTCTGATGCTGACTCCTGTGTAAGTGCTAAGTCCTGTAAAGAGTCAACTAAAGAGACGGGCTGGGACATACAAAGAGCAAATATTATAGTAGGAGCCAGAGACCCGGAAAGGGCCGCTTGCCTGGCGGAGGAGTCCGCCAGTGCATTTCCTCGAGTAACATCGTCATGGGGTTTTTTATGGGCTGCACATTTGATTACAGCAATAGCAGACGGTAACTGTAAAGCAGACAAAAGAGCATTGACATATGGGCCGTGGCTAATAGGTGCTCCGGTAGAAGTAAGAAATCCCCTATATTTTCACAATTGCCCATAATTATGTACTACTTTAAAAGCATATTTTGAATCAGTATAAATAGTAACAGACGCTTCGGTTGCCAAGCAACAGGCTCGAGTAAGAGCAAACAGTTCAGCAACCTGAGCTGATTTTACTGAAGGGAGAGAGAATGCTTTTATAGTACTGTGTTGATCGCATACAGCATAGCCTGCTACCAGCTGCCCTTCCGCATTTTTTAAACAGGAACCATTTACATAATAAATTAACTCGGGATTTTGCAGGGGAATATCCTGTAGATTAGATCTGGGAGCAGATAATTCAGCAGTTACAGATAGACAATCATGGGGTTCCCCATCGGTTACCGTGGGGAGAAGAGAAGCAGGATTTAGTACCGGACATCTAGCCAAAGTAACATTTGCAGCATTTAACAGAAGCATTTTATACTTAGTGAGTCTAGAATTTGAAAGATGCTGTGTTTTGCTTTTAGTCAAGAGAGCGGTGACAGCATGAGGAACTGCAACAGTTAACGGACTGCCGAGAACTAGGGAGGCGGAGGCTTCAACTAATATTGCAGCTGCTGCAACAGACCGGAGGCAGGGGGGTAACCCAGCTGCTACCGGGTCTAATGAAGAACTAAAGTAAGCTATGGGTCTGTGTTTTTCTTCGTGAGTCTGAGTAAGAACACCCTGGGCTGAGCCCTCTCTTTCATGACAGAAGAGAGTAAATGGTTTTTTATAATCGGGTAAACCGAGAGCAGGGGCTTTGGTTAAAGCAATTTTTATTTGTTGAAACGCTTTTTTTTGCTTCCGTGGGCCATGGAATAGGGTCAGAGATTTTATTAAGAGTTAAATTTTGTAAGGGCCGCACAAGAGACGCATAACCCAGAATTCATTGTTTACAGTAGCCTGCCATTCCCAAGAATCCCCTGAGCTGCTTTTTTGTAATTGGCCTGGGGATTTTTTGAATTGCCTGTACCCGCGAAGAAGACAAAGCGCGTTTTTGGTAGAATGGGAGTATTACATTCACTTACTGTTGGAACTATGACCCCCTGTTTAAGCAGAGCAGAAAGAACTGGACGAATCCCCTCCTCAGCTTGCTGAGAGAGGGGATATTGCCGGACTCTAGGAAGAGGTTTGCTTGGATTAAGTCGAATTTTAACAGGTTGAGCAGAACAAATGCGTCCTACTTTGTTAGCATGCTCAGCCCACAGTGAAGGGGGTACCCTTGCCAGTAGTTCCTGTTGCAACAAGGAAAGACTGGGATCGGGTTCCCGATCTGGGGCTGGATCAATTTGGAGGAGACCTAAAACCTCATTATGAGCCGGATCTGGGACCTCTAAAAAGACCCCTTCTGGGGAGCAAAAGATAGTGCAACGAAGTTTGCATAATAGATCTTTTCCTAAAAGGTTTACAGGGGAGCATGGACTGAGGAGGAAGGCATGGTCAGCAGAAAGAGGACCGATAGATATAGATAGAGGAGATGACACAGGGTGGGGAATAGGAGTATTTCCTACCCCCACAGCAGTTACGACTTCAGAGGAAAGAGGTACAGTAGGGAAATCTTGTGCTTTTAAGGTAGACCTAGAAGCTCCTGTATCAACCAAGCAAGGGGTAGGGACACCATTTATTAGACAAGAAACGGTTGGGCCAGTTTGATCCACATGAACAAGGGGGGCGACGACGATGTTATTAGTCTCCTGGCTTTCCTAGTAGTTAAGAGCTGGGGCTGGCGGAGCAGGAAAAGGCAATCCTTCCTGTTTTGGAAACTGTCTAGGGGGTCATGTGGGACAATCCTTAATAAGGTGTCCCTCCTTTTTACAATACCGACACTGGTTTTCCCCTAATTGGGGACAATTGGCTCTCCAATGTCCTACTTGCCCACACGAAAAGCAGGCTGTGGAACTGAGATTAATTAGGGGGCTACTTCCAGCAAAAGGTTGATTTTTAGTTACAGCCTGTCTTGACCTTTTCCCGGGCCCTTTTCCAACAGAGTTTTGCATACTTTGGATTTGTAAAGCCATAAGTTTAGATTCTGTTTCATCTTTTTTTCTTTCTAACTGGCGGTGGAAGTGCTGTGCAGCTGCCAGAATTTTTTTTAAATTTTTACCTTCCCAATCCACTAAATTAACCCTTAACTGCTCTCCTACCTTTGGCAAGAGTTCTTGCACAAAGGCTGCCACTACTGCTTGTGTGGCCGTTTGTTCTGCATTATTGATCCCTGAATGTCTTTCAAACACTTGCTTTATACGTTCCATATAATCGGCCGGATTTTTTCCCTTACTTTGTTTACAGGCATTTATTTTGGCCCAATCCGTTTTCCTTGGGCATACATTGAGAACTTCAACAATTAGGTTATTTCTTCTTTGGACCAAATCGGCCTCTGACATCTGGCTGGGGTCATCCGGCCAATTTGCCCTCGCATAGAGGCGAGTAAGGGTCTCTTTGGGCACTATAGCTGATAATAGCTGGTGCATATCAGCATGTGAGGGGTTATAGCACTTGATTATCATTTCCAATTGTTCTTGGAATTTAACGGGATCTTCCCTGATTTTTGGAAACTTTTCGATAAGGTTATAAAGATGTCATTAAACCTCCCTGGCCTCCTGGCAGCTGATGGAGGGGGAAAAGGGCAACAGATTTAGGTGGGTCGGGGATTTTTTCAGCCTTTCGCAGAAACTCCTTACGGCGGGTATGAAAAGCCATTGCATCAGGGTCGTCAGAGACCGGGGGGTGGCGGAGATTTAAAAGGGAGTCATATTTTGGTGATGTCACAAATTGTTTCATCTCTGCTATAGTACTTGACAGCTGCCGTAGCGGCGAATTTGGAGATAATTTGTCCCAATTAATTTCTCTGCATTCCCAGTCTATATTTTCTTCACCTGATGCCTGTTGCCAATCGTCTATACATTTTTCTCCCACTGCTACTATAGCTAGAGCTTCCCTTAAGTCGTCGGACATATTAGACCGGGGCGTAGACCCACCTGAAGGGGTCTTGGGAGGTGTTTGTTTATCAGAACCTGAGGGAGATGAGGGAGATGTGGTGTCTGGATGGTTACCTTGATTGTCCTCTGCCTCACTTCTATCTCCCGGTCCAGCCCCACCCCCTGCCTGAGCATCTGGGCTATAAGCGGGCGGCCTATTAGAATTATCGGGCCACTGTCTACATTCCAAGAACAGATCAATTAGCTCATCGGAAGGGGGTGAAGGGTAGATTCTTTTTGGGGCAGTCGGTTTCGGGCGTGTTTGAGACGGGCAGAGGGGAACTACGTTTAAGGGAGGGGGACTGAGCAAATTTTGAGCACTATTTAATTTTTCCTGTGCCTCTTTAAGTTGGGTTTTTAGTTTTTCTTGGGTATCTTTTAACCCCCTAACTTGGGATTCCTGACGCCTTTTACCCATTTCATCATGCCATTCAAAATAAGCATCAAACTGTCCCTGTCCTACAGAGTTGGCAACAAGAGCACCCCTGAGGTGCACAATCCTATCAAGATCAAAACTGCCCTCCACTGGAAATTGCAGTTTTGGGTCGTCTCTAGTATACCAATTCCACTTTTGCAAATATCTACATGTCGACGGGCCACGGTGCACATACATATAAGCAGCAGGAGTGCCTTTTGGTGGGATTGGGATCCCTTTAGATTGGGTAGACCCCATTTTCACTTCAGCCCTTTGTTTCACACAAGCCTTTCACACCAGGGAAGCGCTAATCAGGATTACCACGGTTCTAACACCGGTGGTGTCTTTACCTGCCCTGGGCAGGGGAACTAGGTGGAGTAGGCTTTCTCTGACCCGCCAAACAGCAGGTACCTACAAGGAAGGAGGTAAAGGATGGGACGGGCTCCTTTCCGGAGAACCCGCGGTCCCCGCACGCCTGTCGTTAGCCCAGAGCACCAGCCTTAAGCCAACGATGCTTCTGAAGCTACAGACTCAGTGGTACGGTTTTCCTGGGGGCTTCCCTCCTCTCCGAGAAGGGAAGGGAGCTTATGGCTCCAGTGGGCAAAATAGGGACTCTGCGGTCCTGTAAGGACAGTGCTCGAGGAGCGGTCACAGGGTCATAGGTCGTGGAAGGGAAGGGAAGAGGGACGGGGAAACACACAAGCACCCAACAGGCTAGCCACTTACCAAGGCCTGCCAGCTGGGAAGCTTCACAATCTCTGCACATACAGAAGCTCAGCTGTGGGGCTTGCTTTCGAGACACTCCCGGTCACGAGCATTCGCTTCGCAGGAGGCTCGGGGCGTCTTCCCACAGCTGCATTCACTCTGGCCGCTTGGCCCTCACACACACAGACACAGGCACTTTCTTGACACAGACGTCAAGGCGAAACCACGGAACGCTGGAACATTAAACCCGGATCCCCATCAGACCTGGTAGGAAGGGGACCCCTGATCCACGCCTGGATCAGGACTCTCCGGACCAAAAGGAGCGTGGTCCGTGGGTTGTTAGCGGTACCTTTGAAACCACGGGAGCCTCTGGAAAGGCTAAAACCTTGGAATCTTAGAAACCTTAGAGAAAGGGCATCTGGTCTGTCTGATAGCTAAAAGTTCGAACCCAGCTTGTGACTTACCCAAACCGGAGCCTACAGACCAGTCCTCTGCCAAACCCCATAGAGATTTCAAAAGGTCTCTTACCTTTTAATTGGGCCCGGGGGTTGGAAGGAGACTGCCTGCGGTCCTCCGATCCAGGAGAAGCCCTCTTGTGGGTTCCCGGCCAATGCACCAAAATTGTCGTGGAAATTGACCACCAGTCAATTGAGTTGATCAGACAGCCTGAGGCTCCTTTATTGATTAATCATAGATTACAAGCATATATGCAGGGAGAGACGACAGGACCTCTAGCAAGAGGGAAGTCGCTCTACCTTACAGCAATAATACCTGGGTTTATAAAGCTTAAAACCGCAAATTACCATATGAGCTTATACATCCAAGGATACCATATTTGGTTAATATAATGACATTTCTTAACCATCTGCAAAACTTTTACCATTACAATACCGGTTATGAGCTAATTTGCAAGCCTGCTTTTTGCAACTTCCCCTTTATACGGGTTTTTGTTAATGTCAGGACTTTGACACCTGGTTTTTGCCTACTTGCAGTGTCAGCAGCTATGTTTCTTAAGCAAATTTGAGGAACTTGGGCCCAAAATGCATGTTCGGCCAAGTTTATTAGAGGTTAATTTTCTGTGTGCACAAGCTGTTTATTTGGCAGTGATGGAGGGGTTTTTTTTTTAAGGGGCTTTATGTCAGTTTAACCCCCTATAGCAGCATTCTGTGATTTAGCAGCATTAAGTAACATAATAGTAGTGTATAATATAGTAAAATCAGAAAGTGAGCCTCAGGAGGGTTAGTATAAATCAATGTTTTAACTTTGCTATATGTTACTGTGATTGAGGCCTAAAGCCTTGATATGATTATTAACTTGATTAAGACCCGGCCTCTGGGCCTGGGGTCGGCTTTCTTTATCATAGCCCAAGTCTCTACCCGTGTTTAGATAGACTGTAAACTCTTAGGCTCAGAGACCCTGTCATGTCTGTAAAGCACTGGCAGTGCTATAAAAATAATCATAATTTATTTTTCCTTTTGCTGCTACTAATCATAGAAATGTTGGGCTGGAAGGCACTTTGAGAGGCCTTCTAGTCCACCTCCCTGTGCAGAGGCAGGACCAAATATACCTAAATCATGCTTGATAGGTCTTTGTCTAACCCGTTCTTAAAACCTCCAAAGGTGGGGATTCGACAGCCTCCCTTGGTTACCTGTTCCAGTGCTTAACTAAAGAGTAGTCGGCCAGGATGAGATCTGAAATGAGAGAGGCCCTCTTGAATGAGGCGGAGAGATACAGGAAAGCAGGGCCGGCGCTTTCATTGAGGCGAACTAGGCAATCGTCTAGGGTGCCAGATTTTTTGGGGGGCGGCATTTTGCCGGGGGAGAGGGGCAGGCGGCTCCAGTGGACCTGCCGCAGTGGTGCCTGTGGAGGGTCCGTTGGTCTGCAGCTTCGGTGGACCTCTCGCAGGCACGGCTGCGGTAGCTCCACCGGAGCCGTGGACCAACGGACCCTCCGCAGAAATTGCTGCGGCAGCTCCACCGGAGCCACGGGAGTGGCGTGCGGGGCGGCGAAATGGCCGTGCGCCTAGGGCACGAAAAACTCTAGCGCCGGTCCTGCAGGAAAGTCATTCTAGCCAGCAGCAGTTGCCAAGAGTGTGAATCTGCACCACCAGTTACAGGATTGTTTGGTGCATCACAGAGGAAACCAGAGCTAAATGGGCAGAGGGACAGGGGAGGGCAGCAGAGGGACAGGCAGGGTCCAAGAGACAAGCTGAAGTGGTTCCATGGGCGGGTTTAAAGAGAGAAGGTACATTTGGACTGGTGGCTGCAATGAACAAATCAGTGGAGCTGATCAAAGATTCAGGTGCAGTGGTTATGCATGAGAAGGCTGCCAGCCACAGGAGAGTTAGGATGGGAAGGGCATTTAGCCACACTTCCCTCTTTCTAGGCATCATGAAAGGAAGAGGCAGGAAGTGTTGACTTATTCTCCAGTGAGTGCACGCTGTTCATTCAGGATGAGCCAGGTGCTCCAGACGATATCTTTAACCCCCTGTGTGTTTTCCAGGCACAGAGCAGCTGGCTGTGATGCCATTGCCTCGGCTAGTGAAGACCCACCTCCCAGTTCAGCTCCTCCCCGTCTCCTTCTGGGAGCAGGACTGCAAGGTAACCAGCTCCAGAGAGACATGGTGATGCGGGAATTGTTATCTGTCAGCCCACCTAGGCCTGCCTCCTGGTTCCAGCAGCATCCAGGGCCCAACATCTCAGAAAGACAACCTCCCCATAATTCATATGCCAGTTGTGCAGTGATAGTGTTTGTACTGGAGCAGGGGAAATCTCTTCCAGACCTATGCAGGGGGTCAGGTCAAAGTCCCTGCAGTCCCTGCTAATTCAGACTGCACTACATTCCCTTTTCTGTCCTGCAGATGATCTACCTTGCCCGAAATGCCAAGGATGTGGCTGTCTCTTATTACCATTTCTACCAGATGGCAAAGATTCATCCAGACCCTGGCACCTGGGATGAGTTCCTGGGGAAGTTTATGGCTGGGAAAGGTAGGAGTAACCTCTCAGACACCACAGTAACAGGTGTGGCATAAGATCGTAAACAACAGAAAAGCAATTCTCCCTTCACCCCCTGGACAGGAATCCAGGGATATGTTATTCAGTTGGGCTATAAAGGGTCCAGAGTCAATGACTTCCCCTGGCTCCTCAGAGCCTGACAGGACGGTGAGTTCCTTAGGGCAATTTGTAAACATTAGAACATGGTTCAGTGGCTAGGGCACAGGGCTAGAACTGAAATGATCTGGGTTCTAGTCCCAGCTCTGCCACTTACTTGCTGGGTGACCTTAGGCCAGTCACTTCATCTCCCTGTGTGACCTTGGGCCAGTCACTGCTCTGTGACTCCATTTGCCCTCCTGCCTTGTCTTATCTATTTAGATTGTGAGCTCTCAGGGGTAGGGACTGTCTCTCACTATGTGTGTATGGTACCTAACACAAAGGAATCTCACAGGGCTACTGTAACAGAAATAATTGTTACTATACTCAGTGCCCTCACAATCCTCCCCCTTCAGGAGCAGAGCCTGAACATTTCAGTTTCTGGTCTGGGGCCAAGACTCCAAACCAACCAGAATGTTTACACAATATTTAGAACAGGAGTTTGCAAAGCCTTGTTGAGGCCAAAATAATAATGTTGGCATTGTAGTGGGGCCTAACAGCTCCACGCAGGCACTGTGGACACACAGAGAACGACACGGCTCAGTCTAACTAGACAAAACCCCTGGCCAGCCAATGTAGAACAAGCATATAACATATCTGGTTAGTTACCTTTTTAATCCCTCCCACCCCCAAACCATTCTCAGCCACCTTGTCAATGCCTCTGGACAGAGGGACCAGAACTGGGGACTCAAGGTACCCATCTTCTGCCTGCCCCACAGAAAGAAGGTTCAATTCAGCGTGAGTGCAGGGGGTGGGAGGAGAAAGCAGCCGACCGGATGGTCCCTCTGGGTATGTCTACACTACAATAAAAAACCTCTAGCCCTGAGTCTCAGGGACCGGCTCAATTCACTCAGGCTCACGGGGCCTGGGCTGCGGGTCTATATAATTGTAGTGTAGATGTTTGGGCATGCACTGGAGCCAGGCTTGCCACCTCTCCAGGATTGTCCCAGAGTCTCCAGAAATTAAAGATTAATCTTGAATTAAAGATTATGTCATGTGATAAAACCTCCAAGAATACATCCAACCAAAACCGGCAACCCTAGCTGGGCCCACACTCTGAGCCCCCATGATAGGGAGGGTCTCAGAGCCAGGGCTCCAGCCTGAGCCTGAATGTCTTCACTGCTATTTTTAGCCCTGCTTCCTGAGCCCCATGAACCTGAGGCAGCTGATCCAGGTTCTGAGATTCAGTGCCCCGGATTTTTAAGCACCGTGTAGACGTACCCTTAGATGCCTTTAAAAATTCCAGCTGGTTATTGAAGAAAAAGGACTAGGAGTTCATCCCATCCACCCCTGCCCCTGGGCAGGATTAGTGCACATAGCACACAGTCCACTCTTCTGTCCAGCCTGGTTTTAAACGTCCCAAGCAATGGGGCTCCCAACCTCCTGCTGGCAGACTGGTATAATAACCTAACAGCTCAAGTCCCCTGTGACACTCAGTGCTAGCTGTGATGTCTCTCTCCTCCTTTTCTTTGTTGCTCGTTTCAGTCTGGATGAAGTGGCTTATGGATCCTGGTACGATCATGTCAAAGGCTGGTGGGAGAAGAAAAAGGCCTATCGAATTCTGTACATGTTCTACGAGGACATGAAAAAGGTGAGGCAGGGGAAGCGATGAGCAGATGCCAGGGGATCTTGCTCCAAATGCCCCCTTTCGCTAAGGAAGGAGGGTGATTTTAACATCTATCTAGGTATGTGTAGAGCTCCCCTCACTGCCCTATCTGAGCATGTCCCAGTCATTAATGAGTGTAGCCTCACAACACGCCTGATGGGAGAGTAGCACTGTTACTCCTGTTGAACTGAGATACTGACAGATTAAGTGATTTGCCTAGAGGGAATCTGTTACAGACCTGGGAGTTGAACCCACATCTCCTGAGTTGCCAGTCCAGAAATTCATCGTTCCTCCCCTGCATGTCCATTTGCAACACTGGCATCGTTAGGAGTGGAGGGGTGTTCTGAAGTCGCCTATTTTACTATACCCAGTGGGACAATACTTTGCATTTGGCTCTGAGGCACATTGACATCTATCTGGAATATTAACAAAACAATGCCAGAACCAGCCACGTTCAGTGCGGAACTAAGGCAGTGAGTTCACAGGCCCAAACTTCCTGCCTATGGCTCCAACGCCACCCATAGATATGACAGTGGATTCAGCTGATCCAAGCCATGATTCATTTTAACCTGCCCCTTAGCTTCTTATAATAATATGGTAAACAATCCCTAAACTGCTAGATGGCTCATGTCTCGTTGGTTTAGAAAGCAACGACCCCGGCTTTTCCCCAGGTCTGATTTTAGTCTGGTCCATAAACACTCCCTTTTGTGCCCCTATCAACCCCAAGAGAAGGTAGAACTAGGAGGGGACGGAGGGACCAAGACCCTCCTCTCATCCTCTAGGTAACACAATAAGCCCCCTGCCAACACACACATCCTGCGCCTCTTAATGAGCTCCCACCAGCTGGCCCTCACCACCACCAGGCAAATCAAGGTTCTTCTTCCCCAGCCTGTTCTCTTTTGCACCCAGAGCACTAACAAAGAGGGAGGAGGTACCAGGCTTAGCCTGAGTCAGTGACATATTAGGATCTTCAATTCATATTTGAGCCATCTTTAAATATTCTCATGTCTCGCATCTTTGCATTCAGACAGACAGCATCACAACGAACACACATGGTCACAGATTTTACACACTGAAGTGCTGAGGGGGAACACAGGGTAGTTTGGTGACTAAGTACAGGAAGGGAGTCAGGGGGGCTTTATGTCTGTTCCATTCTGCTTCAGAGTCACTTAAGGCAAGAGTTTCAAAAGTGCATCCACAACAGCGACTAGATTTCCAGAAAAACCCAGCTCCTATTTACACACCTAAATATGGAGCTCTAGATCAGTGGTTTCCAGACTACTGGACTCACTTTCAGGAGTCGGATTTGTCTTGTGTACCCCAAGTTTCACCTCACTTAAAAACCTACTTGCTTGCAAAATGAGACATAAAAATAATAAAAGTGTCACCACGCACCATTACTGAAAAATTACTTACTTTCTCCTTTTGTCTGTATGAAAATTTTGGTTGTACTGACTTTGCTAGTGCTTTTTATGTAGCCTGTTGTAAAACTAGGCAAATATCTAGATGAGTTGACGTACTGCCGGAAGATCTCTGTGTACACACACTGAGCGAGATTGCTGGCAGTTGTACAATTACATCCATAATGTTCTGTGCAGGGGTGAATTGAGCTGAAATCTATTTGGCAGGTGAAGCTGGTTGTGACTCAGCAAACCTCCACAGAGGTTAAGGGGTATTAAAGCCCTTGAGTTGGCTATAACTTAAGAAAGAAGGAAAACAAACCAACAAACCACTCCACTGCACTGCAGGCTGCAAACTGCAGAACTGACTTAATTATCTCTCAAAAGTAGACACTTAGGGCATATCTTGGGGAAAGCCTGGGATGGGAGTGTGTATACAGGGAGTTTTATCTGCATAGCTATGCAGGTAATTTTTGTGTGTGTGTGCAGAGAAGCTTTAGCTATTCTTACCTTAAGGCAAGGGGTTTGGGTTGAGTTCTCACTGGAACCAGAAGCAGCTATAATACTAGCCATGGGCTACTAGACTCCACTTAAGGTCATATGAGGCAGGGGGTTTCTAAGGGCTGCTATTTATACCTTTCCACAGCACCCCTTGGTGCTAGGACTGCAGCATTTCAGGGAAGGCCACACTGTAGCTTCTCATGGAACTGATTAATATTACTTGGTTGGTTTGTTCTAACTTTAGTTGTTTTGGATTTTGGGTGGTTTGTTGGTGAGGGACCCCTTTTTCCTCCTGGCTACAGAAAACAAGATGGAAAGGTGTTTTAAAAGGGGCGGGGGGGAGAGAGGGGAATACAACAGGTACACTCAAAAGAATAAAAAAGTATGTAGAAGGGGCTGATTGCCTAAAACCAGTAAGGGATGGAGCCAAGAGATTATATAGCTGAGCTGCAGTTAGAGTTGATGGCTGGTGAGAATTTTGTTTAAAGGTTTCGGCTAGCTTCCGTCTCTGCTTTTAAAAGGGCAGGCTATTTCGTATGACTCTCAGTGCTAGAACTTTAGAAGCTTAATTAATGCCCTTTCTGTGAGATCTGGGATTAAATGAATTTACTTTTAATATTTACAGTGGGCTCCTGACTTTTTTTTTTTCCATGTCCCTCCTCTCTTCACTGATTCTATGAACTTATACGCTCTGCTTCTAGAATGCTAGTGTGGCATTAGTACTGTATGTCACAGCCCCCTTGGTAAATGGAGTGCTTTGTTTCAAGTTGTTTGTACAGGATAGCAAGCCTTTGCTGAGCCTTTTTTTCAAAAGTTTTTCTGGGCTCTAGAAATCATTGGTTATTATGATGCATCACTCATTAAAAGAGCTGCTCTTTGCTCATCAGAGGCCTACTCCACAACCCACTGGTCTCTGGATTAGGTCCCAAATGAATACAAGAAAGATGTGTCACATTCTACCAACACATCCAAGAGTGGCTAGGAAAACGCCTACTCAGTAACATATTATCCTTCATCATGTCTCACCAACTGAGAGTCTGTCTGCCTGTCTCTCTGCAGGACCCAAAGCGCGAAATAGAGAAGGTGCTCCAGTTTCTGGGAAAGGACCTGAAGGAGGAAGTGGTGAATAAAATCCTCCACCATACCTCCTTCCAGGAGATGAAGAAGAATCGTACTGCTAACTATGAAATGATGCCAGCCTGGGCTATGGACCACAGTGTGTCTCCATTCATGAGAAAAGGTAAGAGATTTACAGGAAAAGCCGTAAGATAACAGCAGGAACCGTTTTCTACAATGCTTACTAGCTCCTGATTCCACTTTCACAGGAAGGGAAATTCCCAGGGTCAGTGTTTTTCTCTGTGAGCCAAGCCCAGTTAATGGTGGAGCGGCATATGGAAGGCCCAGCTCAGATAAATGACCATAAGGAAGGTTCTCCTGTTTAGTTTCTAGCATGTAGATCCTGGTGTAACACTCTGGAGAGCATGACTGATCTTGTGGTTTTGGCACTAACTGGGCCTTCAGGAAATGTGGGTTCTGTTTCCTGCTCTAAGATTAACTCGCCATGTGGCATTGGGCAAATCTCTGAGGCCCTGAAATCAATGGCTATTAGGAGCCTAAATATCTTTGAGGAAGTGGACCTTGATTTCCATGTGCCTCACTTTTGCCATCTGCAAAACAGAGATATCCAGAAGGAAGTGCCCTGTTTGTTTACACTATAAACTCCTCCAGGCACAGTTTGTCTCATACTATGTCTGCGTACAGTACTTATCCCAGTGGGGGACATCAGGTGCAATACAAATAACATTAGTGATTTGCCATGCCTGGACCTGAGTTAATATGTGACTGTGGCCTGCAGGAAGAGATCACAGATGTCAGCATCCTCAATTTGGGAGTGCACAGAATATCCACTGACAGTTCAACAGTGCTAATTGCTGGTGGTGTTTCTTGCATGCATCTTAAAAACAATTGTTTGGATACAAAGATCCTTTTCTCTCTTGAGAAGGAAAAATAGACACTGGCCTAAGTTTTCCAAAGTTCCTGGTGCTTTTGGGTGACCAGCCTGAGACACCTTTTAAGGTTTTGAGTTTTAGAAAGTGGGTACTGAGCATTTTCTGAAAATTGGGGATCATTAAATGTGTTTCAAGTTGAGCATCCAAGATCACTCGGAAGTTTGGAAAATGTATGTGCATTAATCATACATCCTGAGATGCATGACTGGTGTGAAAAGATGTTCCATAGGACCCCTCTGCTCCCAACACACACACAGTCCCCAGCAGCGAGGACAATGTAAAGTTTGTGTGAACCCCATCAACCTCAAAGGACTGGCCCCTCAAATACATGTTTCCTGCTGCTTCTAACCTTAACTTGCTTAACTTGAAAGTCTCTTGCAGTCCTTTGATCTGTTACATTTTCTCCTTTGTTCCTGTTAAGCATCTAAGCAAAGAGAACACCAAAAACCTGACTTAGGATTCTGTCTGAACAGCACTAGGACCACAGTGCTATGCTAGGGCCTTTTGGAGTATGTTTGGGAAAGAAGATAACAGAAACAGAACCTCAGAAATGGGGCAGGAGCCTAGAAGGGGAGAATAAACTAGCCATTCTTTTGTTTTCTTCCCATCAGGGATGTCAGGAGACTGGAAGAATTACTTCACCGTGGCTCAGAATGAGATATTTGACGCACATTATAAAGAGCAGATGAAAGGCTCGACATTCAGATGCCAAATGGAGATATGAAGAAAAGGCTTCCCTATGTTTCATCAGACAAATGCTAGCTGTCTAAATACTAAGATGGGTGAACTAGAGTGCCTGGCCTTAAATGAGGATATTGATATAATAAGCATAATGGAAACTTGGTGTAAAGAGACTAATCAGTGTATTTGCGATAATACGAGGTACAAAATATATATGAATGACAGAGCTGGTGGGGGAGTGGCACTATATGTGAAAGACAGCCTAATCAAGTAAAGTAAAAATCTAAAATGAATTAAATTGAACCATAGAATCTCTATGGATAGAAATTTCATGTTTGAATAATCCGAGTATAGCAGTAGGAATATGCTACCAACCACCTGACCAGGAAGGTGATGGTGACTTTGACGGAGTTTAGAGAGGTTATGAAGACAGAAAGCCCAATAATAATGGTGGATTTCAACTGTCCTCATATTGACTGGGCACATGTCATCTCAAAAAGGGATGCAGAGGTAAAATTTGTAGACACATTAAATGACTGCGTCTTGGTTCAGCTTGTCCTGGAACCCTCAAGGGGAGAGGCAATTTTTGATTTTAATCCTAAGTGGAGCACAGAATATGGCCAAGAGAGGTAAATATAGCTGAACGTCCCAGTAATAGCAACAATGAAGTAATTAAATTTAACATTCTTGGAGGGGGAGAAATGCCAAAGAAACCCACCACAATAGCATTTAACTTCAAAACAAGTAACTACACAAAAATGAGGAAGGTAGTTAGATGGCAATTAAAAGGAACAGTTACAAGTGGGAAATGCCTACAAACTGCATGGAGACTATTTAAAAGCACCATAACTGAGGCAGTAAAAGGACCAAAAAAATTCCACCATGCTTAAGCAGCTGAATAAAAGAGATGATTAGAGGCTAAAAGGTATCCTTTAAAAATTGGAAATTTAAGTCCTAGTGAGGAAAATAGAAAGGAGCATAAACTCAGGCAAGTCAAGTGTAAATGTATAATATAACAGACCAAGAAAAAACTTGAAGAGCAACTAGCTAAGTACACAAAAACTAACAGCAAAAAAAGTACATCAGAAGCAGAAATCCCGCCAAACAGTCAGTGGATCCACTGGATGATTGTGTTGCTAACGGTGCTCTCAGAGATGACAAGGCTCTGGCAGAGAAGCTAAATTAATGTTTGAATTGGTTTTCACTGAATAGGAGGGGAGATCCCCACATCTGAGCCGTTCTTTTTAGGTGACAAATCTGAGGAACTGTTGATTGAGGTGTCCGTAGAAGAGGTTTCAGGACAAATTGATAAATTAAACAGTAATAAATCACCAGGACCAGACGGCATTCACCCAAGAGTTCTGAAGGAACTCAAATAAATTGCAGAACTACTAGCTGTGGTTTACTTAAATCAGCCTATGTACCAGATGATTGCAGGATAGCAAATGTGATGCTGATTTTTAAAAAAGGCTCCGCACAATGCAGTAAAATGGTTAATAACTAGAAGAGCATACGTGGCAGCAGTGAGGTTCAGTGGCTAGAGCTCTGGACTGGGAGTAAAGTGACCTGCACTCTGACAATGACCTGCTGGGTAACCTTAGCCAAGTCTGATAATTGTTCTGTTGATGAGATTTTTGTGCTGCTGCCATAAATTAGAGCTACTCTGACTTACACCAGGGGCCACTCTGGCTCCTGAAACAATTTTAAGCTACCTTGGCACCTCCCATCCCAGCTGCAAAATCCCACCTTGTGTCTCAGCTTTTCCCTTCTGTACCATGGGGATGGTGATGCTTAATGCCGGACTGGAAGGTGCTCAGATACCTATAAAAACCTATATAAGAATAGAATAGAGTGCTGGAGCTCATTATTAGAAGCACTGAAGTGACTTAGGAGCACGTCCTGCTGAACGTCAATATGACGTGTACTTCTGAGTCACTGAGGCACTTTTGAAAATCCCATCCGCTCACCCTCTTTTGTAAGGCACTTTGAGACCCATGGATGCGCTCAGTAAAAGCTAAATATTATTAATCTAATTCCTCATTGCCCTTTCAATGCAAGCAATAACAAAGTACAGTAACTCCACTTTAAAAATAGATACTCATCATGTCTCTTGGTTATATGAACTTATAAAATTGCCAAGTGCCTTTGGAAACCATTGTTGTATGCAGTGTTGTTGTAGCCATGTTGGTCCTGGGGTATTAGAGATGCAAGATTGGTGATTTAACATCTTTTACTGGACCAATTTCTATTGGTGAGAGAGACAGAGATGAGACCTGAAGAAGAGCTCTATCTAATTTGGAAAGCTTGTCTCTCTCACCAGCAGAAGAAGTTGGTCCAATAAAAGATATTACCTCCCCCACCTTGTCTCTCTTTTTGAACTATTGTCCATTTCGATCCTATTCTTGAGACTTTCCTTCTTATTCTATGATATAATGATCACCTTAAAAATTATCCCTTTAATAGAGAACAAAGTTAGTTACTATCTGCCAGTCTCTGAGTTAATGTTCAGAATCTCGATTGTATTGCAAAGCTGAAGAACTGAGGGGCAGTTTAGTTGTAGGTTTTTATTAAGTTGATGGGAGGCTGGATCCCTTTCTGAGCAGTAGCTCTTGCACTCAGGGAGCTTTTGCCTTCAGGCTTCCAAGTTGATCACACATCCAGCTTTGTACTCTGAACTCTAAACTTATCTTCAAAAAACATCTTTTGATCACCACTTCCTGGAAATAAAATCTCGGGAGCCAGACTCCGCCTCTCAGAAGGCGAATCGTGTAACATAGCACTGGTGTCATAAACAGATAGCTAAGGGTTAATGTCTCTTTCACCTGAAACACCTGACCAGAGAACCAATCAGGAAACTGGATTTTTTCAACTTTGGGTGGAGGGAATTGTGTCTCTGAGTCTTTTGTCTGTCTGCCTGCTTCCTCTGAGCTTTGGAGAAGTAGTTCTATTTTCTAATCTTCTGTTTCTAAGTGTAAGGACAAAGAGATCAGATAGTAAGTTCTATGGTTTCTTTTCTTTGGTATTTGCATGAATATAAGTGCTGGAGTGCTTTGATTTGTATTCTTTTTGAATAAGGCTGTTTATTCAATATTCTTTTAAGCAATTAGCCCTGTGTTGTATCATCTTAATACAGAGAGAACATTTGTATTTTTTCTTTCTTTTTTCTATAAAGCTTTCTTTTAAGACCTGTTGGAGTTTTTCTTTACTTCAGGGAAATTGAGTCTGTACTCACCAGGGAATTGGTGGGAGGAAGAAATCAGGGGAGGTCTGTGTGTGTTGAATTGGCTAGCCTGATTTTGCATTCCCTCTGGGGAATAGGAAAGTCCTTTTTGTTCCCAGGACTGGGGAACGGAGAGGGGGAATCACTCTGTGTAGTTTCACAGAGCTTGTGTCTGTGTATCTCTCCAGGAGCACCTGGAGGGGGGAAGGGAAACAGGATTATTTCCCTTTGTTGTGAGACTCAAGGGATTTGGGTCTTGGGGTCCCCAGGGAAGGTTTTTCAGGGGGACCAGAGTGCCCCAAAACACTCTAATTTTTTGGGTGGTGGCAGCAAGTACCAGGTCCAAGCTGGTAACTAAGCTTGGAGGCTTTCATGCTAACCCCCATATTTTGGACGCTAAGGTCCAAATCTGGGAATAAGGTTATAACATGGTGGCAGTAGGTGGGATCTAGACAGAATCCAGAAGCCAGTAGGAATATTATATTTTTCTTTTCTCTGCTAAGGGCTTTTTAGCAGAGAGAAACAGTTTGGTTTTAAAAGGGAACCAGAGAGAATTTTTTTTTCTGCTCTCTAGCAGTTTGTGGTTTGCATGTTAAGCGAGAAGCCATTACCAAACTGTTAAGGGTCTTTTGTCATGCAATAGCCCTCCCATTAGGAGGCAAGTACCAGCACTTATATGCATGCAAATAAAGTGGTTTTTCAGGTTTACTTAACATTGAAGATTAGCTAAAGGCACTGTTGCTAGGCAGACTTCAGGAGGCAACAGAGAGCCTGCAGTTCAGAAGATAAACACCGGAGGGCACCCCAACACAAGAAAACAGGAACCATGTCTACCAGGACAAAAATGGAGGCCGAAGACCAATTCAAAGAAGCTGAACACAGGCGAGAGATGGAAAAACACAAACAGGAACTAGAAATAAAACAAAAAGAGATGGAGATAAAAGAAAAGGAAGAAAGCCTCAAACTGGCAGCCTTCCAAAGAGAACAGGCAGCCCAAGAGGCAGCACACAAAAGAAAACTAGAAGAAGAAGAGGTGGCCCACCGCCGAGAAATGGAAAAACAACAAAAAGAAATGGAAAAACAACAAAAAGAGAATGAAGAGAAGGAAAAACAGAGAAAACATGAACTGGAGTTGGCAAAAGCTGGGCTGCATGTGCCAGCCAACCCTAACAACCCGGCGCCAATTATTGCTCCACAGCACAGGAAATTTCCCACCTACAAGGCAGGTGATGACACCGAGGCCTTCTTGGAAAATTTTGAAAGAGCCTGTCTTGGGTACAGCATCCCCGAAGACCAGTACATGGTAGAATTAAGGCCACAACTCAGTGGGCCTTTAGCAGAGGTGGCAGCTGAAATGCCTAAGCAGCAAATGAATGACTATAAACTTTTTCAAACCAAGGCCAGATACAGGATGGGGATAACCCCAGATCATGCCCGTCGGCGCTTCAGAACCCAAAAGTGGAAACCAGAGGTGTCATTTCCCAAACACGCCTACTACATTGCAAAAAACTATGAGGCCTGGTTAACAGGAAACAACATTCAAACCTTGGAAGAACTGAACCTCCTCATACAAATGGAGCAGTTCTTGGATGGTGTTCCTGAAGACATCACACGGTACATACAAAATAGAAATCCCAAAAATATCGCTGAGGCGGGGGAGATTGGAGCCAAATGGATGGAACTGGCAGAAAGCAAAAAAGCTACTGTCAAGGGGAACGATTACCCCAGGGGGCACACAGACCATAAACCCTACAACCGAGGACAGCCAAAGACCCTACATACCACCCAAGTAAAGCCACAGATACCCTACTCTTCAACCTCACCAGTCTCCAGTAACTCACCTCGGCCCAGTGACCCATCAGATGGAAGATGCTTTAAGTGTAATGAACTGGGACATATCAAGGCCAACTGTCCCAAGAACACCATGCGAGTGCAATTCATTACACCTCCATCACACCAAAGATCCCCAGGCCCAGATGCCTCTCAAATACCCTTAGAGCGAAGGGAAAATTTGAAAGTGGGCGGAAAGAAGGTTACTGCGTGGAGAGACACGGGGGCACAAGTGTCAGCTATCCACCAATCCTTCGTTGACCCCAAATTCATCAACCCAAAGGCCAAAGTTACAATTTACCCCTTCATGTCACAAGCTGTAGACTTGCCTACAGCTGAACTGCCTGTCCAGTACAAAGGCTGGTCAGGAATGTGGACTTTTGCAGTCTATGACAATTATCCTATCCCCATGCTACTAGGGGAAGACTTGGCCAACCAGGTGAGGCGGGCCAAGAGAGTGGGAATGGTTACACGTAGCCAAACCAGGCAAGCTTCCAGACCCATTCCTGTTCCTGAGCCGTCCACAGAGGCCCCGTCTGTGTTACCAGAGACCCAGACAGAGGTAGTGGACCCGGATTCCATGCCTACCACTGAAACAGCCACAGCATCTCCAGTCCCAGGCCCGGAACTGGAACAGCAACCAGCACCAGCAAGTGCAACCACATCTTCAAACTCAACGCCAGTGGGCGCCAGCGAGCCAAAACTGGCAGAAACAACAGACAGCCATACCCAAAAGGCTCAGCCAGAGCCTGAAATACCCTCAGGTGCACCAGCGGAGAGTGGTTCACCAGCAACGGAAACAACCCCATCACCTACATCGCTTCCAGAGGGACCAAGCCCAAGTCCACAGTCTGAGGAAGAACTGGTGACCCCAGCCTCAAGGGAACAGTTCCAGACTGAGCAGGAAGCAGATGACAGCCTTCAGAAAGCTTGGGCGGCGGCACGGAGCACCCCACCGCCTCTCAGCTCTTCTAATCGATCCCGGTTTGTTATAGACCAAGGACTTTTATACAAGGAAATTCTTTCTGGTGGACACCGGGAAGAATGGCAGCCGCAAAAACAGTTGGTGGTTCCCACTAAGTACCGGGGGAAGCTCTTAAGCTTAGCCCATGATCATCCCAGTGGCCATGCTGGGGTGAACAGAACCAAGGACCGGTTGGGGAAGTCCTTCCACTGGGAGGGGATGGGCAAGGATGTTGCCAAGTATGTCCGGTCTTGTGAGGTATGCCAAAGAGTGGGTAAGCCTCAAGACCAGGTCAAGGCCCCTCTCCAGCCACTCCCCATAATTGAGGTCCCATTTCAGCGAGTAGCTGTGGATATTCTGGGCCCTTTCCCAAAAAAGACGCCCAGAGGAAAGCAATATGTACTGACTTTAGTGGACTTTGCTACCCGATGGCCAGAAGCAGTAGCTCTAGGCAACACCAGGGCTAACACTGTGTGCCTGGCCCTAACAGACATCTTTGCCAGGGTAGGTTGGCCCTCCGACATCCTTACAGATTCAGGGTCTAATTTCCTGGCAGGGACCATGGAAAAACTGTGGGAAACTCATGGGGTGAATCACTTGGTTGCCACCCCGTACCACCATCAAACCAATGGGCTGGTGGAAAGGTTCAATGGAACTTTGGGGGCCATGATACGAAAATTCATCAACGAATTCTCCAATAATTGGGACCTAGTGTTGCAGCAGTTGCTGTTTGCCTACAGGGCTGTACCACATCCCAGTTTAGGGTTTTCACCATTTGAACTTGTGTATGGTCACGAGGTTAAGGGGCCATTACAGTTGGTGAAGCAGCAATGGGAGGGGTTTACGCCTTCTCCAGGAACTAACATTCTGGACTTTGTAAGCAACCTACAAAGCACCCTCCGACACTCTTTAGCCCTTGCTAGAGAGAACCTAAAGGATGCTCAAGAAGAGCAAAAGGCCTGGTATGACAGACATGCCAGAGAACGTTCCTTCAAGGTAGGAGACCAGGTTATGGTCTTGAAGGCGCAACAGGCCCATAAGATGGAAGCATCATGGGAAGGGCCATTCACGGTCCAAGAGCGCCTGGGAGCTGTGAACTACCTCATAGCATTTCCCAATTCCTCACTAAAGCCTAAAGTGTACCATGTTAATTCTCTCAAGCCTTTCTATTCCAGAGACTTACAGGTTTGTCAGTTTACAGTCCAGGGAGATGATGCTGAGTGGCCTGACGGTGTCTACTACGACGGGAAAAAAGACGGTGGCGTGGAAGAGGTGAACCTCTCAACCACCCTGGAACGTCTGCAGCGGCAACAAATCAAGGAGCTGTGCACTAGCTTCGCCCCATTGTTCTCAGCCACCCCAGGACGGACTGAACGGGCATACCACTCCATTGATACAGGTAATGCTCACCCAATCAGAACCCCACCCTACCGGGTGTCTCCTCATGCCCAAGCTGCTATAGAACGGGAGATCCAGAACATGCTACAGATGGGTATAATCTGCCCATCTACCAGTGCATGGGCATCTCCAGTGGTTCTGGTACCCAAACCAGATGGGGAAGTACGCTTTTGCGTGGACTACCGTAAGCTAAATGCTGTAACTCGTCCGGACAACTATCCAATGCCACGTACCGATGAGCTATTGGAGAAGTTGGGACGTGCCCAGTTCATCTCTACAATAGACTTAACCAAGGGGTACTGGCAAGTACCGCTAGATGAACCTGCCAAGGAGAGGTCAGCATTCGTCACCCATGCGGGGGTGTATGAATTCAATGTCCTTCCTTTCGGCCTTCGAAATGCACCCGCCACCTTCCAAAGGCTGGTAGATGGTCTACTAGCTGGACTGGGAGAATTTGCAGTTGCCTACCTCGATGATGTGGCCATTTTTTCAGACTCCTGGCCCGAACACCTACTCCACCTGGAAAAGGTCTTTGAGCGCATCAGGCAGGCAGGACTAACTGTTAAGGCCAAAAAGTGTCAAATAGGCCAAAACAGAGTCACTTACCTGGGGCACCAGGTGGGTCGAGGAACCATAAACCCCCTACAGGCCAAGGTGGATGCTATCCAAAAGTGGCCTGTCCCACGGTCCAAGAAGCAGGGCGAATCGTGTAACATAGCACTGGGGAAGAGGAAAGGAGTGCAACTAATCTTAGAAAACAGCAACTGAATGACGAAGAAAACTGCTAGAGCCCAGAAGGGATCCTAGGCTCTGATCAGTGAAAAAGCCTACAACAACCAAACTGAATACACAGTAAGTTCCCCAGCTTTACGGCACAAGGGGGTCCTTAACTTCGGATCAGTGAGTAAGGTTTATAGCAAGGGTCGGCAACCTTTCAGAAGTGGTGTGCCGAGTGTTCATTTATTCACGCTAATTCAAAGTTTTGCCTGCCAGTAATACATTTTAACGTTTTTAGAAGGTCTCTTTCTATAAGTGTACATACAGTAATAGTTTAGTTATATAATATAAACAAGGTTTTCAAAATGTTTAAGAAGCTTCATTTAAAATTAAATTAAAATGCTGATCTTACGCTGCCAGCGTGCTCAGCTCGCTGCCAGCATGTGGTTCTGTTCACCTAGGCCAGCAGTGGGCTGAGAAGGGCCTGCGGCCGGGACGCGGGCTGGCAGCTGGGACCCCAGATGGGGGGCGGGAGCGAGGTACAAGGGTCAGGGCAGAGGGCTGGAGTGTGTGGGGGTTGTAGGGCAGAAGGCTGGGTGTGTGGGAGGGTTCAGGGGTCAGGGCAGAGGTGTGGGCGGTGCAGGGCAGAAGGCTGGGTGTGTGTGTGTGGGGGTGTTCGGGGGTCAGGGAAGAGGGTTGGGAGTATGGGGGGGTCAAGGGTCAGGGAAGAGGGCTGGGGATATGGGAGCTGCAGGGCAGGAGGCTGTGTGTGGGGGGGTGGGTCAGGGCAGAGGGCTGCGGTGTGTAGGGGGTGTAAGGCAGAAGGCTGGGTGTGTGGGAGGGTTCAGGAGTCAGGGCAGAGGTATGGGGGGTGCAGGGCAGAAGGCTATGTGTGGAGGGGTTCAGGGGTCAGGGCAGAGGGCTAGGGGTGGGGGGGTGCAGGGCAGAAGGCTGAGTGTGTGTGAGGGGTCAGGGCAGAGGGCTGGGGGTGGGGGGGTTCAGGGCAGAGGGCCTGGGGATGCAGGGTAGAAGGCTGAGTGTGTATGTGGGGGTCAGGGCAGAGGGCTGGGGTGCTCAGCTCGTGGGGGTGTTCCCAGCCCCCTGCCCTGAGCGGCTCATGGCAGAGGGTTGGAAGGGATGTGCCCTGTTCCACCCCCTTCCCCAAGGCCCCATCCCTACCTCTCTCTGCAGCCTGTACGGGAGCAGCGAGCACGCTGCCACTCTCCGCCCTCCCCCTTGCAAGGGCCATCAGCTGGTTGGCGTAGGGAAGGAGAGGAAGGGGGGCAGGAAAGCAGCATGCTGGGGGAAGAAGCGGGGGAGGGGGAAGCTTGGCTGCCCCAGGTCTAAGCTTCTGCATCCTGCCCTGCAGGGGTGATTAGTGGGGCTGGGGGCCGGGACTGCGGCAGGCAGCAGCTTGCCACTCAAAATCGGCTTGCGTGCCGTGTTTGGTATGCGTGCCGTAGGTTACCCCCGTGGTTTATAGGGATGTAGGTTTGTTATCAGTTAAATGGGCAGTTCCAATGAGCTGACAAGTTTTAATAGAAATAGTCAAAAGCAGCCTTCAGAGGAATTATTGTGTTGTGTTTAGTTTATGATACTCATTTCAGCTCCATTGACTGTATTTTGAATTAAGAGACTCGTGACCCAGAGACCTCTGCATGCCAGCTGGCAGAGGGCACAGGAGTGCATAGAGTCTTTTTTACGGGAATTCCAGGGTCAGATGTACGTAAAATAGTTCACCAAAAGGGGCATGTGAGGTCGCTACAGAGAGCCACTAGCCCACTGGTTAACAAAATCACACCAAAATGTGTGTACAGATCAGATTTAAGCAGTTAAGTATCTATACTGAAAATCATGTTCCTAAGGTCTTAAAGTTGAAGCAGGTCACCAGGAGGTGACATAACTCAGGCAAGTTCCTTTCAGGCAAGCGGTACCAAATTGCCTATTTTCCTGACTGGTCATATGTGTGTCAGGCTTACAATTCACGGCAATGTTGGGTCTATTTTCATAGTGAGCCCCAGGCAGAAGAAAAGGTTTTGAAAACTACCAGAGAGTAGGGGGTGTCCTGTTTCTGACTAAAGACAGAGGATTGTTAGGGTATATCTGGGGGATACAAGGAAACACAGAGAGTCCTTCATCAAGGAAGCAAGCTAACTGTGTTTGTCTTATGAAAGGGGCATAGCCAGCCTGGCTGTGAAATTCTGTAAAGATTTTGGGTGAGCAATACTCTACAAGACATCAGAGTATTTTGTTAATTAAGTCTAGAATGCATGTTATGATTTTGTTTTGTACATAATCATCTGTTTCTAATATTTCTACTTGCTATCTTTTATTTGAGCTGTACCTATCTCATAGAGTGAGAAGGGACTATGAAAGATCATTGAGTCCAGTCCCCTGCCTTCACAACAGGATCAAGTACCCCCTGACAGATTTTTTTGCCCCAGATCCCTAAATGGTCCTCTTAAGGATTGAGCTCACAACCCTGGGTTTAGCAGGCCAATGCACAAACCACTGAGCTATCCCTCCTGCCTTGTAGCTCTCTGCTGTGTTAAATAAACTTTTACTTTATTTGACTATATACATAGGCTGGATGTTAAGTGGAGCGGGGATCTGAGGTGAAACTGATAAGCTGGGGGTACTGTTCCTTTGGAAGCAGCAAATCTGTGACTACTGCTAGTGTCCAGTGGACCAGAGGTGGACACACTGGGAAGAGGTTCAGAGGGTTTAAGAGCTGGAGTGTGCTGATTGCTAACTTGTAGAGAGACAGCAGGGCCTGCAAGGCGTATCGGGGAGGGCTTGTGTTGCCCCTGGTCAATGGAGTTGGGGAGCTGACCCTCAGCAGGCACAGCCAACGCTTCCTCACACCAAGGGCAGACAGCAGCGAGGGGCCTCACAACTCTGAGCATCCTTGGAAAGCATCACAGGGATGTTACTTGTTCAACTTCTTATTTAGTACCTGTTTTCCTCCTCTTCTGAATTGTTGTGTATGTTGTTATTTTAGTCAATCTAGAGCATTTACCAATGTCAGTTATGCTGCTTCCCCTCCAGGTACTGAACAATCATTAAAACTTGTCCACAGATAAGCATGTCAAATTATCAACCCACAGTCAATCCACCCATTTGTCCTGCTGACAAACCAAGTCATTACAATCATTTCATGCCTTTTTCCCCTCAAGTGTTCTGCGGGGAGCATGTGATGGATGGATCATGTGATTAGTGATCAAAAATTCCCTCTCCTTCAGCGTGCCTTGCTCTTGGTTGTTGGAGTCCTCCTGTTCCTCCCTCTTCTCCCAGGGGATTGCGCTAGTGCCCTCATCTTCTCTGTCAAAAAACCATGATGTGCACATTACTTTGCAGATCAACACACTCTTCCAGATACTCCGATCTCACTGTATAAAGCTGCACCTCATTCTCTTGACACATGGGGACTCACTCTGCCTTCCTGCTTTTCCCACTCATTTTGGCAATAAAAAACTCTCTCCAGACAGCAGTTTACTGTGATCTGCCTCCCGCTAGCAAAAGAACACAGGTGTGAGGGCAAAGCTTTGCTGGCAGATGCTGCTGTCTGCATAGGACCAGTCACACGGGGATGATTGAGAATAGCAAACGTACGTAACAAACCTAGTTTTCAAATGGCCTCTAGTCCAAGAGAAGTTCATACAAAATGTTCCACAAACACGCACATTTGAGAAGCAGCATGTTCTTGTGGATAAGGCACTGGACTGAAACTAAGGAGACCTGGCTTCATGTCCCAGCTCTGCAACAGCTTTCCATCAGCAGATTTCAAAGCACTTTACAAAAGAGGTCGGTATTTTTATCCTTATTACACAGATGGGGAAACTGAGGCACAGAGCAGTGACGTGGTCAACCCATCACTTACTCTCTCCGTGTCTCAGTTCACTATCCTTTCTCCATCCCTTGCCTGTTTAGACTGTCAGCTCTCACAGCAGAGACTGGCCCTAGCTGTTTGTTCGTACAGTACCTAAAACCACAGGGCCCCAGTCTCAGTTGAGGCTCATAGGAAGAACTGTAATAATGATAATAAATACATTTGTAAGAATCAAAGTCTTCTCATGACTCACTTCCAAACAGAAAAAGGCCAGCTCAGGCTGAAAAACAATTCACGGCAAAGAGTTCTCCCTGCTCTGTTTAAGAATGAACTAAAAAAAGTGCAATTACAAAGGCCCTACTTGAATTGTGGGATGATTGTCAAAAAATTGCAGCTCACTTGCAGACAAGCCGTGGAAAAGTAATTACCTTGTTATTTGCAATAATAAAGTCCATTATTACTTTTCCGCCATTTTCCACTATCGGCCACCCGGGACTGAGAGCTGGGGCCTGGGGCTGAGAGCGGGAACATGGGGCTGACTGTGGGGGCTCCCACTGTCAAAATCATGGTGGAAGCCTAATATTGCGGAATCCCTGATTTCCACAAAATTGCAAGTTAAGTAGGGCCTTGGCCAATACGCATTATAAAAGAGCTAAGCCCTAAGGGGGACACAATCATGACAACCAATCTGCAGCTGCCATCCTGTTTTGCCGATCAAGGCTAGCATAGGCACCTTTGGTCTCCAAACAACCATAAGCTCAGTTAACTCTTCCACTGCCTAACACATACAGTAGGACTAGTGTAAGAATCATCCTGCTGAGAGCTGCATGGAGATCCGGTGAGTGCATCTCCCCTCCTCCACATGTAACTGGAGCTCCTTGGCACCATCCCCCTGCACTTCCTAGACTCTGCAGAGGGCTCACTGCAGGCTCTAAGATCCACACTGGGGGAGGAGAGGGCTGGAGTAGAATCACAGAGAGGCATATCATCAACCCTCCAACTCCCCAGAAGATGCCTGAAAAAAATAATACTGTTCCAGGCCATAGGGACTTATCTTGGCAGCCCTTGTCCCAGGAACCTGGGAGCTTCCACAGCCACAGGGGGAATCCAGTAGCACTGGCAGGGGGTTCGAGTGTCCAATAAACAAGAGAAGGAATGTGGGGTCTTTGTACAGATGGCCGTGGCCTCTTGCAGATCCCCCCAGGATCGAGGTGAATCTTGTGGAATCGAAAGGTCTGGGAGATGGCAATCTTGCTCCCTCAATGAGGCAATTTGGGTTCATCTTTATGACGATTTTCAGTAAACATTCCCCTGTCATGGCTATTAATGCCAGAGGGGACAATCTATGTCAGTGCAATGCTAAGTCTGAGATTTTAAAACAAAAACAGAGAGAAAACTGTTTAATTCTCATGGCAGCATAAGCTCACGTGCAAGTGAATGACAGCTAGGGTGACCAGATGTCCCAATTTTATAGGGACAGTCCCAATATTTGGGGCTTTTTCTCATATAGGCTCCTATTACTCCCCACCCCGTCCTGATTTTTCACACTTGCTGTCTGGTCACCCTAATGATCGCAGGACCTTTCCTTACATGGTTTATTTAGAGGCATACTCATCAGTATAGGCTGACTGCATAACAGTGGGTGATGTGACAAGTTATTGGGCAAATACGGCACAAATATGGGTTAATGAAAACTTGCAGCAGCAAAGATCTTTTCAGAGCTATTAACGTCAGTCTCTGGAGTTTGCTAATCTCTCATGACCTCCTACACCACAAAGTAAACAACAGTGTTATAAAGGAAACTAGAAACTCCTCTAATTTACTGAAACAGCTTAAGTCACTGCTGAGTATTAGTGGGCTGAATAGACATTCAATAAACAGAGGCCAGTACGTTTTCAACATTCTTTGTATTATGTGTTATGATTTTCTCTATGCAGAGTGTTGCCACAATGGCTGTCTAGGTCTTTTGTATAGTGCTGAGAGAGGCTTCCAAAATCAGTTATTGGGATGGATGTAGGAATCACTGGAAGAAATTTTCAGGCCTGTGTAATGCAGCTAGTCAGATTAGATGATCATAATGATCCTTGCTGGCTTTAAAATCTCCAGCGCAGAAAGTAACTTCTTATTTTCAAAAGCCAGGCAGATGAAATTTTTATAAAATCTATAGTTGCCTGTTCCCAGTATTGACTGCAGAGTGGAGAGCCGCTCTAAATGGAAGAATAAATGTTGATATGTGCCAACTTTCCCCACCCCTTTTAACATGTTTTTTCTTATTGGCATCACTGAGACGTGTGGGCATAACAGAACCACCTATCCCCTCAATTTGTGCTTTGTTTTGGGTGGTTAATCAGTTAGCTAGAGTGAAAGGGATAAAATACAGGTATCTAGAGGGCACATCTCCACATGGTATTTTGCTCTTATGTAACCTAATCAACTTACACTAATGCAAACTTTTAATGTACATGCAGTTAAACTGGTTTAAGTCATTTTTAAAGCAGTTTAGCTTGATCTGATTATTTTACTGAATTACATAGACTCATAGACTCATAGACTAATAGGTCAGAAGGGACCAATCTGATCATCTAGTCTGACCTCCTGCACAAGGCAGGCCACAGAACCCCACCCATCCAATTTTATAACAACCCCTATCCCAGGATCGAGTTATTGAAATCTTCAAAACTGGTTTGAAGACCTCAAGCTGCAGAGAAACCACCAGCAAGCGACCCGTGCCCCACGCTGCAGGGGAAGGCGAAAAACCTCCAGGGCCCCTGCCAATCCGCCCTGGAGGAAAATTCCTTCCCGACCCCAAATATGGGAACCAGTATAAACATGGTTTAAAGTAGTTTAAATGTGTCTGCACTAGGAGTTTGCTCTGATGTAATAAAACAATTTAACACTGATTCACATATACCAGTGATGTTTGCTAATATAGATAAGCCCTCATATTCGGTGAAAGGTCTGCTTTAGAGCTACTGAAGCTAGAACATTCTCATGCTCTCACGCTTAGAGATTGTAGCTCATTATTTTGAGAGAGAGCTAGTCTCTTGCATGCAAGACACTGCCCAGGTTTAATGAGCTCTCATAAAATGATTTATTCCAGAATGAGGCAAGTTGGATTCACCTGGCAGCAACAATTTTTAAATCTACATGAAATGTCCACTAAAAAAGAAGTGGTTTCCACAGAAATGTCTATGCATATTCAGTTTAAGAACATAAGAGTGTCCATACTGGGTCAGACCAAAGGTCCATCTCGCCCAGTATCCTGTCTTCTGACAGTGGCCAATGCCAGGTGCCCCAAAGAGAATGAACAGAACAGGCAGTCATCAAATGATCCATCCTGTCGCCCATTCCCAGCTTCTGGCAAACGGAGGCTAAGGATGCCATCCCTGCCCATCCTGGCCAATAGCCATTGATGGACCTATCCTCCATGAACTTATCTAGTTCTTTTTTGAACCCTTGGCCTTCACAACATCCTCTAGCAAGGAGTTCCACAAGTTGACTGTGCACTGTGTGAAAAAATACTTCCTTTTGTTTGTTTTAAACCTGCTGCCTAATATTTTCATTTGGTGACCCCTGATTCTTGTGTTATGAGGAGTAAATAACGCTCCTTATTTACTTTCTCCACCCCAGTCATGATTTTATAAACCTCCATCATATCCCCCCTTAGTTGTCTCTTTTCCATGCTAAGTAGTTCCAGTCTTTTTAATCTCTTCTCATACGGAAGCCGTTCCATACCCCTAATGGTAGTGAGGGCTACAGCTGGGGATAAAGGCTCTGGGGTGGGGCCGAGGATGAGGGGTTTGGGGTGCAAGCTGCCCCAGGGCTGCAGTGGGGAGAAAGGAACCCCTAGCTCTCTCTCACTGCAGCAGCTTGGGCTGGGGGAGGGGCTTCTCCCTGGCCACGGCAGCTCCGGCGGGGCTGGGTTGGGGTGCCTCTCTGTGTAGGGCTGGGGAAATAGCACCGCTGTCCCAGCCCATGGTCACAAGCAGCTCTACTCCCCACAGCCCCTCCAGCCCAGAAAAGTTCAGGGTATGAGGCTGCCCATGGGGTGCTCCCCAACACAGACTCCCCACACCACTGTGGGCACCTCCAGCTTCACAGGCTGCTGGCCTAGTGGGCAGCTTTGCACGGGGTGGGGTGGGGCTCTGCCTTCTGCCCCCTGTGCCCCCTGGGGGAGGTGCTCATGGGTAGGTTCAAGCTCCCCAGCTCCCACAAAAGGGGTAAAACCACCCTTGGTGGCATCAGCCACTGGAATTGCACTCACGGCTGAGCCCGTGCGTGGTCACACACACCCCACGAGCCACACAGGGGATCAGCCTTTGCCTCACTAATCCCACTGGCTGGCTTGCAAGGTTGGGAGAGCTTGGGGGCAGGCCTGACACATTGGGGGGCCCAGGGCAGCATGGCACTTCATCCCGCGGTTTGCAGCTGGGTCTTGAGACGGGAGCTCAGGCACTTCCCGCTAACTCGCAGTTGCTCATTAAACCCACCACATGAGTTGGCTGAAGCACAATGGGCAGGGGTCGCCGCTGTTTGTCTTGGGGTTTTAATTCCTCTCCACTCCAGATGACCTGTCCCGGACCCAACCATGGCAGCTTCAGCTAGGCTGGGCCAGGGGAGGGACGCTTTTCCCTGGCTGTGGCAGCTCTGGCTGGACAAGGCAAGGCTGGGCGAGACCAGGGGAGG
Organism: Gopherus evgoodei; assembly: GCF_007399415.2. Lineage (NCBI taxonomy): Eukaryota > Metazoa > Chordata > Testudines > Testudinidae > Gopherus > Gopherus evgoodei. Next base: position 135,679,167 of record NC_044326.1, read on the forward strand.
GGCACCTCTCCCCACCTATGCAGCCCTTGATAGCCTGCAGCGTGGCTACGCAGTTTAGAGAGAATTTAGGAGAGGACCTTCCCTTTTATCCCATGGCAGCTTACTTTGCTTAAGAGCCTTTGGTGAGGGACCTTGTCAAAGGCTTTCTGAAAATCTAAATATGCCATATCCACTGGATCCTCCTTGTCCACATGCTTGCTGACCCCCTCAAAGAATTCAAATAGATTGGTGAGGCATGATTTCCCTTTACAAAAACCATGTTGACTCTTCCCCCAACAAGTTATGTTCATCTGTGTGTCTGACAATTTTGTTCTTTACTATACATTTTTGCGGTGATAATCTTTCTATTTATGTGGTGGATGCCTCTTGAAATACACCTTAAGTAAAACCATTTTCATATAGTGCAGCATGACCTGCAGCTAGCTTAATGGCACTCACCCAGCTGTTCATCTCTGAGTCAGGGGTTTGATTTTTGCATTATTTTTAATGTAGGAAAAAGAGTACAAGGCCAACATCCTCAGCTGGTTTAAATCAGCACTTACACTAACACCAGCTGAAGATCTAATCTTAAAAATAATCATTTCTATCATGGCTCGTGAAGTTTTGTGAGGATTCAAGTATCCAATCTACCTGCCTATTTATCTGTCAATCAGACTTACACGCCCCACAACATTTCCAGAGGAGCTGAGTGCCTGAACGTCTTTAATGTATTTGTATTGTATGTGGGAATAATTGGCCAGTATCATAGCTCTCATAAAACAAAATTTGTTGTGAAAGTTGGATAAAATCAAGCTGTGTTTTAAAAAAGTGCAAATATACAAGTCTGGGCTATATGTAGTAACTTAGGCTATTTTATAGGATATAAACAGAGACAATTCATTCAAATAAAGATTTAGATATATATTGCTAAGGATGAGGAATCACAATATGACCCTCTAACTCATGTCAAGTAGGTGACAGAATCTGGCCTTTTATAAATGAAAATGCTAGGTATCGTTATTGTTGTTTTTCTTCTTGGAGCATGCATAAATTCCCATTAATGTTCTGGCTAGAATCAAAATGTTGGTTCCCATTATAGTCATTTACTGTAGTGCTCTGAGTGCTGTTTCCCTGCCTTCTCAATAATGTTTGCAATCGGTTCAAAATTCTACAACTTGCTTCATTTTTTCCCCCCTGTCCCCATTACTCTCATCTTGTTCCTTCCTTCAGCTGAGAGCATGGCTACTTCTGCTGCTGAGAATTAGGATAGAACTCTTTTAACATTCAAGACTTTATGAACCAGCTTTTCAGTAGCGTACAGTAGAGTCCCATTGACTTTATGCCAATTTAAACCAGCTGGGGATCTGGCTCAATGAATATGTAAATAGTGCTTCCCTCTTCTAGGGATAGGCGCAAGTCTATTTTGTCACATCACCCTCTAGTGCAACATTCAACATTGCACACAAGCCCTAAAACTATTACACAAACAGGAATGTGGCTCAGGTTATCACTAGCAATTTAATATTGACAAGTCTCCCATGTGCACATCTCCCATCAACCTCCAGTTCTTGGTTTCTGGTCCAGAAACAAGGACCGGATTCACTTAGAACATCTCTAAGGGTATGTCTACACTACGAAATTAGGTCGATTTTTAGAAATCTATTTTATACAGTTGATTGTGTATGTCCACACTAAGTGCATTAAGTTGGCGGAGTGTGTCCTCACTACCATGGCTAGCATTGACTTACAGAGCAGTGCACTGTGGGTAGCTATCCCACAGTTCCCACAGTGTCTGCTGCCCATTGGAATTCTGGGTTAAGCTCCCAATGCCTGATGGGGCAAAAACATTGTTGCGGGTGGTTTTAGGTACGTCATCAGTCACCCCTCCCTCCGTAAAAGCAACAACAGACAATCGTTTCGCGCCAGACACTAGGGTGATTAGAAGAGCAAAGCAAGGCACGCTGCGCATCAGAGAGGCTTTGAAAACCAGTTTCATGACTGGCCAGGCTTCAGTGTGACAGTTGTGTGTGTTTCTCCTTGATGCAAACCCGCCCCCCTTGTAGATTTTATTTCCCTGTAAGCCAACCACCCTCCCTACTTTGAAATAAAGTAACTATTGTTTTGAAACCATGTGTTCTTTCTTTCTTAATTAAAAAAAAATTGAGATAATGGACAAGGTAGCCTGGGTGGGGTCAGGGAGAAGGGAAGGACAAGGCCACATTGCTTATTGTAGCCACACTAAAAATCAAACTGTTTGAATGACAGCCTTCTGTTGCTTGGGCCATCCTTTGCAATGGAGGGGCTGGGTGCCCGGAGCCTCCCCCACCAACCCCATGTTCTTGGGCGTCCGGGTGAGGACGCTATGCAACATGGGGAGGAGAGGAGGCAGATATACAGTGGATGCAGCGCGGGTCTGTGCTGTTGTTGGCTTTCCTGCAGCTCCAACAGATGCTTCATTATGTCCGTTTGCTCCCCCATTAGCCTCAGCATCACGTCCTGCCTCTGCTCTTTGCGCTCACTTAATTCTTTCCTGGCCTCTGCCATTGAATGCCTCCATGCATTAAGCTGTGCCCTATTAGTGCGGGAGACTGCATGAGCCCGCATGAGCATCGTGAGTGAGTTTTTTTCGCCTTCTAATCTGCGATAACCTCAGGGACGGAAATGATAGGGGGAGCATAGAAACATTCTACGCTCTTCGATTCTGGGGGCACTGCATGGTCACCTGTGCTGCTGAGTTCGCCATGCTGACCAAACAGGAAATGAAATTCAAAAGTTCCTGGGGCTTTTCCTGTGTGCCTGGCTAGTGCAATGGAGTTCAAAATGCTGTCCAGAGCGGTCACAATGGAGCACGCTGGGATAGCTCCCGGAGGCCAATACCGTCAATTTTGCATCCGCACTACCCCAAATTTGACCCAGCAAAGTCGATTTTAGTGCTACTCCCCTGACTGGGGAGGAGTACAGAAGTCGATTTTAAGAGCCTTTAAGTCGACAAAATGGGGTTGGTTGTGTGGACACATTCATTTTTAAATCGACCTAATGTGGCTAAATTCAACCTAAGCTCGTAGTGTAAACCAGGTCTTAGATGCTCAGGCAGTCAGCTTGCCTAGCTAAAGTCTCAAGTTATCCATTCCTGGAGAGGGGACGGGAATGAGCTGTGTAAAAGGGGTATCTCAAGACATCCAGCACCCCCTTATTTCCCTATCAACCCATTATCCTGGTATGAATGTGCCATTATTGGGTTTTTTTTGAGAGTCACCCAAAATATTCACTATTTAACCTGACTTCTTTGCTGATATCAGTGAATCCATATTAAATGTGAATGTTTCCCTTTTCTTCTACTCCTCTCTCTTTGCTTTAGTTGCGTTTGGATCTTGGTATGATCATGTGAAAGGCTGGTGGGAGAAGAGAAAGGACAAGCCGATTCTGTACCTGTTCTATGAGGACATGAAAGAGGTGAGGGAGAGAAAGAATATAAACTCATGTAATGTTTTGGCCCCACATGCGTTGTTTGTGTGCATGAGTATAACAAGTAGGAAGCAGCTATGCCTATCAACAATACTTATTCAGAGAGCAAGAGAATCAGGCAAAGGGATCAGGCTTCACAGGTAATATGCTCAAGTTCTGGAAAGAACTACATCACAGCTGACAATAGGCATGTCTCCAAGATCCAACTCCTGTACATTCAAATACACAGAACTAGCCAATATAATTTGCAATAGTGCTATCTGGTGATTCCTAATAATATTACACACACATGGATTTGGAAGATTAGGGATCTCCCTTTGAAAGGAAATGCCAAACCCCTCCATTCTCGCTGTCCCAAGTCCCCACCACCTGGGCTGAAAAAGTGACATTGTACCAGCACCTTTTAATAGTTTCCACATCATTCTGTGTGGCATTTGACAAAGTGTCTTTCTTTCTAGGATCCTAAATGTGAAATACAAAAGGTGTTACAGTTTCTGGGAAAGGACTTGAAGGAGGATGTGGTGAATAAAATCCTCCATCACACCTCATTCCAGGAGATGCAGAAGAACCCCACTGCCAATTATAAGATGGTACCAAAAGCTCACATGGATCACAGTGTGTCTCCCTTTATGAGAAAAGGTGAGAGCCTCCTGACAGGAAAGGGGGAATGGCTGGTAACATGGAAGCAGGGCCAATAACAGCTATAATCTGAGGAAAAGCCAGCCACTAGTTCTGCTTCCATAGGTGGGGAAAATCTCAGGATCCACGTTTTATTCTTTACCAGCCAAACCTGGCTAATGATGGAGCTGCCTAGGAAAAACACTGCTCAAGGAGAAATGGAACTAATCGGGAATTAGGGTGAAAAATTGTCACCATTTAACCAAGCTCTCGTGAGCTCTCTGAAAGAGGCAAGAGACAGAAGGGGGAAAGTAGATTATAGAGTGAATCATTCCTTTGTTTTCACAGATTTATAGGCCAGAAGGGACCATTATGGTTATCATCTAGTCTGAACTCCTGCACAGCACAGGCCACAGAATTTCACTCAGTGATTCCTGGTTTCTCCTCCAGGTATTGCGGGCGACTGGAAGAATCACTTCACCGTGGCGCAGAACGAGGCATTTGACTCAGATTATAAAGAGAAGATGAAGGGATCGACACTGCAGTTCCGAATGGAGATCTGATGCAGCAGTAGCTTCCTTCCCCATCTGGCTTAGGTGTTTAGTTGGCTTGGACAAGGGAGAAACTGAAATTAAATGAGGGCACCAAAGCAAACAGCAACTATTAACTACTTTAGATATGATTTTTTCCATATGTTTCTATTTTTGTGGGGTCTTAAGTTCCATAACTGCCATTTGGATAATGCAGATGGGACGTCAAGCCCCACCCCCTGGACTGTCACTGGGATCAGTAATGGTTTCAGCTGTTGTGTGCTGAGATTCTCACATAACCACATGACTCCAGGGGCTGGGGCTTGAAGAAAACCCTCTAAATATCATGTGTCTTGTGGTAAAATCACAGGAGATGGCAATACTGAGGTTACTCCACCAGAGTGATTACGCAGCCACTATCATTAGCAAACAACAGCAAGCTATCATTGGGAATCTTGGCCTCAGTTTTTAAGGTCTCATCTACAAGGCCCTACACAGCAAACTATATGGTACCAAGTTTGTCTACTATACCTGAAAAGCTGAGCTGAGCCTGCTGTGACTCAAACCACCAGGTTCCAGAAAGTCTAGCTATGCCAAAACTGATGTGTAGACCGTTAGGTGCTTTGAGACGAAAAGCACTGTAAGAGCTAGATATTAAGTGATGCCCTCCAAAAGAGTCTTTCATTCACATTGCATATACATGTCAAACGTGCCCGCCTGTGAGCATACTCACACACACAGATTAAAGGCTGTCAATCTGAGTTTGCTTTCTACTACATTTGACATTGTCATTGAACCCCCATAATGTCTGGAGGCTGGTAGCCTGGGCGATGTGACTTCCCCATGGTTTTGTAACATGATGTGCCACATGGACATGGGTGTGGCCCAGAAAAGGGGCATCCCTAGACCATATGGCGCTCCAGGTGAAGAGTGTCTTCAGCGTCCCCCCCTCCGTTTGCTAAACTTTTGAATACCTTGTTTTTTATTGCACAATTTGCATGCATGATTTATCACTGTCATATAGGATGACAAATTTGCATGCTAGGATCTGTACATCAGTATTTATTCATGCCATATATAAGCAATTTTTAAAAAATGGTTTCCTCTCAGCTTATAGAAACTTTTCAATTTCAAGAATAACTGAAATGTACTAACATCAAATAATTGAACTGTGCACCAACATTGGGTGGACCAGTACTAAATAGTGTTACAGTAGGGGACAGCCTTCGAATATTAACCCTAGTCCTTTAGTTCAAAAGGCGCTTTTCTCGCCTTTGCCCTCGTACTGATAGTCTTTGCCCCAGGGATGAGCACTACTGCCTAAAGCCTGGTCTATGTTGTTCCGTTTCAGATATTTTCCCATCCATAGGTGCCGACTTCCCCTCTGCCAGGTTGGTGCTCGAACTCCCGCCCAGCCCCTGGCCCCACCCCTTCCCACCCTTGCCCCACCCCCATTCCACCCCTTCCCCAAAGTTCCCACCCCACCCCGCCTTTTCCCACCCCAGCCCTATCCCCATTCTATCCCCTTCCCCCAAGTCCCTGCCCCACCTCTCCTCCACCTCCTCCCCTGAGCACACCGCATCGCAGCTCCTCCTCCTCCCTCCCAGAAAGTCCTAAGTGCTACCAGACAGCAGTTAGGTGGCATGGGGGGACGAGGCGTGCTGGGGGGGGGGAGAAGGAGGCGAGGAGGGGGGAGCTTGGCTCCCAGTGGGTGCAGAGCACCAATAATTTTTCCCCATGGGTGCTCCGACCCTGGAGCACCCATGGAGTCAGCGCCTATGTTCCCATCACATTTGCACCTTGCTGCAATACTGAGCTCCTGAAGGCTTTTTTGGGGACATCTGTGGGGGAAAACGGACAGCATTAGGGACAGGAAAGGTCTTAAAAAGTCATCAAACATTACACATTATGCATGACAAGAGAAGTAACAGTATTTCTTTTATATTGTTGCACAGATAGGGGTTCGATAGATATCTCTGGTGTCTCATTAAATATGCCCTTTATTAGCTGCTACTTAGACTCTTCAACTCTTAAAACACAAATACACTTTCACCATATTGCAGCTGGGCTCTCACTTTGCTTCACTTTGTTCTCATATCTCACTGAGTGACTGGCAACGCCCCGCCCCTTATAGACCTGTGGACCATGGCTGATAACACTCTAGGAGGGTCAAGGAAAATGTGGTTCTGAGAAAGTCTGGAAGATTCCATAAACTTCTGCAAAGGTCCAGAACATTCTAGGAGGTTAGTTAAAAATGAATCCACAACATTTCACTTGAAACATTCTATTATCCCAGCACCCGGAGCCCCTCAAGCCTGGCAACCCAGGCAGTCGCATGCATCGCCTGCTCCTGAATATGACCTTGACCCAGAAGAAACACTTGCATTCCTCACTGCTCTTGGAATAGCCTAGGGGACATGGTGTCCCTGGCTTCCTGCTTTTTCCAGTTGGCCTCATTGTGAAGCCTCTCAGCAAGTTGAATGTATTCCTCCCTGGCCTTACACAGAGCTTGTCTCTTACTCCCAAGCCCCTCCCTCTCCAACACACTGTTCATAGAACTGGGAGGTTGTGTTTCCCTTGGCTGGGTTCCTGAGGGCTTTGAGCCCGCCCCAATACTTTCACAATCTCCTTGTAAAGATCATGCATATTTACATACAGCCTTTCCTTCTGCCTACAAGAGCAGCACCGCCAGAGGAGAAAGGTACATTTCAGACTTCAGCTCTTTGGCCTGTTACTGTTAGGAGTTTGTCTGTCTGTTCTGTTGTCAGAGCGAACAGCCAGGCAGAGCAGCCTGTCTAGGACTGGTGGGATACACATCTAGGAAGAAACCTGGGCATTTTTAGTAGGATTTGACACTGCAAGCTTTCCAGACCAGAATGTTCAAGGCATAGTCTTGTGATTTCCTCCTTTAAGAGCATGGAAGAGGAGCTGTGTGCGTTGAGGAAGAGTATGACTGGATGCGCAGTTATAAAATGGGTCTATAAATTTATTGGGGCTTCAACACTTGACTCATTTTAGTCTGGGACCTCAGAAATGGTCGGTGTTGCAGACTCCAAGCTTAGGTTTTGTAAAAGGAGAGGGGGGCAGGATTATGAATTGCCTGGTGATTTACATATGAATTTAAGATTCACAATGGTCAATTATTTGCTAGTTTACAGCATCTTTATTTGCCTTCCTCTAAAAGCTACTGGGGAGGGATAGCTCTGTGGTTTGAGCATTGGCCAGTTAAACCCAGGGATGTGAGTTCAGTCCCATTTAGGGAACTGGGGGTGAAAATCTGTCTGGGGATGGGTCCTGCTTTGAGCAGGGAATTGGACTAGATGACCTCCAACCCTGAGATTCTAAAATTCCTTTGCTCAGCAGCTTTTAAAATGTGACTATTTCTGAGCAGCAGCTAAAATATTTTTCATTTGCTCTTTTCAGAGGAAAATGAGGTCTGAAGAGACAAAACTGAACTTTCTTCTCCTGCCTTTGTGTGTTGGCAGGAATGATGAGGGTTCATGAAGGCTAATTAGAGTTGACACTGTCATTTGAGAGTGCTTCAAAGCCAGCTGATTTCAGGCTGAAGAACACGTGATTCCTCATACACAGACATACACAGAAGTAGTAACAGTCTGCCATTGTCACTAACTGGAACTAATGAGATTTCCTTACTGCTTAAAGTTTATTTTTTAATCAGTGAATGAGAATGCTGTGTGTTCCTTCTGGTCATGGTGGTTGCAGCCCTGCTCAGCTGAAAGTTTGATTATTAACTAGTTATGGGGTCATAGAACATGGTTACTTGACTTGCTGCAGATAAGTTCTCTCTTTTTAGGACTTAATAGTTTTGAACTGCAGATTTCACAAAATGCATGTCGTGAGATTTTCAAAAGCATTTGGTGTTGGCCTAACTTGGGCCATGAAAGTGCCTGCACCCAGGTCTCTTGTTTTCCTGGGGTCCTTCCTCTTTCCTTGGGATGGGGCTACTCAGCAGTTAAACACGCACAGCTGGCCCATGTCAGCTGAGTTGGACTCATGGGACTCCAGCCGCAGGGCTGTAAAACTGCAGTCATTTAGACTCAGGTTGGAACCCGTGCTCTGGTAGCCCATGATGGGGAGGGCTCCAGCCCAGGCCCAAACAGCTACACTGCAGTTTTACAACCCAAGCTTGCAAACTTGACTCAGGTGACACAGGCCAGCTGTTTAACTGCTGTGTAGACGTACCCTTGAATCTGGAGCAATAACTCACTCCAGGACCTGCATTCCTAGGGTGTAACACTACATCCCTGGTGGCTGAAGTTACTGTCCCTGGGCCTGGGCTTTAGGATGTGCCCAGCATATGTAAGTAATAAATCTGGAGCACTGGACTCTCAACATTTTTGCTTGATGAAAGCACTTGGAAGCAGCCTGAATTAATCCAATGGTCTCGCCTGAGAAAGGGCTGTTACAAGAAATGATTAGTATTATTTTTATCATGGTAGCAGTTAGAGACCTTGATTAAATTCAGGGCTCCATTTTGTTGGGGGGGGGGGGGCTAGGCCCCAAATAACTGGCAATATGGCGTGGGGTTAAAAGTTTACATTCTCAGGCCTGCCATCACCCTCGAATTGCCCCTTAGATTAATCAATATGTTCCTTTGAAGCTAGCATGAGTACATGTAATTATTTATTATTTTCTTTTGTTTATGGTATAAAATGTAATCAAGCAAAGGGGGGCTCTGTAGTGTGGGTAAAGGTTATAGTTAATTAAAGGATCCGCTACTTAATGAATTGTAAATGATCAATTGTGGCACCTGTGAACATCTTTGTAAACAAGTGGGGTATATAAGGTGGGGAAGAGGATAGTAATTTGTGGAGGATTTGAGATTGTATATCTCCCGACACCTTATTTGAACTCAAATAAAGAGACGTGCTTCTCCACTCCGGTGTGGTCATAGGGGATATGTGCACCGGGCAAACGAACCCCAACTGTTGCCCCCCTGCAACAATTGCGTTAGGAGCTGTACAAACACGTAGAAAGTCAGCCTCTGCCCCAAAGAAGAGAGAGATCTGAGAGAGCCTGCATGCACATCAGATGTCTGCAGACCCCCCAGCTCCACTCCCCTGTACACCTTTGTGGTGACAAAAGAGTCAGTAGCTGAGCAACAAACTCTTTTGAAGCATTCTGCTGTCTGTTATGTAATGTGGTATGTAATGTGGTGCAGTGTGTGCTCATCAGAAATTCCTTGGCTGCCTCAGTTTTCAGTGGAAACATTGCCAAGGGCACGCACTAGTAAACAGTTGGAAACGGACTGGCCAGCTACTGCAAAAAAAAAAAAAAAAAAAAAGAAGAAATATCCCACCACACTCAACTGAGTGCCTGGGAGCACTGGGAACATAACTGAGCTTCCTGCCCAGCTGCTCTCCCATCTTCTCCCCTCCAGTTATACTCTGTTGAACTCTTCCCCCCCCAGCATGACTTCACCAGAAGATTACCTTCGGCAGGACTGGAGGATAGTCCATGACATTCCAATGGTCTGTGCATTTTCCTACCATTGGGAAAGGATTGACAACTTCCAGAGCAGGCCAGATGACATCGTCATAACCACGTACCCCAAATCTGGTGAGTTTTCATGGCTTTCAGGATTAGGAGCCACAATGAGTCCTTTGGTCCTGGAAATGTAGGGGGAGTCCCCTAAACCCCATCATGCTCCCCTTCTGAAAGCTAAGCAGCTCCACTTAGTCACAGCTGTTGCTAACAATAATGAGCAAGAATGCCAAGGCGCCTTTCCAGTATTTCACAGCTCCCAGCCTACATTTCGCTCATTGGAAACCAGGGCCGGCTCCAGGCAGAAGCTGAGCAAGCTCGTGCTTGGGGTGGCAGAGTCTATGGGGCGGCATTCTGCCCAAACCTAGGGCGGCACGGCCGCTTATTTTTTTTCTTTGCTGCTCTGGCTGCCCTGTTGGGGGCGGAGGAGGGGAGCGCTCTGCAGCAAACTCGGCAGGGCAGCCCGCGTCCTTCCCTCCCCGCTGACCGGATCGGAGCGGAGCCCTCCCGGCAGGTGGTGCAGTGGTTGGGGCCGCGTGGCGAGTGCCCTGCTGAAGCACTGGCTGCCCCCCTTCTCTCTCTCCCCCCTGCTCCCTCCTCCTCCCCTCCACTAGACCGGGTGCGCACTCTGCAGCACAGGGAGTCCCCCTGCACCCTGGCTCCAGTCTCCCTGCAGGGTTTTTTTTTGTTTTGTTTTGTAACCCTGCTTTGCCGCTCCAGCTGTGCCGTGTTTCCCCCCCTGCTTTGCCGCTCCAGCTGTGCCGTGTTTCCCCCCCCGCTTTGCCGCTCCAGCTGTGCCGTGTTTCCCCCCCCTGCTTTGCCGCTCCAGCTGCGCCGTGTTTCCCCCCCTGCTTTGCCGCTCCAGCTGCGCCGTGTTTCCCCCCCTGCTTTGCCGCTCCAGCTGCGCCGTGTTTCCCCCCGCTTTGCCGCTCCAGCCATACGGTTACCCCCCGCTTTGCCGCTGCGGCCGCATTGTGTTTTTGTTTTTTTCCCCCTGCTTTGCCGCTCCGGCCGCCCCCACACACATTTTTTTTTTTGCTTAGGGTGGCAAAAAAGCCAGAACTGGCCCTGTTGGAAACGATCACATCAAATTTAATGCCAAACCCTTCTGGACTGGGGATTAGTTCCTTTCTGAAATTATCTTTCTATGGCCTCCAGCATCTGAAAGAGGAATACCCAGGCACCATGCAGTCACAGGGAGATGGATGGGCACGTCCCCTGCCCCAGAATGTAAAGGGACAAACTTAACATAGTACTCCTCTACCTCAATATAACACTGTCCTCGGGAGCCAAAAAATCTTACTGCGTTATAGGTGAAACCGGGTTATATTGAACTTGCTTTGATCCACCGGAGTGCGCAGCCCCCCGCCCCCCTGCCCCGTTTCCCGCTGAGCACTGCTTTACCACGTTATAGCTGAATTTGTGTTATATCAGGTCACGTTATATTGGGGTAGAGGTGTATTTTCTTGGGCTGTCCTAGTGTTTGGTGATGTGCCTTGCTAGGCTGGAGACTCAGGCCTGGTCTACACTACAAAGTTAGGCTGACAAAAGCTGCGTTAGGTCGATTTATTAATGTATGTTTCCAGTGTAACACTATTCAGTTGTAAGAGGCTGGAGACTTTGTGGAGTCACTAAGGTCAGTTCCTGGGATACCTTGAGTTGTTCTGGTTGATTAAGGAGAGAGACTGATTCACAAACTGTGATCACCGCAGTGCAATGCCTTAGAGCCCAGGTGCTATAGAAGAAGAGGGAAATTGAGGCACCCATGAATCATTTGACAAGTAAAAGGTCTTTGGTTCCAGGGATGGGTGAATTCTGAGCAATCTCAGGCAGTTCATTTGCCATCTGACCAATAATGTCTTTATTTATTTATTGTATTTTTACTGATTTTTGCAGCAGTTTCTGTCACTGTCACTCATCGTGATTAGCACTTTCCTGCCAGGGATAGCTCCCAGAGTGAAGTAATATTAAATGTAAGCAACACTGGCAGAATCTGGCCCTTGAATTGATAGGTTGATTTTGAATGGTTCGTTTATTTTACTTTAACCATAAACAAAGCAGCAGGCTCAGAGGAGATGGAATTAAAGATCTGGATTTTCTCCATTATGGTGTGGATGGTTTAAATGGTTGTGAGCCAGAAGGGCTCAGAGTTCAAATTACTGTTTCATCTTTCCAACCAGAGATCACCTACCATTCCAGCAAGGAAGCAGTCACGGACGGCAAAGCTTGCTGTGACTGTATGGCATAGCGTGGAGGATCGTAGCACAAGCAGCTCTGCTGCACTGGCTCATAGGGAACCCGGCAGGGGTTAGAAGAGGGGAAATTAAGATGTTGGGATGTCAGAGGGGGCAGCAGCATCTCTCTTGTCCCACATTAGCTTGGATAGGTCAGTGCGGTGCATTATATAAATGGTAAACTCCCCTCGGGGCTGCAACCATGTCTTCTCCTGTGTCATGTAGGCAGCTGCTGAGCACAGTGATGACACCCATCAAAAACATAACAATGGAAAATCAACTAGCAGTTGTGTTGGCCTAGGAGAGGCCTCACACCATCCCTGAAAATGGATGTGGTTGCATGGGCTTGCAGACCTTCCACACAAAGAGCTGTGAAGTGAGCTTGCTTGCCATCAGTAACTGTATTTGACAACACTGGCAAACTATCATGTTTGACTACAGATTAATGATATTCCTTTGCTACTCAGCCTCAGGCGAGCAGAAGAGATGTAGCTAAAACAGGGTTCTCAAACTTCATTCCACTCTGCAATCCCCCCTTCTGATAACAAAAATTGCTACAAGACTCCAGGAGGGATGACCAAAGCCTGAATCCACCTGAGCTCTGCCGCCTTGGTTGGGGGCCAAAGCCAAAGCCTGATCCCCGCCCCCACTGCCTCAGGTCGGGGAGGGGCCCAAAGACAAAGCCCAAGGGCTTCAGTCCCAGGCAGAGGAACAGATGGTGGGGGTCCCAGCAAGTCTAAGCCAGCCCTGGCAACTCCATTAAAATGGGGTCATGACTCACTTTGGGGTCCCAACCCACAGTGGAGAACTCCTGAGCTAGAATATTGAAGATCCTAAATGAATAGGCTGAATATCATAAGTGCTGTTTTGGCTGGAAGAACAGTGAATGGGGTTCCTGCTTGACTGTTCCTTGTGGGATAAACTTGGTTCTTGACTGGATTTTTGTTCTCTCGTCTTCTTTCCAGGCACTACATGGATGAGTGAAATTGTGGACATGATTCTGAACGACGGAGATCCTGACAAATGCAAGAGGGATGCAATTTTCAACAAAGTGCCCATGTTGGAATTTGCTGCCCCTGGAAAGATGCCATCAGGTAAACGTAGCACTAGTGTCGGGTGATTCCAGACAAAAAGGTCAATGATTCTGTGTGGCTGGCTTGCAGCTCAGGAGAGGAAAGAAGGGATTGTGGCTAGAGGACTTGCTCAAGACTCAGAAGATCTAGGTTTGGTTCCTGACTTTCAGTGAGACTTGGGTGCTTTTGGAAATGTTACCTTTAATGCCTTCTATCGGCATCAATGATCCCTTTGAACCTCTGCTTACCAGGTACAGAGAAACTGGCCGAGAAGTCATCTCCTCGTTTAGTGAAAACTCACCTCCCAGTCCAGCTCCTTCCAGTGTCCTTCTGGGAAAATGGCTGCAAGGTAACCAGTAGCTGGGAACTCAGACCTTCTGGACAATAGGATGATAGGGGAAGTATCGTGTGCTTTGAGCACACATAATACTCATGGTAGTCCCACCCTCCGCCAGGTTCCTCTTCCTCATTTTTACCCATTGACTCCCTTCTCCAGTGGGAAGAGGTTTAATTGTGGGTTTCCATGGTGATATCTACCTAGAGCAGCATTTTTGCAGCTTTACCTTTACAACATTGGGATGCATAGTTAGGCTGAGATTTTCAAAGATCCCTAAGGGATCCGGATGTCCAGATCCCATTAAAATTGGCCTCATGGGATTCCAGTGCCTTTAGTTGAGTGTTGAGTATGATGTTTTTCCAGCCTTCAGCTTTGCAGGCTCCCCCTGGGATCTGACAATCAGACTGGGTTCTTTCGGGCTCATACATCGTCATCAGTAACAAAGATCCCAGAAAACAAATTTTGCCAATATCACCAACATCTGTGCAACACCCATTGTCTTAAAATACTGTTTCCTGGGCAATCCCCATTGTCTTCAATGGGGTTACCCACCCATAACTGGGGGGTAAATGTGGTCTTGCAATTGCAACTCAACTAACAATTCCGCCAGATAGTATGAGAGCCAGAGTACAATCCAGCTCACAACTCTGTAGCCATGTTGGCCCTGCAGGGCATGATGTATTTTGCCACGATATGAATGGCTATATCTGAATACACATGGGAGCAGACCCACTGACTGCTACACCCAGGGGAGTAGGATGATGTGCCCCAAGGGCAGGGCACATCGGGATTGCATTGTTTCCATCCTTCAGAGGTAGGCTGGTTTAATCTGCGACTCAGGCTCTATAGGAGGTCCCCAGGGGGATGCACTGACTTAACTAATCCCCCAGGCATACTGGTCACAATCCCTCCTTGGCAAACACCACTCCCTTTGGCAGTTGTGCTGACCACCTGTTGTTCTCCTAGTGGAGTACTAGTACTGCCAGAGTTTCCATCCCTGCGGGGCCTGTGCAATAGGCTACATTGGCAGAAATGTGTGGTTTGTTTTTACAGATGGGGAAGCTGAGAAACAGAGAACTTGACCCGAGACCACAAAGCCAGTGAAAAAGCTAGTGTCAGAGCCAGGATTTGAGCTCCTGTAGCTTCCATTCCCATGTCCAGTCCATGGTGCGCTACTCTCAGACCACAGTGTCCAGGGGCACTTTCAGTCCCTGCAGCTTTAATTTGGGCCTTGAGCCACAGTTTGGATCCCCTGCAGTAGGGCTGGGATTCTGAAAGGAGACTAAGGCAATTAGGCACCCAACTCCCTTAGGTACCTCTGAAAATCCAAGTCTGGAGCCACTCAGAACTCAGGGACACCGAGGAAACATGGATTCTTCTCTTCTTCCTGCCACAGATGATCTATGTTGCCCGAAATGCCAAAGATGTAGCTGTCTCCTTCTACCATTTTGACTTGATGAACAAGCTGCATCCAGACCCTGGCACGTGGGAGCAATACATTGAGAAATACATGGCAGGCAGAGGTGAGACTGACATCTGTTAGCAATTCATGTTCCTGAGGTTTTAAATTGATGCTGCTTGAAGCATAAAGGAAAAGAGACTTGCAACTGCAGGTGAATTTCTCCAGGCCAGGTTCTGCCTCTTGGTGGAAAAATTGGATGCTGTGCCTTTCAATGTACTCTCTGTATACTAGGAAATGCAGTGAGAACTGAGGGAGGGAATTTTTCTAGTAGACCAGAGAGTTTGAGTAGCCTCCACTGCATCTGTGCTCCCCTTCAGAGGGAGCAGTGGTTGGGGAATCTGCATAGCAGTGCATCCACTGGCCCAGACCTTATATAACTATAACGTAGGGCCAGATCCTCAGCAGCTGTAAATCAGCATAGATGCATTGACTTCAAGGGAGCTACACCTCTACCTCGATATAACGCTGTCCTTGAGAGCCAAAAAATCTTACCGCGTTATAGGTGAAACTGGATTTGGTATAGGTATAATCCTACCGCGTTATATAGAACTGGATTTGATTTGCCAGAGCGCGCAGCCCTGCCCCCACAGAGCGCTGCTTTATCGCATTATCTCTGAATTTGTGTTATATCAGGTGGCGTTATATCAAGGTAGAGGTGTATGGCTAATTTACACTAGCTAAGGATCTGGCCCATTTACTTTAATGAAGCTATGCTGATTTACACCAGCTAGGGATCTGGCCATTGACTTCATTGAAAGTATGCCAGTACCAGCTGGGATCTGGCCCTAAGCTGTATTTATATAAGAGTTTGTTAATATCTAGTTTCTGCTCCAGTCACACAAAATAATAGATGAGGATTCTAACCTGACAGTGGAACCAAAGGGACAAAGAATTTGACCTAGTGTAGGCGAATAGCCACAGCTGGTGGTTTGTGCCCAGTTACCCAATTTACACGTGATGTCATAGTAATTGCACACACAATGCATTTCAGTGGCGTTAAGCCAGAAAAGAACACGACTCCCAGGGACCTGACATGCTCATGTTACTAAGAGTATTTGTGTATGTGCCTTTTTCTCTAAGTTCAGTTGCGTATGGTTCCTGGTATGACCATGTGAAAGGCTGGTGGGAGAAGAGAAAGGATCATCCCATTTTATACCTGTTCTATGAGGACATGAAAGAGGTGAGAGGGCACGAGGTACCCACTTGAGGGGCCACTCCCCACACACCAGGATGGAGGCCATGAATCTGACACCTGTTGAATGCCTTACCCTACTGTGCAATGTCCATCTGAAGAGCAGTCTGGCTGTCCTGAAGAGAATTTGTCTCTCTAGGGTAGTGCGGTTCACCATGAGTAAAAGAGCCAGACTGTGACTTATTAAATGCTTTGGCTGGTGCTAATACTACCCCTGAGCTGTGAGCCTCCCTCCTTCCCCACTTTACTCCCTTATCTAGAAATGTGTCTAGATTTATCATGAGCCTCATGATATCAAATGGATTTATCCTCATAACACCCCTGTGAGGGAGGTCAGTGCTGCTATTCCCCATTTTTACGGAACTGAGGCATACAGAGGTTAAGTGACTTGCCCAGGGTCACACAGGAAGTGTGTGGCAGAACAAGGAACTGAATCCAGGTGTCCCGAGTCCCAAGCTAGTGCCCTAACCACTGGGCCATTTTGCTTTCCCAAAGCCTCTTGCCCATGCTGGAGTTCAGGCTTGTGGGAGTGCATCTCGTGAAGAGTAAGCACCAAAAGAAAGCTCCTTTCTTTAAAGAGACTTTTAACCCTCTCATTTAAAAATGCAGATGTAGTACATTTATTAAGAGGCAGGAAGAGGAGGGGGAAGTTAGGGAAGCATATCTTTAAAGATGGGGGAGCTAGTCCAGAAGTGACTTAACCTCTTGCTCAGGCCCAAAGTGAACCTTAGATGGGGATTTGAAAAAGAACAGTTGTTCCTGTTCCCTTTAATTTCACTCTGGATTTCCTGGTTTTAGCTGGGAGAGGAATTGGGTATTTTCAATACAGCAGTACCAGAAATCTCCTGAGAGCCTGATCTTGGATGATTTCCATACCAGAGAGATTTGGATAAACATCCCAACTATAGCTTTGAACTACACGAAATGGAATTAGTCACTACCTTCCCAAGTAACAGTAATATGGGCTAGTATTTGGAGCTGGCTTATCCTGAAGCTTAGCATACACGTATTGCTGAAGAACAGGAAGTGAAGTTTGAGAGTAAGGGCCAGGTGCTTAAATCAGCAGAGTTCCACTGGTGTAGTCGTTAGGGCTGCAGCAGCTGTGGATCTGGCCCTAAGAATTCTGTGCCTGGCTGGGGAAGATGTGGCTGAAATTAGGGTCCCTCTGGAGTGGCTGTCTGCATCACTTTCTAAATAAAGTGGTGGTGGTGAGTTACAGACCAGTCTTGGTCTCTCTCTCTCCCTACACATCTTGCACCCCCCAAAAAACTATATTAAAATAACATTATTTGGGTTGCAAAATCAAGTACTCAAAAGTTAGGCAGAGCCAGAATTAAGCTTGCCTGTGCATCGTGCTAATGCTAGGGAGGGAGACAGGGAAGGGTTTTTTTCTTTTTGGGCTATTAATCTCCTTTCTATTTTGGGAAAGGGTATAAGAATTGGGTGCAAGGTTGATGAAATGTATTGATGGGTTGCTGGATATTAGTTTTGATACAGTGGAACAACTAAGGTTGCTGGCATCTCATAAAAGTTCTAGACTTTCACTGTGTTACATGGTGATAACCTGACTAGTTGAGCCACAGGGTCCTACCACCTGAAGTGCCACTTGTTTTTCTGTAGGATCCAAAGCGTGAAATTCGCAAGGTGATGCATTTCCTGGGGAAGGATCTGAAGGAAGAGGTTCTGGACAAGATCGTCTATCACACTTCATTTGAAACGATGAAAGAGAATCCCACCACAAATTATAAGATGACCCCAAATGATGTTATGGATCAAAGCATCTCCCCTTTCATGCGTAAAGGTAAGTATTCGCACAGGCACTAGCAACCATTTTTCTTCTCCTCAGTTGTAACAGGAAGATGCTTTTTCATCCAGTTTTCCTTCGTACGCTACCCAGAAAGGTGGTCATGTTTATATCTGATAGCTTTTCAGTGGCTTGTGTAAAACAGGTTAGTGATACCGTTTCTAGTGGATAGGTGTTTATATCTCACAGATGCCTTGACAGAAGACACTAATTAGTGATCCCAGTCTCATGAAAGCAGCCAAGGACTGAGTGGGCATGGAGACTGAAGTACACTCTCACCCCTAGAAGTAGTCACCCGAAAAACAGACCAGAGTGGCATTGGGGAAGCCTGCACTCTGCTGCTGATACCTGTTTAGAACTTGATCTTTGACTAAATGGGGGCAACAGAGCCAGATTTTCAAGAGCTCAGCTCCAGTTAAACATCAAAACAAAGTGACTGGATTTTTCAGAAGTGCCGAGCATCCAGCGGCTCCCACTGAGAACAACGGGAGCTGCGGCATGTTAAACCCTTCCGAAAATCTGGCCACTTTTTTCGGTGCCTAAATGGGAGCTACGGTCTTTCAAAATTTGACCCTAAATCCCGTCTCCATATGATATCTTTGTCATGCCTCACAGTCACTAGAAAAAGAAAAGCAAAGAAGCACGTTGGCTACAGGAGACAACTGAGGAAAAATAAAAATAGAACCAAAGGGAGGAGTGCAGATTGTGATAGACCCAGACCGGTTGGGTGCAGGAGTCTGGTAGAAGGAAAACGTACTGGACGCTGGCTGAATAGTATTCTGTTCCCTGAGTGATCAGGGCAGAGTCTGCCCCAGAGCAGTGAGGAAGGTGCTAGAAGCAATTAAGTCAGGCAGATTCCATAAGACACCTGGAACCAATTAAGAATGGATTAGAAGCAATCAAGGGAAACAGGCTAATCAGGTCACCTGAAGCCCATTTAAAACCGGCTCGGGTTAGTTTAAAAGGAAGCCCCCTCAGTGAGGTTGGCTGGTAGGAGCTGGGAGTAAGAAGATGTGTTGTGGGAAGATGGGGAGACAGAAGGTGTGCAGTAAGAGACCCTGGAGAACAAGCATGGTCAGGTACCAAGGGGGGTGCTAGGAGGGACCATTTGGGGAAGTAGCCCAGGGAAGGGCTATAGCTCTGGTAGTGTAGGAAAACTACCTGTTGCTGGTGCCATTAGGATGCCTGGGCTGGAACCTGGAGAAGAGGATGGGCCTGGGTTCCCCCCAACCCTCTCCACACCTCTACAAAAGCGCTCCCTGAGTAGGAAGACGGGGACTAAAGAGGGCTCTTACAGCAAACCCATTGACTGACCGATGATGAAGGTGGGTCAGTAAGCTGTAACCTTTGTCTCTAGGAGGGGAGAGAGGCTAAACTGAGGGTCACAGCAAACCTCTGAGACCAGCCCTAACCGCCTAGAAGTGCAGGACCCCCTGAGGCAAAGCCGGAGCTCTGCCACAAGACAGAATGATACAGCATGAGCCACTTGGGACTAAGCCTCTTTATTACTGTGTACAGTGCCTAGCACAATGGGGACCCAGTTTTGCTGTTCCCTGGACACTACCATAATAAATATATTTATTAATAATAATATTGGTGAGAGGGAATAATTTCCATACTAAAACTATGTTTAAAACAATCACTATGGAATGCAGGATCTGGTTAGCTGGTTTGCTTTCTCTGGCATCCACCCAGTGCTTCCACAAACTGTTAGAAAATTGACCAATACAATATTTCAATTCACCAATTTTCCAGTGACTAAATTCCAGTTAGAAGCTAATTGCTACCAAAACATTTTTTTCAAAGGCTGCTATTTTTATCAATCCGCCATCCTGGACAGCAACATTTTTCTCAATGCCTTTTGTGCTCAGTCTATGGAAAAGGTGCTCCAAGTGTTAACCTGTTAGGAGCTTTTATCTAACGAACACTCAGTTTAACTACATTTTTGTTTGTGGTGCATGAAAAATATATTCACTGAATAGATCGAGGTTCAAATTCTCAGTTACATCCTCACAAATCTTTTAGAGCTTGAGGCAGTGGTTGTCAAACTTTTGTATTGGTGACCCCTTTCACATAGCAAGCCTCTGAGTGCGACCCCTGTTACAAATTAAAAACGCATTTTAAATATCTAACACTATTATAAACGATGGAGGTGAAGTGGGGTTTGGGGTGGAGGCTGACAGCTTGTGACCCTCCATGTAATAACGTTGTGACCACCTGAGGGGTCATGATCCCCAGTTTGAGAACCCCTGAGCCAAAGAAAAAAATGTGACTGAGAGTAGAATTTAGACCACTAATGTTTTCTTGATATTCTTTTCTATTGCACTTTCCACCATTGCTTTATCAAGGGCTCTGATGTTTCATTCACTGTCTTTTTTGTTTTGTTTTGTTTTGTTTGTTTGTTTTGTTTCAGGGATTGCTGGGGACTGGAAGAATCACTTTACTGTGGCCCAGAATGAGACATTCAATGAAGATTACAAGAGGAAAATGGCTGGAACCACACTGCAGTTCCGAACAGAGATCTGAAGGAGCCTGGCATCTTAGTGCTGTAGTTCTAATACATGGGTCTCTGCCGTTTCTGTTGAGAATAGCTTCTCCCCCTCCATCCTTTCTTCAACTAGAAGTAGTACACTGAAGAGTGTCTCTGCCTTGGTGATGGTCAGACACTTGAACCTGCTTAGTAGATTCTTTGCTACTTGAACCTGGAGTCTTGGGCCATCTAGACCATGGTGCAATTACACTCCAGAGCAGAGGAACTGTTCCAAGAGTCTTGGATTCCATATAGGGTCTGAGTAGCAGGAAAGGCTCCTTGTTCTGTGGTTAGCCCCACCACACACACACCTTCTTTTATGTTAGACTTTGAATACTGGCCAGGTTCAAGTGAGGCAAAGGACTCAGGCCCAGATCCTCAAAGTCACCTAGCTCCCAGTCCCTTGAAATGAAAGGGAATTAAGCACCTAACTACCTTTGAAGCTCTAGACCTGAATGATTCAGATGCATGAAGATACCACCGTTTGGGCATATCTAGCTGACTTTTTGACCACTGTTTATTCAGCCAACTCTGTAATGCAACAGTTTGCAAACTCTGGTCCATAGATAGAGCACTTGGTTGGTCCTTCTCTGCATCTGGCTTTCCCTGTAAAAACAGCTGGAACGATGGAAGGGCAAACCTCACAGCCTTCACAAGAACGTCACAGCCTTCACAAGAAGCTTCTAAAACTCTAAGGGAAGAGGAGCCTATAGTCATTACTGGGGAAAGAGCAACATGTCACCAAGACAACCAAATCCACCAGTGAGGCTGAAGCCAGGCAATCGCTCAATAAGACACTTTAACAAGGGAGTGGGGCAAATAGGAGGGGAGAGGTAGCTTGGTGGGGAGGGAGGTGCTGGGGAGATTTAATGAAGAGAAAAATGAAATAGTGGAATCTGGTTTGGGAAAGGAGGCTTTCTTGATTTTGAAGGTATTAATTGTAGATGTACAGATTCATCAAGTATTGTAATTTCTCTAGAGAATGGTGGCTCATAAGGGGGATAGTGCCAGGAAGGTGGGCGACAAGTTCTCTCTTAAGAACTGCTTCACATTCTGACTAAATATGAGAACTCCTGTATAAAACTACTTCTCCTTCTTCTAGTTTATGCTAATTTTACAAAGTCAAATTCTACAAATCTGAATTAAACTGAAAAGGGCTTGCTCACCTGTGTAGCTTAGTCTATTCAAGTTCTTGCAGCCTTCCTGTCACCCTGGTATCTGTGCACCTTCCATTCACCAATGCAACAAGCAGCGTGTACCTCCTTCTTCAACCCTCTTCCCCAAGGGGAATACTGGCAAGTGGGGACTTTTTTGAGTATGTGCCTGGGTGCACAATGGGATCTCTTCTGCAAATAAGTGCTGCTTAACATGAGGAAAGGCTGCCCCCTAGTCTTGTTAATGAGCAGGGCAGTGAGCAAAACTACCAGCAGGGTTCACATGAGTGGAAAATAAAATGTCTTTATGATGAAGTGTTACTTAAACTGGTTATCTTCAACTAAACGTTTTCACACTTAACTACTGGCCTTGTTTGACTTGTGCTGCTCTGAAAACCTGGAGACCTACCAACTAGAAAATATACAGAGAGAGTTCACTATTATGAGCGCTCCTAACTTTATAATTATATTTGTATTCACTGCACAAAGAAGTTTTGACTATAAATCTTAGTTTAACAAATAATTAACATGATTGTTCCCTTCTGGGGTGTCCTCTGTATGAGTTCTTTGTAGGGCTAATCATTGAGAAAGGGTTGATTAAACACACCAGCAATGAACTAGTCTCACTACTCTTTAAATATAAAGTACCCCTAGAAAAGAATGCTTCAAGAAATCAAATTATACATTCCTGGTATATGTACATTACAAGAGTTTGTCATTTTTTATTGGCAGTTACTGCACTTTGTTCTGTTTTGCTAAAACTCAAATAAGAATAGTACATGTTAATACATACCCTCAAAACAAATGAATACTTCTTGCTAGGCTCTTCTTGCCTGCCTGCAAAGAGATGATCAGAGCCAAATCACCAGCTCCAGTACTGCAGATAGATTACAGTGGTGAATCCATATTGCACATGGACCATGCTGATGAATCACAGTACATGGATTACACGGCTGAATCGACACTGCACATAGCTTGTATTCCTGGATCCACATCGATTACAGCGCCAGATCGACACTGGCTGCAGCGATACAATCCGTGAGCGATGTGGATTTGGCAGCAGTACAATCATGTGGACGCAGCAGGACAATGCACACGGATGAGCACGCTGGATCCACGTTGCACGCAGACCGGATCGCTGACTCCGGAGCGCAGCCGGGCGAGCCGGCAGCCTGCACCCCTGCTGTGCCCACCCCAAGCAGGACGCTCCTCTCCAGCTAAAGGCGCCCGGCTGTATTGCGTGCGGGGTATTTGCCCACGTGACGTCAGAAAAGCCCCTCGGGACGTCACGGGGCCCCTGAGTTTCCCATAGGGCGGGAGGGATGGAGGGGGGTTTAGTGCACCGGGCGGAGAAGGCAGCCACCCAGCGTCCCCCACCGGCTGCCCAGCCCCACTGGGGCTGAGAGAGGCAGAGGCAGCTGATGCTATGGGGGAGAAGAAAGGTGAGAGGGACCAGGACATCTGGTCACCCTAAGAGGGAGGAGGCTGTGCCCTGTGGGGCTTTCCTGCACAGAGACCAGGCTGCCCCTCTTTGCCCCTGTGGGGCGCAGCAACCCCTGCTATAGGGCACAGGGCAGGCTCCCAGCTCTCCCTGTGTACCCAGCCTCACTTTAGCATTGATGTCCCAGCCCACGCTCAGCTGGCAGCTGCCCTGGGCCCCAAGCTGGAAATGCTGCTGGCTCCCTCTGCGCCCCCAAATGTATTTTAAATGACAACCATTGCGCTAGCATCCAGGAAGCATGGCAGCAGTTCAAGCCCAGCTCTGCCCTCAGGAGTCACAGTTCAAGTCAGCTGGCCCAAAATACTAAACTGCAAATTTACCAGTATGATGATTACTGAACGGCCTGCCAGAACAAATATACCTTGGACCCAGAAAGGGGGAAATTTGGATCCTGACCTGGAAATGCCCTGCCCAGACAATGGAGTCCTAGGACTTGTCAGCAAGAGCAGCCCTGGTGATCTAAGAAAAGCCCCTCCATCCAGGCAAGTCCATGTGGCTAAAACTCAAGAAAGCTTTAGTAAGCCACAGATCCCCAGGAGGTGTGTTTACACATCTGTTTCATGTCCTGCTTCTGAGGTTGTTTAAAACATAGTCTGCACTGGGGTTTATACCAGTTCAGGGAGTCTATGTATGTCTCTTGGTGTATGGTAACAGTGCTCAAAAGGTCGCTAGCATCTTTGGGTTTCCGATGTGGGAGTGTATTGTCATTGTGTCTCAGTCCTCTGATGCCTCCTGAGCGGCTCAACAAATCCATGAATTTTGCATCATGCTCTGAAGCCTTTACTGCATTATATTAAAGCAGAGCTGAGATACCTAAAGCTTATTTCACAAAATTTCGTCATGCATCCGACGAAGTGGGTATTCACCCACGAAAGCTCATGCTCCAATACGTCTGTTAGTCTATAAGGTGCCACAGGACTCTTTGCTGCTTTTATTTCACAAGGTGCCACTTCATTATTATATTATAGTGCTACATCACGTATGAGAAAGGTTGGGGTCCCTCTATGGTGCTTCCAAATTACCTAATGGTCACAAGGATTCTTGCATGGCATTTCTGAGGAATACTGGTACACTGTGCAACTTAATTTTGTATCTCTTTCATTCAAATTGTATCCCATATTGCTTTGCTGAGTTAAACAATACAATAACAGCGGAGAAAGAAAAACTGAGCAGAGAGAAAAATTATGTTTCCACCAGCTGTTTGAAATGAGATGGATAATTGGAGAGGAAGAGAGATACAATCAGGCTGTTTCAGATGGCAATAACAGTAAAGGACAAGCCTCCTTCACAGGCAGCAGCCAGTTGCACGGAGGGAAGCAGAGAAGGCCACATTAAAACAAGAGATGTGAAAAGAGAGGGTCTAGACAAAATCTGTGAGATTGGCATCCCAGGGGCATGAGTTAAAGTAGTCAATTTAGAACTGGATTTTGCAATGCATAGGGAGGCAGTAGAGTTGTTTGATGATGGAACTAGTTTGGTCATGTCTTCCCACTCCAAAAAATGCTCACTTAACAGAAACAGGAGTCCCCAGTGACTAAGATTTTTCTTTTCTGAATGGCATTGTCTAAAAGAGTTCCACTGTTGCTAATATTGCTGTGTTAGCCATGTGAGGAAGTGTGTCAGCACTGTGTCAACTAGGCTCGCTTAAATAAGCTGATGCTGAAAATGGCTGATGGGGCCCCCGTGTAGGTAGCTTTCTGGCTCTAACACTGCAATGGTAGCAATCTTTTGCAAACATTTCCTAGTATAGACCTAGCCTATGCATATAATCAGCACCAGTTGCTCAGTTTGTGTTTAGGTTTAGAGAGCAGCGAAGAGTCCTGGGGAACCTTATAGACTAACAGACGTTTCGGAGCATGAGCTTTCGTGGGTGAATGCCCACTTCGTCAGATGCATGTAGTGAAAATTTCCAGGGGCAGGTATATATATGCAGGCAAGCTAGAGATAATGAGGTAGTTCAATCAGGGAGGATGAGGCCCTGTTCTAGCAGTTGAGGTGTGAAAACCAAGGGAGGAGAAACTGGTTCTGTAACTGGCAAGCCATTCACAGTCTTTGTTTAATCCTGAGCTGATGGTGTCAAATTTGAAGATGAACTGAAGCTCAGCAGTTTCTCTTTGAAGTCAGGGCCAGACTCATTAGCTTGCCTGCATATATATACCTGCCCCTGGAAATTTCCACTACATGCATCTGACGAAGTGGGCATTCACCCACGAGAGCTCATGCTCCGAAACGTCTGTTAGTCTATAAGGTTCCCCAGGACTCTTTGCTGCTTTTACAGATCCAGACTAACATGGCTACCCCTCTGATACTAGGTTTAGAGAGTTCAGCCAGAGTCAGGGTTCATCTTAATAAGGTGTAAATTTTTAATGGTGAGTGTAATCAATCATGGAAACAATTTACCATGGTAAAGTCTCCATCACTGACAATTTTTAAATCAAGATTGGATTTATATTGGATATTTTTCTAAAATATATGCTGTAGGAACTATTTGGGAGGCATTCTATCACCTATATTATACAGGAGATCAAACTAGATGTCCCTTCTGACCTTGGGAAGCTATAAATCAATTGCTTTCCAGGTTTAGGGTACATTGCAATCCCTGGGATGAATAAATTGGAAGGCAAAAGCCCTACTGTCCTTCTGTCTTTTGCTGTTCTGCTCACAGGGAGCTGGAAACAATGTTTTTGCTGTGCTGGCTCTCCGCAAACAAAATCTTCAATAAGGTAAGGCACATTACTGTTTCTAAGGAATTGACTAACTTGAAAGTTTTGTTGGTTTATCTATGTCAGTAGGTAGTGTGGAAAAATTGCCCCCTACCTGATATAGCATCTGCACCAGCAAAAATGGTCATGTAGATACAGGAGTTGTACTAACAAAAACATCCTTTTGCTGGTCTAGCTTATTTTGTTTGGGGAACTAGTATAAGCAGTAAGAATTCTTTTGCCAGTTGTGGTAAACCCAGGACAAGCGGGGAGGGAATTAGTCCCAGGAAGTTAAAAGGCCTCGGTCTACCCACTGAGAAGAGATAACCACTGGGAAATAAATTTCAGCTGGAAAAGGGGTTACCAGGGAACTAATTAGGTTCAGCTGTCTCCAACTGCTTGTGACCTTTTTAAACCCTCCCCTGCATGTTACTAATAGGAAGTTGCTAATAGGTTAGGTGTAGCAAGACATTGAACCCTTCTAGGAAGGAAGGCTGGCTGCACTTCCCCTCTGCTCCCCCACCCCCTTCCCCCCTGTGAAGGGAAGGAAAACCAGCACAAGGGATTGACTGAGGAAAAGAGTAGCCAGACCCTATGCTACCTGTAAGGATGTGCCTTGCCGAAGCCTGTGTCTCTGAGGCTAAAAAAGACTGAGCCTCCTGAGAAGAATGTACTTTGCCACACAGTATAGACTGTGTCTCCTCTAAGAGTGTTTTTCCACTATAACTAAATAAGCACCCCATCTAGAGTAGACAAGGCCTTAGTTGTAAGTCTGGCATGAGACAACATGTGGCCCTGGGGAAGGTAGGGGAGAGATGGGGCCCTTTAATAGAGAGATGTTGGCATCTCCAGAACAGTTCTGCTTTCCATGGCTTTGTTCTGCCCTTTGATGGAGGGCTGAGTGGTGTTGGACAGTTTAACAATACATTGCATGTATAATCTTGTAAACACTTCAGGAAACCTTGGGATGAAAGGTGCTAAACAAAGTTGGTGCAGGTGTTTTGTAAAAGCAATGCAGTTTGTGATTGTCAGAAGGTATTAAATGTGTGACTGGTTATGGGCACAGTTATGCATAACAACATGTAGGGGTCACTTCATCCTTCGCTGAAATGCAGCCACTTCTGTGGTAGAACACGGTAGCTGTTTAACTGCTCACAAGAACACTACACAATGCTTTAAGCGTAAGAAAGGAAGTGAGGAAGATGGTGTGATTATGGCATGTTGTTTATTCCCTTTTCCTCATCGCTCTGCTGTAGTCTTTTACCTTTTGCATTTGTTATGCTCCCTTTTAATCCTTATATAACAAAATGTACTAACAGCAATTTATTTTTGTCCTTAACAAAAAGTTGTAAAAGCAGCAAAGAATCCTGTGGCACCTTATAGACTAACAGACTTTTTGTAGTATGAGCTTTCGTGGGTGAATACTGAGGTTGCATCTGAGGAACTGGGTATTCACCCACGAAAGCTCATACTACAAAATGTCTGTTAGTCTATAAGGTGCCACAGGATTCTTTGCTGCTTTTACAGATCCAGACTAACATGGCTACCCCTCTGATACTTAACAAAAAGTTGGTAACTGAAATACAATACAGTAACACTGGGTGTTCATCTTTATCAAATGCACTTTTCCAGTGGTCCCGAGTCATGTACAATGCCATCAATTACATGCAAAAGTTCAAACTGACTCAGTTCAACCATAATGATTCTTCCCAATCCAGAGCCTTTCCCCTTAACCCTTCTCTCCCATTCACCCATCTTCCTGGAAATAGCATGTTTATAAGAGTTCCTTGCAACACTCTGAAAGTCAGCAAATGCTGGCCTAGCTGGACCAGTAGGTCCCAAACCCTTTACCATCTGACCCTGTTCAAAGCAGACAAAGCTTTGGCCTGACCTTCCTGCATGCTGGGGACAGTTTCACAGCCATCAGCTACTAATGCAGTACTAGGCTACTACGGTCTGTATGGTTATCCCAGCCCTGGCTGTGGCATGTTTCAGGGACACCGTGCAGGTGGTTTAAGTGCACAGAGCTTATCCTGCTGGGACAGAGTGACCCAAACTGAGACCCCGGGAATACGGGCTTCATGGAAGGGCAGAATGGAGGTAGAAGGGCTCAAGGGGAACCCCCATGTTCCTTCTTGGAGCCGCTATTCCCTCTACCTTGTTCCCTCTTACGTCCTATTCCCTCCCCCGAGCGATCTGCCCCTCATTGTGTCCTTCTTACCTGGCTGCTGGCAAGGCCCTGTGGCATCCAGCTGTGCCCTCTCCATGGCTCCACGGGCACGGTGCCCACAAGGAGAAGAGACCATCTTGCTGCCCTTGGTGCTAGCACCCTGGCTGCCCCGGTGACCAAGTGGGCTCCATGCAGAGCCAGGCCTGGACAGGCGCCGCTGGGCTGGGTGTGTGGGTGGGACGGCGCGGTTTGAGCTGAGAGGACTCACCAGGGGTATCTCGGGGCTTCCAGCCAGCCACAGGCATGGCCAGGGGAGAGTGTGAGTGAGTCCAGAGCAGGGCGCCTTGCCCCCAGCAGACACAACAAGGGGCTATCGGCTCAAACTCCAACAGCTGAGGTAAAATCATGAGGCGAGAGCCCAGTGCCAGTCTGAGCTCTCTGTCCTGCGCCCAGTATGGGGAGTGTGGAGGGGCTCGAGGCCGGCTTTGCTCTCCATCCTTTGGGCCCTGCCTGACTCCCTTCTGACAACAACATTTCTACGTGATCCCTGGGAGAGAGGGGGAGGCAGGGCATGGGCCTCTCACTGCCCTGAGTGGGGGGAGATGGGGCTGGAGCTCCGATTTCAGCTTCAGCCCTGGGTCGCTGGCCCTGGCAACCCCAATAAAATGGGGTCACAACCCACTTTGCGGTCCTGACCCACAGTTTGAGAACCGTTGCCAGCCCACACTCCATTTCCCATAGCCCTCAAGGACCCAGCCAAGCAGAGAATAGCTGGAGCACAGTACGCTGTGGCTCCAGCTCCTTTGTGCCCCTTGCCCCGACATGAACCCTGCACCTGGGGCTGGGGACTGGCTTAGTGCTCCTCCAGCAGCTCTCCACCAGTGGGAGATGGTATGGCTAGACAAAAAAGGGGTGTAGGACTGTAGGCAGCCAAGTGTGAAGTAGAACAGCCTTGAGGTTGCTCTACTTTATGCTGGCGACCAGACTGACAGCCAGCTGGCCCTGTGATTGAAGATTTCGCTGCAAAGAGGGCTTAAAACCACCTTTGCCATCACCTCTGGCCCTCCATCCAGAAAGCATGTTCAGCACTGGATTATTAAAGAAGGCAATTCAGAAAGGACGGTTTTGTGTTTTGCTGTTTGTAGGTATAGGGATATGTAGCAAAATCTCCAGTTCCTGGCCTAGAGAGTGTACAATCTAGGAGTGAAATCTTGGCCCCATTGAAGTTAATGGCAAAACTCTCATTGATGTCACTGGGACCAGGATTTCACATATGACAGGATGTGCTAGGTGGACAAAACAAATCTGGATTGCAGAGAGGATGTTGGGTTGAAGTTTGGAAGGTGAAGTAACAATAAAATGAAGGTTTAGCAGGAAAGCTTAAGTCTCAGCTTGCCGGTTGCCTGCCAAAATGCCAGACAGGAGGGATTTATAGGTGTTTTGGCAGAAGCAGTTTTTAAGGAAGGACTGAAAGAATATAGGATGGCAACTTCATGCATTTGTATGAGGAGGTTTTCCTACACATAAGGGGTGGCAAGGGAGAAAGCACAGCACCTCTACAAGTATCATTCCTTCCTGTGCCAAACGTGAGGGAAAGACATTTTGCTTGAAGTCACCCAAAAATTGTTACAATCTGTTGGGGTCATGTTCTTCCTATTTTACAGATTTTCTGTGTTGTGTATTATGATAGCTACGCATTACCTTGCTGCAGGGGTCCCCAACCTTTTAGTGTGGCGGGTGCCGGACAAGCAGCTGCCGAGAACCAGCGTCATCAAGAGGCGTCGCTGCCGACCTGCTGTAGAGAACCAGCGTCGTTGAGAGGCATCGCCGTCGAAATGCCGCCGAAAATCAGTGGCATTTCTGCAGTGACTCTTCTTGATGATGCTGGTTTTCGGTGGCTGCTTGTCCAGCAGCCAGTAGGCGGGCGCACATAGATGCCCCGGCGGGCGCCATGGTGCCTGCGGGCATCGCATTGGGGACCCCTGTTTTATTGTATGTATTAAATGCACCATTACTGAGAAATTAACAGGCTCTGAATCTCTCTGTCCCATCCTGTGTTGCAGTATAAATATAAACAATGTTGAGCCAGAGGAACCTGCTGAGGAGGCAGAAGAAATAAAACAGGTAAATATTTGCATGAGCAGAAGCACCTGTGGTGAGTGGTAGCTTTAATTACATATGCTCTTTTAAGTAAATAAGGGATGAGACAGCGCGTGTTACATATAATCACATGGGTTGTGTGCACTTTGAGTCGCATCTTTCTGACAGCCTCTCTGCTAAATTCACTATGATAAACATAGACAACATCTGGAGTGCCTTTGGGTTATATTATCATAGACCTATAGGCCTGGAAGGGATCTTGAGAGGCAGAACCAAGTAAACGTAGACCATCGCCAGGTGTTTGTCCAGCCTGTTCTTAAAAACCTTCAGTGATGGGATTCCACAACCATCCTTGGAAGAGTATTCCAGAGCGTAACTACCCTTATAGTTGGAAAGTTTTTTCCTAATCTCTCTTGCTTCAGATTAAGCTTATTACTTTTGGTCCTACTTTCAGTGAACATGGAGAACCATCCTCTTTTGTAGTAGCTCTTAGCATATTTGAAGACTGTTATCAGGTCTCCCCTCAGTCGTCTTTTCTCAGGACTAAACAAGCCCATTTTTTTTTTTAACCTTTCCTCACAGATCAGGTTTTTTAAACCTCATTTTTGTTGCTTTGCTCTGGACTCTTTCCAGTTTGTCTGCCTCTTTCCCAATGTGTGGCACCCAAAGCTGGACAAGTACTCCAGCTGAGGCCTCACCAGTGCCGTGGGACAATTACTTTCTGTGTCTTTCAAATAACACTCCTGTTAGTACGTCCCAGAAAGATACTAGCCTTTTCGATATGTCCTACCCTATCTATGTGCGCGCATGGATTTTAATGGGATTTGGGCATCTACCTCTCTTAGGCGCTTTTGAAAATCACAATATATATCATGTAAGGCTAGCCCCTGATACCCTTACTGCACGCTGAATGCTAGTGTACTCTGGAAGTAGTCCCGTTTATTCTTACAGGTGCTACTTGTGGAGTAAGGTCCTATTCATTGGGAGTACCTGTATCAGAATTTAGCTCTTAATCGCTTGCAGTTCATTATTATGCTACAGAGAATGCGTCCTTTTAAAATTTAAAGAAACACTGTCAAGGGATATAAAAGTAATTTTATTCTTCCATTGATTTCAATAATAAAATGTCTTTCTGTTTTTATCGTTTTCCACTGTGCACATAATGAAATCCTACAGCTCCTCCCATCCTCCTGTTTCTAACAGGATTTGGAATTTATTTGTCCTTTGATTTGTTTCATGTGTTTCCCCCACCATCCAATAATCTTTGATGGTAGGTTTCACCCCACTGTAGGTCTCTTTGGCTGTTCTTTATTTTGTTGGCTTGTATGGGTTGCTGTGCCAAGCCAGCAGGGGTGAAGGACTTTCTACCTGTGGAGCTGTGACAGGTTCGGTCACAGAGTCCCCCTTGGGACTGTCACCTGACATGCTGGAATTACCTCTGAGCCTGCTTTCCCTGCCAGCTTGGGACTCCAGAACCCTGCCTTGTGGGCTCACCCTTCACTGGCCAGCGAAATCCCCTACCTTTCACTCAGCTTGGGGCTACAGAGCCCTTGGGGTTGTTCCAACCGCAGCAGTTGTCAGGATCCCAACTTCCATCTCCGGGATTCATGTTTCTGTGCATCCCAGGGCAGGACCTGTCCCCTGCTGACCTGCAACTTCCTGGCAGTCAGCTGGGAAGGCCTCGCTGTTACAGGGTGGAACATCCCCCTCCCCCAGGGAGAGGATCACAGGACAGGAGCTGGCTCTATCCAGCCCTTCCTGCAGGGGACCTCTCTTGAGCCCCAGAGCTACACGGCCCATTTTCCACTGCTACCAAGGAATTAAACAGACACTCTCCTATTTCCCCAGCAGCACATGCGACTTTACCCTCCCCTCTGGGGCCTTCAGCACAAAATTCCTCCTTGCTGCTAACAAACCCTGGGACAGATTCTGCCACATCAAAAAAATGATTCCCTAGTAGAAACGGTGCAAAATTGCTTGCCACTGCTGCAACAGTCAGTTCAGCTTGCAAATCACCAGTTTCCATGTGTACCTTAGCTAAAGGTGCAAAGACTTTGTAACCTCCCACCAGTTCTAATTCTACCATTTTTCCTGGTAACAAATCCTTCTCCTGGATCAGGTCCATCCTGACCACAGAGATTTCTGCACCAGTATCCGTCAAACCTTGAAGCACTTTGTCATTAAACTTAACAGCATGCACATGCTCACTGCTTAGTCGTGTAGAAGCAACCTTTACAAATCCTGTGTGGTAAGAGGCAGTAGCCTGGGATACCCCTGTGTGCTGAGAAGCAGCAGCTTCATGTTTTACGTGATGCCTGTTCCCATTCAGACAAGGGCATTTATTCCTCGGGTGCTCAGTGGACTTACAATGATAGAACCTTCTGGGTCCTCTGCTTGTACAGACTTCGGACGAGTAATAGGGGAACGGGGAGATGAACGTTGTCATCAGATGCTACCGGTGTGGTGCTCTTCTCTGTTCAATGCTGATATCAATCAGCTGTGTGCTGTCTCAGCTCTGCAGATCACTGACACAGCGGACCCCAAGAGAACCCCCAATGACTGCAGATCACTGACACAGCAGACCCCAAGAGAACCCCCAATGACCACAGACTCTAGTAAGGTACGAAGGCACATCGGCCAGGTTTATTGTCAAACGAAGCACAGTAATAGTTCCCTCTAGACTTTGCTCTACAGGACATACTACGAATATGTGCCCCCTGGCAATGGACTCAGCACAGTCAGTGGCGGGACTTTCCACTTCTTCCTAGGCTGGACAAAGACATCGCCCCAGGGATGCATTCTTATACGCAGGTACAAACAAGTTACACATCACTCCTGATGTATGGAGATGGAACCCCTCTACGCAGCAAGGTACAACCCCTGTACATAGCAAGGTGCCGCCTCTCACCTTGTACATGTTGGTTCGAACAAAACAACTCTATCCATCATATTCCCCTTTTGGCCCTGTCATTGGGATGGGTCAGTCTGTTCCTTGTTATCTGTGTGGAGTGTACGACTATGTGAATGTTCTGATATCTGGTGTCCGGTACCTTTTACGTATGTCTCTTTTTGCAGCCTCAGCATTTTCCTTGCCAGCTCCCTGTGAGCAGGTCCTGCCTCTGGCTCACAGCTTAACTTGGCTTTATGTTAGCAAAGTCTTGACCATTACTTTAGTTCAGGTCTCATACAAGGCCTCTGATACCAAGGTTTATATCTCAGGGCCTCCTCTTACTCTTACTTACGTCCAGCGTCCTTTTTCCCAGGGATAAAATGATGATTCTGCATTCCATCAACCCTGTACCCCTCTGCCAGCAGTTTATGTTTAATTGCAGCTGGTGATTGCTCAAAAGAGTCTGCAAACTCAGCTAATTCACCCACTGCATCCACCTTTTTGTCTCACAAATATTGTTTTACATCATCACTGCACATATTAAGGAACTGTTCCTGAGTAACCAAATCACACATTTCTTCCAAGCTTGTAATGCCTTTTCCCCTCACCCAATTGTCTAACAAATCCCTCCCTTTCATTTACATAAGACACATTACTCAATCCAGATCCCTTCTTAATCCAGATCCCTTCTTAAGACTCCTGAATTTTACCCTGTAGGCTTCAGTTGTAATCCGGAACGGTTTCAAAACCAGTTCCTTAAATTTACCATAGTTTGAAGCATCAGCAATAGGCATCCTACTGAATATGTCCAGAGCTCTCCCAGTCAATTTTGCAACTGAAGTGGTCATTTTTTGGTCCTCAGAAATCGCATGTAGAGTGCATGGTCTCTCAAAGGTGATGAAATATTCAGCAATATATCAATGGATTCGTCATACTGAGGGCATAACCATTCCCATTTGTGGATTTTTGGGGAAGTGGAGCCAGCTGCTAGAGGGTTTTGCCTCTTCCACTCCATTACAGCCTGTTCATGCTTCTGGGCTGCAATCTAGACCTCAATTTCTTTGTCTTTTAACTCCAGGGCTAGCAGCTTCTCTCTTTCCTTCTTCTCCTGAGCATGATGTCTCTCTTCTTGAGCAGCTTGTTGGGCTAAGCTGTGGGCTTCCATGGCTCTTTCGTAAGCAGCTTTTTCCCTGGCAATTTGCTCATCAAT